>NC_088200.1:45267314-45579935 GCF_028769735.1 Zonotrichia leucophrys gambelii | reverse complement strand
ATTAGCAACAGATCTCTGTTTGGATCTATTTTCCTATTTTTTCTATTTTCAAGTTCTAGGTGTGTGTCAAAAATCTGTTGCTTACAGAAATTTCGTCCTCTAAATTGAGTTATCTATTAGTTAACAGATAACTAATATTTTTCCTTACCTATGGGTGCTTTCTTACACCTTCCATTTTCATCTTTTATAAGTTCTTGTTTCCAGACATCATATTTCAACAACTCAAAAGAATGTAGAAACTAAAAAAAAAAGAAAAAAAGCACACATGCATACTTAAAACCACATTTTCTTACTAATTTTCTAGATTGGATAAGAATTGCTTTGAATTAATGAATAGTCCCTATTGAATATTGGAGACTTGAGATAGCCTGAAATAAACTGACTGTATTCTAAGAGGCAATTGTCAGAAAGTGTTCATATCATGATAAGCAACACTAAGTATACATATAAAGGTGAGTGTTCATCTCCTTTACTGATAAAAAGAAGCCCTTGTCTAAGAGTAGGGTCAGATTCAAATAATTTATACGAAGGATAAAGTGCATTTGATCAAATTGTCAGTTTTGCTTTAAAACTGCCATCCATTTCTAATATTGCCGAAATGCAAATCAAGATGATTCTCTGACAAAAAAAAAATTCCAAAATAAATTTACAGACATCTCAAAAATTACACCAGACAGATGCAAATAGAAACTTTCAACTTAATGACCTGATTAGTCTTTCCTGCCTCAATCCTCCATCCACGTGGTTAAGATTGCTAGAAGATTCAAAGTCTTGCAGAGTTGTTATCATCATCATGCCAAGGCATTTTTGGCATCTCAGATATAAAGCAGAAATCATTGGGAAGTCATTAATCTGGTCTTGATCTTAACTGATCTGAATCTTTAGTATTGTTTGAATACCATTTCATTGTTGTATAATGTTCATGAGTCACAGAAACTGTACAAATTGGAAAAGCATTTGAGACTGTCAGGGTGTTTTTATGGTAGAAACACTGAGAGTTTAAACGGTGGTTGTATTTGTAAAGGTATAGCTTAGATATTTTGAAATTAGTATTTTTCTCCTCTATTTGCTGAGAATTTTGATTTTTTTTTTATATTGTTAATCTTATTTCAGAGAAAATGTGATGCTAGTTTTAATGAGTGAAGATGCAGCCAAAGAACAAATTTGTATAAGTTTGCTTTGGAATATCTATCTCCTGATTTATTCAAAAATCAAAACTAGTTTCTGGCCTCATCATTTATTATATGTGGATTTTCAGGATGATTAGGAAACAATTAATAAGAATTGTCATTACCGAGTCCTTTGGGTTGTCACTTCTATACAGACAGTTTGGGGTTTTTAAAATGTATTTTAGGGGAAAAGTTTGGTACACGAGCTTCTATGTACTCATTGTGTATATTTACTGTGGCTTCAAAATACATGTACAGAGAATAGAGTCAAGGAAGTGGCTAAGAACAAGGCTTCTGTTTTCATGAACCAATTATTATTATTATTGTATCTGGAAAGAAGGAAGCATTTTCTTCCTTCCTGTTCTTTATGATTTATGCCTTTCCATGCCTTTTAATTTTTTTTAAAGTTATTGTATGGTTAATTGGTTGGTTGGTTGATTTGATAATCCTTACCTTTGAGAAGATGCCAGCACGGCCCACAGCTCCTATTTTATTAGTATAGTTCAGGAAACTAAGACTTCCTTCCGTCGACCCATAGAATTCAAATATTTTAACTGGGCCAAACCTCATCAGAAACTCTTTCCATACAGAAGGTCTAATCCCATTTCCAAGGGCAATGCGCACCTCATGAACTCTGTCCTCTTCTTTCTGTGAACAGACAAAAAGAAACATCCTGTAGCTGGGAAAAGTGCATCTAAATACCTAAAATTGACCTAATACTTTCTAACAGAACAATTTTCATTTGCGAACTGCCACCTTGACTAAAATACTTCACAGAATGGGGTTTTTTGCTGTTGTTGTTGATTTTTTAAAAATAAAACAGAAAAGCATAAGCAATCTTGATCTGAGGTTGAGGGGCTTTTGCAGGGTGAAAACTTTATTTTAGTAATTCTTTTAATTTTTACTTATGAACTCTATAAGGAGGATGTATATTAAAAAGTTTAAAAGATTTTAGCTGTAAATAAATGGATTTTAAGGAAGTGCCATTTTCCATAGAATGGAAGTTCCTTTCCCACCAAAAAGAGAAGTTTTCCTGTATCAACAAAATCGTGCCTTAGAAAACACTTGTGATACACAAAAGTTGATTCTTTTTGTAATGATACTTGGTGGAAAATTTTTCACATCTGCCGTGTTCCTTATGGAACCTGACAAAGCAGCAGAATAACTCAAAGCTATAGTAACTCATATTATTAGGTTCATTTTTAATCTTAAATCCAAATTCATCAAAAGATTATAATAAAATCTGCAGTCAAAATGTAGTTGCTAATGTGTCATTAGTTACATATTAGTGATGCAATTATTGTGGTAAACTATTCAAAAGTTTACTTGCATAAGTGCTTTTGGCATAGGAGCAGACTGCTCAGCCCTCTGTCCATAGGACTGTGGTCAAGACTCTCAGAAGCCCTCCCTTTTTTGAGGTGTAGTTGGGATTGAGTAATTAAGTTACTGTTATGGCTAAATGTCAGCAGAAAATAAACTTATTTCAGGTCAACAGGAACGGTTTCTTCAAATCAAATAAATGGTTGGTTTGGTTTTGTTGCAGTGTTATTTCAATCTTTAAAAGTGTAAAATTGTTTGATTTCTAAATAATGTTAGGGTGATTTAAAGATGGAACTTTGCCTTGTAATTGCACTGAAATGTTTTAGCAGTCACAAACTTTTGACTTTCAAAAACATTCACGTAAAATTGTTTTGTGAACTATGTATTAGCAGACAACTTCATTTGATCCAGAACTGCATTTTCTGGCAGATAAATTATTTGCCACAACAGGATAACTGTAATGCCAAGACCCAACCTCACTGTTAAACACAGCAGTGAAACTGGAGTTTGATATTCCCTGCTTCTGCATAATCAGACGTGTTTTCTTTTGCAATTTTAATGGTAACTCTGGAATAAAGGAATAAATGTTTTTGGTCACATGTATGTAATCCAACTGAATTTTAAACCAGCTGGGAGGCTGACTGGGAGACTTCCTTCTTGCATAATGTTGTCCCTTCTTCAACACTTTGTCTTCAGGATGAAATGATGGGTTTTGATTTTTTCCCCAATGTATTTTGTGGTACTGTAAGCCTTGAAGTAAAACTCAAGAGTTTGACAGATTACAAGCAACAGGAGAAACTGTTATTCTTACATTCATATCTTGGTTCACGCCCGGTTCAACAGGTGTGATCTGCAACATTTCCCTGAACTACCTTGAATTTTAAATGTTTTTACTTAAAAGTTACATGGTTCTCTTTAAAAACATTCTTTGACATACTCAGTCACAGAGTTTCTGTCCACATGGAGAAATCCCCAAGTGCCTCCTAGTTTCCAAATCCATGCTGTTTCTCAGTTTGTGAGACCTGGGCATGCTCAGTGAAAGGAGGGAAGGGCAGACACCCTGTGCATGATGTAGAGCATACTCCAACAAGTCCTGCATGTTCAGTCCTAGTCCTGAACCATACCAGACCTATTACCCTGCATGGGTTTCTTTCATTGCAGATGAACCTGTGTGATACAGTAGAGGTTAGATGTTATATATGCATATAATATCTGGTTATATGTGGCCATAGTCTAGTAAGATACGTGATGTTGACAGAACTCCTGATGTACCTGATCCACTCCTGTTAGCAACCTCACCTCCCTCAACTCATCCAGGCCATCTCTGGTTTTCCCTCTTACCAGTTGCCAGTTAAGTATCTATATCTTCTCTGTTCAATTTTTGTTATTGAGTCATGAAAATATAGTTCTCATTGCTCTTTCCTGCAGGAGAAACCTTTACACAACTGGTCTGGCCTAGCTAATTATTCCTTTGTGGTTTCCTGATCCATGGACTACTGATATAGTAGTTGCTGTTGGCCAGGCTTGAGTTATGTTTCAGGCTTGTTTGTATAGGCTTGAGCTCTGGCCAACAGCTATCCTTCTTGTACCCTTTAGTACTTTTTGTCTTTGATCCCTCTCCTACATCCAGACCACCCAATAATAAGATTCTGTTCAAATCAGCTGGAGAATTCTTTCAGATATTTTCTTGTTCCTAGTGCTTGCATTAATCTCTGACCAATCCCATTGGAGATCATTTGAACTTTGTGCTTGAGCATGAGGTTTTCTGAGGTATGTAGGAATACTTCTTGCCACTTCCCTTCAGTAATATCCTAACTACCAAGCATAAAATTTAAAAAGTTAACCAAGCTTTTCCAAAAATTAACCAAGCTATCATTGAAATGAGAGTTGCTACTTAGTAAGCATTTTCAGACTTGTCACTCTTTGGGGACATTTTACTTTGTTCCAAACCTGATCATGATCTTTAGGACTGTTATCTCAGGGGGGTTGCACCATACTGTTAGTACTTTGGCTTCATAGAGATATATCCATCATCAGATATACAGGCATGTAAGAGAGTGTGCCTTTGGAAGACCTCTAAGAAAAAGACTTAAACTAATAAAAACTCGTTCATTAGTTTCAAAGTTAAAAATTAACAATCATCCATTAAATACTGAACATACTAGGTCACTCTTGATAAACAATTACTTTGGAAGAGAGCACGGAAATTGTTAAATCATTCAATCTGGTATGAACTCTTTTTGGTCATTGTGAATGCTGAAGCTTTTACAGCTTACACCTTTTCCTGACTGACCTGTTGTGACCTGCTGGTCGCTCAGATGAAAAACCAACAAGCCTGGCTTTGCAGAGGCACTTCTGTGAGTGTCAGGGTGTGTGTCCTGTCCTGACAGGCTCGCTCCTTTGTCACCACTGCACTTGCTGGTGTGAGCTTGATTGCTATTGGTAACAGCAATGAACACAAGACACAAGGAACGCTGTGAAAAGCTATCAAACATTGAAAATACTGTACTGTTCAGAAATTAGTGAATCTATCTAACTTTCAGATTTGCTGTATCTTAAAGCTGCATTTGTCAATGGAACTTACACAGGGCTGATTGCAGAGATAGCGGCAGAGTTCTCCTATATATAAAAACATGGTAACATTGTATTTCCTACAGTCATTCCAAAACTCTCTCGCAGAAAATTTCCTCTTCAAAACACAGGTCGCTCCTATGTGATGAAAACAGGTAAGAAATTTCAAAATAACCTTTAAAATAAACCCCTTGTCTTCTACCACTATTGTAACAAAAAAAAAAAAAAAAAAAAAAAAAAAAAAAAAAAAAAAGAAAAAACTTGTCATTCTCTTAATTCAGTTAATGATAAATTCAGCTAATTGAATAAATTGTAAGCTGTTTCCAACACGATCCATCTGTTAAATGAAATTGCACAACTAAGCCTTGTTTCTTTTTCTGAGTAGTAACTAAAACCTTAGAGTAACAGAAGCAACAGAAGCAAAACTTTTAATGATCATTCATTGTTAGGAATAGCCTAAACATTTGGTTTCTGTCATGATCATGAGCTAGTTTAACTCCAAAAAAAGATCTTGGAATGGGGAAAATTGTAGCTTCTCTATTTGTGTGACAAGTGGTGAAAAGGAAACAGGCTGTCTTTGTTGTTTCCCTTTCATTCCCCTTTTTCTGTTCCTTGACAACTGAGAATCAAAACTATTTTCTTTTCTGTGACCCTGATGTTCTTTTAGAGCTTTCAATTTCAAAAGCCACTTCATTCTACCCTCTCATATCTGCCACCCTATCCCTTCCTAAGTGTTGTCAGTCAAAAATTTACAAATTTCTATCTTTTCAAAATTTTCTTTTTGCCCAAGTCGTGTTTGTCCTGTGTGATGTTTCCCAGGGCCTTCCAAATTTTGAATACCTTCTATTCCACTTTTCCCATCTTGCCTGTTCGTCCCTGATCTTGAAACCTTTCAGAGCTCTTCAGCCTCACCCTCCTCAAAGCTTTGTCATTCTAATCCCAGACTCCCAGATCTCTATCTAAACACCTAAGAAAGACATTACCCTACATTTTCTGTCCCAAGAAAATTCATAGCCTCAAACCTCTTCATACACTCATTTTCCCATCCCCTTTGTGTTTCTGTTAGGCAGAAGCAGTCTTGCTAGCAGTTACTGTGAGCCAGCATGCCTGCCTGCCTTGTTCCTGAATAAACAAAGCAGTGAAATGTCTTTTAAAGCACTCCAGTTATATACTTAGCGTGCCAAAACCCAGCATCTAGGCAATACTCTAATGATTGAAAAGGAGGATGTACCTGGCAAATATCTGGTTGATAGCTCTCTACAAATAACTCCCATTATCAAATTTAGAAGGGGAGATTTTGTCCTTTTTCACATTTTTCACTTTAAGATGATGAATCTAACTCTGTAGGTCTTATTCAAATAAGAGACTGAAAAAGCTCCACAATACATTTAGTCAATCTTATTCAGAAGGTTGAGCTTCCACAATGCATTTGTATCTTCTGACACTAAAAATCAACCACAGATGCCTGTGTGAATGCCTTTACAGACTTTTGGCATAGGGTAGGAGGATGATTTCAGGTTAAACCTACAGAATATATGCAGTGATGCTAACCATACACAGACCTCAAGTCATTTTATGCTGGATTTATACAATTATTAGTGTCTGTTCTAAGCTTCAAAAACTATGTATATACCTTAGATATTGTCCACAAATGGGGGAGGTGATGAAAAGGATAAAATTACAAAAGATTTTTGGTAAACGTAATATTTGAGTTCCCAAGCAGTTATTCACCTAATATTAATATGTTATAGCCTTGTCAAGTTAATGAAACTCCACTAGAAGGTTAATATTACCTAACTGAATGCATCCACTGATGCCAAGAAGAGAAGCACTGATGTGGTACAAGGGAAGAGTGACATATATAATATCCTGAGAAACTGCACCACACTGAGTCAATGCCAAGGAGGCAGCCAGAGTCCTGCGGTGAGTGATGATAGCAGCTTTTGGGAAACCTGTCAAAGGGAAAGAGCAAATAACTACAAATGTACTGCATGCATTAATAATTTTGCTGAAGTAGAATTATGCTGGGAATGTACAGGGAGAATTCTCTTCTTCTGAGTCTTTGTCCTATGCTTTGCTGTTTTATGAGTATATCCCCTTAGCCTCTCAGCTCCTTCACTCTTTCTGCCTGTAATTCCATTTAAACATAGAATTATAGAGTAGTTAGGGTTGGAAGGGATAATGTAAAATGTATTCCCAACTGCCCTGCCATGTCTGTTCCATTTGTGGGACAAAGTCCACGCCCTTCACAGGCATGTGCAGGTCAAATACACATACAGGTTTCCCTTGCCAGAAAGTGAGAATGGGAAAACCTCTGGAGAGCCACTGCGTCACTCAGCTTCTACTTGCAATACAATTAACTTCTATGAAGTTGTTTGGATTGACTAGTGGATGGATTTCCCCATTCTTCCACTCTAAAATTAACTCCTATTTCAAAATCAGAAGCAGAGGTTCCACTGTTCTTCCTTTCTGAGCAACTCTTAGAGACTGACTTTGTTTGCTTTATATTCAAGAAATTAATTTCAGCCATGGGGTATTTATGTAGAAGTTCAGTAACTGAAATTACACTCCTGTGTAATTTCAAAAACACTTCAAAGTGTACTGTGCTTCTAAATAAATCAATCCTCCCTGTCTTGATTTGGAAATTCAAGTTCTGTGGTTTTGTGTCTTTTTGCTTAATTTATACTGCCTTAATTTTCAGAGGTGCAGCTGTACTTTGTTAGCACACATCCTCACCTGTACTTCCCGATGTGAAGATATGCAGAGCTGTGTTTCCTGTGTCAGTGACAGCTCCAAGATGAGACGGAACAGGATGATCAGGCACCTTGTCTAGTTTGTCTGGTAGGGTGTGAACATGCTGGAAAGGAGAACTGGCGCTCATCAGCCAGACAGCAACATTATTTTCCAAGACATTCAAAACAAATTCTTTCTCTATTGATCCTAAAAAATCTGCCAAGTTAAAACAAACAAAAAACACGTGGTAATTTTTAAAATAAATACAACTGCAGACCTGATTACTGGCATTGAAATGATATATCATACCACTGTATAAACCTACCACAGGCATAGGTGGGCTAACCTGCATACTGGACAGTGAAAAAATCATCATGATGTTCAATTTCCCTATATTTCTCATGTGGCTTTAATTTTAATTGATAAAACACCATTAACTTAGTTGATGATGCTAGTATATAAGATTTAATTTAATCACATTTGTTCCAAAATTTGGTGCATATACCAAATAGCAAACCCTCACAGATTCATATGGAATTATGGTACTACTGCCAACCTGTACAAAAGATGAAAAAACAGGAGTAGAATATGCATAAATTGCCTAGTATTGCATAATGTGCCATAAACAGAGATGAAATTGCAGCTCCTTGCACTGTAATCTTTGCTTCAAGCAATGCTACCTTGGGATTGCTATTTAAAGTAGTTATAAAGTAACATAAATTTTTATGCAGGTATTTTGACCTGAAGGAAATCACAACTACAAAGGGAATCTGTGTCTTCCTGTAGTAAGTGAAGTTTTATATAAGCCACATAAATAAATAAATAAAAATGGAAATGAAATTAGGCTAAAGTATCTTCCAAGGCTGTTTTCTTGCTGATGCATGATTATTGCTGCTGATGCCTTGTCCTTGGAGAATTTCAGATTTAAGCTTTTAATTCTACTAATTAATTGCATGGGATTTATACTCTTGAAATGTAGACATTGTCTCTTTTCTCTCCTTTTTAGACAACACTGTCTCTTTCTTTCCTTAATTTTTCCCCTCCTTTTCTTCCCCTCTTTTAAGTGTGTGTATATATAAAGAACTTGCAGCTCTGAAGGGCTCTGATTTCCTATGTTTGATAAAAGCAGGAAACAGCAGAAAGTGAGCAGTAAGTGAAACACCACAAAGAACTTACCTTCTCCTATGACCAGAGCTTTTGCTGCGCATGTATTAATGCAGTGCAGGAGAGATCGTGAGCGGATATTGACGTTGAGAAAGGCCACGACTAAGCCCAGCTTGGCTAGCCCGAACCACACATGGATGAAGTCAGGTCCATTACCCATCAGCAGGGCCACAGTGTCGCCTTTTCTCAGATTCCCATAGTGCAGGAAGGCCTGTGCTACCCTGTTACTCCTCCTCTCCACATCCTGATAAGTGTACACCGTCCCTTCATAGATAAGGAATGGCTTGTGGGGGTTTTTTTCCACTGATTGCCTGAAAAGGTCAGTTATGGAGAGAATTCCATTTTTTGCCCACTTTTTTACTGTTGCCTTTGACCTCTTCCGTCTCAAGAAATAGATCAGGTCTGCCCAGAAATAGGGGAGAAAGATCTTCAGAGAGACACACAGCACCAATATTCCTCCAGCAACTGTTGAAATCCACGTGCATAACATGCTTGGAGCTGGGCAATAATAGATTTAGTCATCTCAGACATATACAATACATGCATTTTAATAATTTACACTGAATTTTATGACATAGAATGAAAGTTAACAAGGTACTTACAATTCCAGCAGTTAATTTGAGAACTGTTAGAAATACCTTATTGGGATTTACTAGAATAAAAAGACCCACAAAAGAGAAGAAGGGAGTTAAGAGTAAATAAAGGATTGTGCAGGATTTTTAACTTGTAATCAAAACTATGTCTAGATTTTTTTACTGTCCCATGGCAAATCCTAAAAAAAGGTGAAAACAAACATGCCAGACATAGACTATCAGACGTGTAGCATGAAAGTATGTTATGTACCATACACCTGTAAAATGTACCAAATGTTGTTCTTTGCTGCCTAAGTTGTGTTTTCTGGTGTGAGAGAATCTGAGACCATTTGAGACCAAAAGTTTGAACAGTCTGATCAACAGACTGAACATACACAAATTGCAGGCACCATACTCTGAAACTTCTTCATCTACTGAAGTATCCAGTTTTCACCATAGGATTTTCTGGCATTTGGAATAAATGGTGAATAATAACTTTGCAATATTTATATTGTTTACATTATTTACAATAGCATCCTGCAGTCTCAAAAAAAATTGTGCACAAACACAAACTGATGTTTGGAAAACAACATTTATAGCATAACAATTATTAATTAATTCTGTAAGGTATTTCAGGCAAAAATTAATTGTCGTATTTTCAAACAGTCATAGGGGAGAAGTTTTGAAGATCATACAAAATCCTTTGAACATAATATAGATAGCATTGACCAGTCTCCTTTTTAAAGTTTCAGCCATGATTACTACAAATATTTGAAATGTCTTATGTGACAATCTAGGATTCAGGAACACTTCAGCAATCTGAGAAGCTTTTCTAAATGGGATGACCTCCACCCTGTAGTTTAGAACTATCTTACTGACAAGCTGAACTTTTGTTATATTCCTCAAGCTTGTTTACATTTTAAACAATATTCAATGAATATACTTGTAAAATTCAGGGGAATTCTTGCAGAAAGCAGGATCTTGTATGTATCATAAAGTATATGAAATGTATTGGTAAAAGAGCAGCTTAGAAATTAAAGCATCGTGGCATTAATTGCACATAAACATACAAATGAAGTTAAAGCATGTGAGGTACAATGTTTTAATGTTCTAAACAAAAATTCTAAACCCATCCATTTCTGAAGTCTTCAATTTGTAAAGAGACATTTTTAGTTACCTTGAAATCTTCTTGATTACACTGTGTTACCTCTCTGATCAAATGTCTCATCTTTCTATGCTAAGAAACAATTGAAGTAGCTGCAAGTTTATTCTTCCAATAGATGTGCCATTAAAAGACCCTCTGTTTTAGCTCACATGGCTCCTTTACTGCCTTTCTGCCTTTCTCACAATGTTGTTATTTAATGGCCAAGGGCACAAACAGAAGACCTCCTGAGTGCCATGGCTTATCTACGACTTGGAAACCTTTGCTCAGCTTTCTTTGCCACATGCAAGTATGCAAGATTCACTGAAATGAATCAACCAGTAAATTTAGCTCCAGGCAAAGTCCAATTGGCAGACTTCATAAACTGAACCAATAAACAAATAATGTTAAGAGAAAATAAGTAAAAGGGATGATAATGTTAGACTAGGTTTCAGCCCTAGCTTTCTTTTAGCATTCTTATATTACTTCTATTACCAAAATAATCATGGTGTATAAGTAAGAACTCAAAATAAAAATAGAGGGAAAAATAAGCAGGCTACAGGGAAAAAAATTTTAGTCCTCAGAGCTGTGTCAGGATTAGTTTTGGTTCACTCTTTTCACACTTGAATGTGATTGGAAAGGCCCTTGTTTTAGAATTGTTTGCTCAAAATAATGTTTATGGAGCAGAAAATAAAGAAAATTAAAGGGAAAAATATAGAACATATAGAAAAGGAATGAATTTTAGGAAAGAGTGACTATTGTGAAAGAGCGTGCATCTCTCTGAGAGAGATTACAGTCCTACAGCCAGCTGCACTGCAGGAGTCACACTGTTGTCACCTGCTGTATGCCTGGAATGAAAAGCCTGATGCTTGCTTTTGACTGCAGTATTCTGGCAATATAACCAAGCTTGCTTTTGGTTATTGCTTGAAAGGTTTCTCCAAAGCATTCACAAAAGTACATGCACAGGAAGTTAAATTACACTCCAAATGAAGGGGCTGCTCAGAAAAAGGAAATGTTTTCTCAAATTTAGACAAATTCAAAACACTTTTGAAAAAAAATTCACACACTGTAAATGCAAACCAGTTGTTTCCAAGGAGGAATTAAACGCATGTTTAACTTGCATTCTAACCAAACCTTTTGTATCTTTCTCACAATATCAGGTTACTAAGTTACCGTCAAGTTCCAGCATGGTTTGGTTGTTTGGTGCATTTGGGTTTTTTAGAGGCTGTCTGTCAAAGTATGAAATCTTATTGTGTTTTCTCTTGTTTGCATTATTTTCACCAAGTTTCCATGAAGTGGAGTTTTTTTTGCACATGTATTGAGATTTTTATTTCAGCATGGTCAGAAATAAACTTAGTCCAATAAGTCCATAAAGAATTACAGAATCATAGAGGGTTTGGGTTGGAAGGGACCTAATTTCAGCCTCCCTGTCAAGGACCACCTCACGCTGGACCAGGTTGCTCAGAGCTCCATCCAGCCTTGGATGCTCCAAGATATTTTCTCATGTTGTCTTTGGTAAATTTACTCTGAAGTCTTGGAAAGAGCATTTGATCAATTATCTTAAAATAACTCGATTAATTCCTTTAGCCTGATTTTAATTAATGTGCAGTCTGGTTATTTCCAATCCTTAGTCCTAATCTGTTTATCTGTTGAGAGCATTCTATGCCAAAGAAGTATTAATCCAATGGAAACTGACTGCCAGCTCTTCTCAGTTGGAACTCCCTTTCTCTTTGCCTGGTTCTGATGGGGCATTATTCTGTTAGAGAAAAGGAAAGCAGGACCAGAGAGCTGCCACCTGAGACACAGGCTACGACATGTCTGCAGCTTTACTCGCACAAGAAGGGTAGCTCTGGGAGACAAGGAATGTACTGGAGAGAGCAATAGCACAAAAATCATTCAGTGGTTTAAAGGTTCAGCAAGACTATGCAGAGATGTTCTCCAGCCCCAGGGGAATGTGAACAGCCCCGTGTGTTGGCCTCTATGCCTTCATGTCCTAGCTCTCTAGGCCACCTGAGATGTCTCTGAAATACCTGAGAAACAGAATTTCTGTAACTGCCCTCATAGTTCATGCTATGATGACCTTAAATCTGCTTACAAGACTTTCTTTCATATGAGCTCTGCAAGACGGAAATAGTATTTTAAAAGACTTAGTGTTTTGAGCGATTGTCACACAACCTCTGCTTTGAAATTTGTAAGCACAAAATTTCAATTTAATTAATTGAAATGGGTCACCAAACTCACTAGGTTTGGTTTGTCATGGCTTTTTTGTCCCATAGAGTCAGAAAGCAGGCAAAAGCAGGGTTTTGTTTACTTACTCTCTCTGCTTTCTTTGTCCATTTATTTTTTTCTTTTCAGCTGTTCCTCTGCAATCACAAGGATTGAAAACATCTCCTTTTAATGAGAACTGATATTTTAAAGTATTTATTAGGTATTCTTAACTACCTTTTTAGAAAATGAAATAAAATTCAAAAGGAAGTAGTCAGTAGTATCAAAATACACAATGGACTATTTTTCATTATTTTCTGGCAACCACATGAATAATGACAAACAGGGAAGGAATCTAAATACAGAGAGCCCAAATGTTTACCAAGAATTATGGTAAGAATTCTGTCTTCCAAGTAATCCATCAGCTTTGTTTCAGTGAAACAACATGCTACCTTTGCTGAAAGCAATCTAATCAATAGGCAGCAAAATCTGAATTTTGAAGATCACCATATAATTAGTATGAATAGACAGAGATGTTTCTCTGATTGAAGCAGAGCTTCAGAAAATTTTAATGCAAGCAAACAAAATTATATCTCTGAATTGATTTCTGATGCATGCACGGGACATTGTGTTATGGAAAATAAGAAATTATCTTTAAATAGAAGCCAATATTCAGCCAATTTTATACCCAGTTCTTTTTCCAGTATCTGAATGACAAAGGAAAGCCTTTGCTTACCAACCTTTTTTCCTGTGTATGCTGATTAATGTCCTGTATGCAATCAGATAATTTCTGCCCCTGTGTGCCCCTTGCAGGAAGGTTGCATGGGTTATCCGAAAACGTTTGTTTAGTCAAAGCAGATGTTCTCTTGAAGCTCCACACCTCAAGTGTGTTGCAGGTGACTGTGGGCCTGGACACACAGGGAAAGACTCCTTTCTGTCACCTGCATGTCACAGGTCCCCAGATCTGCAGCTCCTTGCCTTGCAGCTGCCTTGGAGCATGTGAGTGAAAGAACACGCTATTTTGGAACAAAGTGTATTTGCTGTCTGTATTGAGAGTTAATTGTTAAAAGATTAAGAAGTCAATTATGCACTGCTGGTTTATATGCTTAAAAGGATGATAAGCAGCAAGACATAGGGTTGTACCAAGGGAAAGGACTAATCTGTTGAAATTACTGTTTCAGTGCAATAGAAACAACTTAGTGATGTTTCCATATGCTCCTAAATACAGTATATACAGTACACAGCAAACATGGCAGTACCATTGTCAGCATTGTCATGCAGTCTGCACAACAGGAACAAAAGCCTTTTATGATTAACACATTTTTAAAGTTTAGTCATACAAATATACAAAAAATCTATTTACATTCTTATTATACATTGTAAATGCTGAAAAAGGACACTATATTTGTGGTACTGGCAGTGCACTTGCTTGAGGAAGTAGATAAGGTTACATTAATGAAAATATACACACTGTTGACTGACCGTTTAAATCATGTGGACCAACCTCCTAATTTTTGAAACTCAAAAGTACCAGCTAGACAGCTTTTTAAAAGGTTGTTGAATACATGTGGATGGCTCGATTCCTGTTTGTATATTTTAAACTTTTTATTAGACTTATCTTTTATATATATATGAATATTTCCTGATGCATAATTATGGCATTCAGTTATTAGAAAATCCATAGGCCATTACTTTTCTCCCTCTCTCTTTTTTTTTTTTTTTAAATCCATAATAGCTAGCATTATTTAATTAGATTAGAATGCATTAGTTCAGGTTATGGATTTTGTTTAATTTGCATACTACATGCATATTTTATTTTGTTTACTCCATTTGGAGGACATAATTTTGAGCTGGTCATACAGTACCCTGGCATTTTATGGAAAGATTGGACTATCGTCCTGACTGGAGAAAAAGTCTAAAGACACTGTAAAGGGAAGAAGATTACTATGGAGCAGATAGCCTGAAAACATGACTCATCTGTTAGAGAAGAAGAACATGAAGAAAATGGCTTGGAGGAAGGATCAAGCAGAGGGAAGATTTGGCTTCTTTCTTGTGTTTTGTGATTTTGTTACTTGTGAATAAATTATTTTAAAGGTTGTGGTTTTTATCATTGAAAACAAGGACAACATTGGGAAGTAAAAAGTAAGGTTGAGAAGACCGAAGAATTTCAACAGAAAAAGAATCAGCAGAAGAGAAAGAAAGCATTTATTCTGTAGCATAATGGCTTTGAGTCTTTCCTAGCAGTCCTAGATTTCAGTCATTTACCTAGTAGCAGAAACTGGACTTGTATCATGCATTCCAGCATGTGTCCTGCAGATGACTAACAAGCATAAGTAAAGCAGAACTGTGCTACCTTCCTTATTTTCCTATTTAATATCTCCAAAATGAAATTATTAGACCAGATTCTTGGCATAAATTCTTTCACAGAATCACACAAAGGTTGAGCTTGGAAGGGATCTCTGGATGTCATCTTGTTTTCTGGCTCAGCAGAGACAGCTGGAGCCACTTACCAGAATCATGCCCAATCTGCTCTTCAATATTCTTTCTCCTGTCACAGGACACTGCTGGAAAGAGCCTGGCTCCATCTTCTTTACAGCATCCTTTTTAGGACCTTTTAGGTTCAGGCCTTTTTCAACATTGATCAGATCCTCTCCAAACCTTCTATTCTCCAGGCTGAACCATCCCAGCTTGCTCAGCCTATCTTCCAAGGAGAGATGCTTCAGTCGCCTGATGATCTTCATGGCACTTTGCTGGACTCTGTCCAGCACGTGCAGCTGTCTTGGACTGGGGAGCTCAGAACTGAATGCAGTGCTCCAGATAAAGGATCAGCTCCTTTGTCCTGCTGGCAAAACTCCTAAAGCAGTCCAGAGCACCATTAGTGGCAAGGGCTCATTGCTGGCTTATGATCAGCGTGGCACCTGGCACGACCTCCACGGCTTTGTCTGCAAAGCTGAGTGTCCTGCTGGATAGCTGGACATACAGGTGTCTGGAGAGGCCTGTCCTCAGGGACAGGACTTTGTGCCTCCCCCTTGCTTAACTTTTTGGGCTCCTGGCCTGGCAGCGTATGACCCTGGGGAGGATGCAGAGAGGGTTTATGACTCTGTGTAGGAGGGATCTTGTTGCTGCTCTGATGCCTCAGGTTTTAGCTTTTATATTTTTCACATTCTGCTCTGCTTTATTATTTAAGTGTAGGCTTCATATGAGGGGGTAGTAAGCTCTTTTCACAGAGTAGGTAGCCAAAACAATTGCTTCTTTAGCTGAGGACCCAAGCACAGCTGATCCAGATCTCAGGCCCAAGAGCATAAACAGTGGTGGACTGAAGAGAGAAAACAAGAAGGATGGGACTTCATGGGCTAAAGTTGCAATTGGACAATATGTTAATGGACCAAAACTTATAAAAGTGTGAGACCCTGAGATCTGTGGTCCATTTTGTGGCCATTTTGGGTTGTGCTGCATGGATCTGTTGGGTTGTGCTGCACACGGTGGATCTGTCCTCTTAATAAATACCTACTTTATTCTTTAACTCTGTCTAATCTCTGCTCTAGGTCAGCCTTCACAAGGCATCAGCTATAGCAAGTTTGCACCAAGCAATGCAGGCTGATAAAAAAGCAAAATCCCAGGATGGCAGAGGGTGTGGTGAGGATAAGGCATGGAGTGATGGGCTCTGGAACACAGCCTGGCCCTGAAGACTTCCGTCTGGGAACATCTGCCTGGGATCAGTTGCAGAGATGCAGGTCTGAAGCTGGGGCGCATTTCCCTTTGAGGGAACAACGAAATCATACCTGGCACTCCTGGGTGCCTCAGCTGCCTGAACCTGTCAAGGCTGAGGGAGTTCCTCTGATGGACCTGGAGCTGGACGCTAAGACCAGCAATAAAAATCTTCCCTCAAACAACACTGGCACCAAGGCCTCACTCAACTCACTCAATAAAAATCTCCCCTCAAACAACACTGCACCAAGGCCTCACTCAACGCTCCAACCCTCAAGAATTGACTGGGTGAGACTCGGTAACCAGATAAAGCAGTAAGGCCACAATCCATCACTTGGGGAAAGTCAGTAGCCGACATCACAGTCTGTCACTCAGGAACTCAGTGTTGCAAAAAATTCAGCATAAAAAACCCACTTCCTTAACACCAGTATTCATTAAGAAGCAGGAATTCTTTACTTGGCTGGATATGCAAGGGGATATCTCCTCCAAACACTGTGCATGCTGAGTTAGGGAAAGTCTATGTTTATATACCATATTTTACATACATATTCATATTGATTTTTCCAAAATAAACATAAATATGATAATAATTTCCCCAAAATCATGAGTACACTTTCCTTCCCTGTTATGCATGCTTTCTTCTGTCCTAGGGGCCTTTTTGGTGATCCTTCCTGGTGGGTGACCCCAGTGCTGACAGACACCAAGTGAAACTGGCAGAACACTGGGGCTGGTGGACTTCCAGTTCTCCTTCTTACACAATGGGCATTGTGCAGTTCTACAGGCCAGTGGATTTTGAAGAATAAGCATTGTGTTAGCTCACTGGGTGTAGAGAATTTATCATCTGGTAACATCAGTACATCCCTTGGCGACATCAGGTACCTGGGAGAAAACACTATCCAGCACCAGGTAACATCACAATGGGACATCCTCACCCAGTGCTCTCTCCAGGAGCACTGTGGCCCAAGAACAGGTGTCTGGGGTTACTGTAGTGCCACTGCCAACTCCACCCCTCTGCTTCTTACCAGTGTTTCATACCTGCCACCGAGGCCCCATCCCTGTTTCAAAGCCCCATCAGGTCTCTGTGGCCGGGACAGACATTTCCAGGCTTATCTGGCAACTCACACCTCCCTGAAAAGCTACAAGGCAAAGCCAGCAAAATGTCTGTGAGACTGACAGCTGCTGGTGGCACTCACGCAAGAACTCACATCCACTCGCAGCTTCTCAGGACACCCAGGCACTGACAATTGTGGAAATGTGAAGAGGCCACCAAAGGCTGAGTCTCTCTTCCTCTGCCTTACCTCAGGTAATTCTCTCCAGACTAAGGGGGAATTCACGTTTAGCAGCTTCCAAACAGGTGGATATGACAGTTTTGTGTGCAAATGGGTGAATCAATTTTATTTCAAAATAAAAAAATCTCTGCTCCTTGCTTTGAACTTTGAAACGTTATTGTGATTTGTTTATTCAGTTTTCATAGAGGTTTTGAGACACGCAGAACGCCCCAGAAGGCTTTTAAACTCCGCCTAGAGACCAACAGTGTAATATGATCTATATAGATTACCTACCATATCACATAGCCATTGTCCTTGCTCACATAGGATGGGGTGGGGAGCAGATTGCTTTCCAGAGGTTAAAGCTGTTCCATTTATAAGTGAGTACAGTGTACTACAGGAAATTTACTATTACAGGCCTCTTTCTATTTGTATGTTCCCAGAATCTTAGTTTCCATGAGTTGCCTCACGCCATCAAGAAAAAAGACTTTTTGATGCATTACATTACCAAAAGCCATCCTCTAATTTTATTGTATATTTATAACTTGCTATATGTGCAACATGGCCCCAAAGAAAAGAAAATAATGGAAACAAATGAAGCAAAAGAAGTATGTAATACAAAGAAGTGTGTAATGTCAATGATAACTCTCCCCTTGCCCCAAGTACTCTGTAAACCATGTAAAAAAGATCACATCAAGTAATGCATTCTTACCAAAAATCAAAGGAATACTTTAGGCTGCAAGAAAGAAGAACAGCTCAGAAAAGGAGATACACAGATGGTAGAATTTGAAGTCATAGTGGCTTTGGTGGCCCTGTGAGTTAAGAGGAGCAGGTACCGTTTTCCTGTTTCCAAGTTTCTCTAGGCTCTGTTGCAGAAAAAACTGGAATACAATTTAGATTAGATTAGAACAGAAGGATTTTATCACTACAGCTATAGGAGAAAACAGAATGGCAGAGTGACCATTGCTGCTGGTAAGAACTCTGTCCGAAGGAGAAAGACACAGAGCTGATAACATCTGACATGCAGGTTATACAACTCCTTCTTTGTCAAAACTGTGTCAGATAAGCAGGATCTGGTAGGTAAAAACAGAGATTTAATTCCTTCAGATAAGTAGGTTCTATGCAGTACATCTGTTTACAAATTATCTACTCCTCTTATGAATAATCCACTCCTTTGTAAATAAACCCTGCTGACTGGCAAGACTCTTAGCTGCAAATGTGTCTTAAGTAGGGAGACTGGTAGAGGCCTATGAGACATTAACTATTTTGCTTCCACAACACTGGATGAATTTCTTTTTTCCTACTTTCTAAAGCCAGGCAAATCAGAGAATGTAAAATAAAGTCATTTTAGCTATACATATTACGCCAACAACCCTGAAGCCTGCAACATGAACAAAATGTAGGCAGGAAGCTAAGAAACAGAATACCCCATTTGTGCATCAACTGATATTGAAAAAAATATAAATGTTTTAGCTAAATCACAATATTGCCCATAGATTTAATGATTTCTATTTTTGTGAAAGGATAATTTCTATTATTGTGGAAGGATGTGTTTATCTAGTAAAAACATGGACACTAAAGGATGTAAAACAGTTTATTGTGAATTTTTTCCCTCTCTTCTATAACAAAGACAAAGAGGAAAGAGAAATGAGATTGGAATTTAAATGAGAAAAAACATAAACTGTGAAATAGTAATACATTACAGAAATTCAAATAAATTTGGGGTTTTTGCTTGGTTATTTTTTGTTTTTTTTTTTTACTTTGGTAAGGGAGACTTATAAGGATAATTTGAACTGTTAATAGATAAAATCTGGAAATTTTCAAAGATTAAAGTTAGAATAATTTGATAGTTTCTCTGGAGAAAACTGATCGTGCTCATGGTTTAGGTTTCCTTCAGTAAAAATACAGTGTTTTCTGGCTTTACCAGAATCATCTTTCAGCACTCCAGCCAGTGGAGTCAGCAAAGAGAAGAAAAATTCATTTCCCAGGCAGTTGTATTATGTCAGACCTGTTACTGACTTCTACAAGACAAACAGTAAGCCAGGCTAATTTTTAACTTCATCAGAGTAGCAAAAGCTTATCTAGATAGACACAAGAGGTCCCTAGTTTTCCCAATACATGCTTTGTAGTCAACTTCACCAACTCAAGCCTGCAATCCATTTCTGTTTTCTTAAGCTGTTTCAATTTTTTTCATTTTGTGTTTGGCCCTAACAGCTAACAAATTTCTTTCTCTTGGAAGAAACGTGTCCCATGATGTTCTTGATCTGACATTATTTGTCCACATTAAACTAACCTGAAAAAAATTGTCTATCAAAATTATAAGAACTGGTATAAATTCAGAATTCATAAAATGAAAACCCATTTATGATGCTTATTACAGATACAGAAAAAGCAAATCTGACCTTGCCTTATGTCCTGGTCTCAGCCAGGGTATAGTTAATTAATTTCCTCTCAGTAGCTGCTGAAATGCTGTGTTTTGATTTCAGAATGAGGATGATGTTGATAACACACTGATGTTTTGGGTTTTGATAAGATGTGTTTACCCTGAGTCAAGGACTTATTTTTCCTTGTCTCATGCTCTGCCACTGAGGATATCCACAAAAGAATCTGGGAGGGAGCACAGCTGGGGCAGGTGGTCCAAAGTCCCCAAAGGGATATTCCACACCATAGGATGTCAGGCCCAGTGTGTAAACTGGGGGAGTTGCCCAGAAGGGGGAGGGATGATCAGGGCTTAGGAACAGGATCTAACATCAGTCAGTGGGTTGTGAGTGATTGATTTGTGCATCACTTGTTTTTTTCCCTTTTTATTATCATGACTAAATACCATTATTACCGCATTTTGCTTTATTTTTCTCATTAAATCACTCTTATCTCAGTACACAAGTTTTACTTTGAGTCTCCTCCCCACAAGGAGGGGTGGAGGTTAGAGGGGACATTGAGCAAGGGGTTGCATGGTGCTTAATCTCCAGCTGGGCTTAAATCAGGATACTTTATAAACCCTCATCATAAGCAGTGCTCATGTCTGTGAGTGAGCATGCAAACATGGCAAGTCTGATGTTTGCTTCAAGTATGTTTCCCAAACCCCAGTTAATAGATCAAATTCTTCCAACGGGAAAGAGATGGGATGAGAAAACTGCTCCTGACAGACTGTGGAGTCAGTCTGTCCTTTCTGAGAGTTACTTGATGAGTAGATTCTGAGTGCACCTGTGCCTGGAGGTCACAGCAGCACTCCAGCTTCCCCAGCAGCTTCTGATCCTACATCCACCTAAATGCATTGGACACTTTCCCAATCACTGTTTGCACCCAAGCTGAAATATAAAGAGAATGTGAAAAATCATGGCAAAAAAAAAGCATCAATACAAGATATGTTGTTGATTTCTGAAAGCCTCACGATGGAGCACAGAACGAAATGCAATGCTAGAACTTAAGGGGTGAGAGTCCAGAGCAGAATACCAATCCCTGTCAGTAGCCTAGCCCCAGTTAAATAATTTAAATGGAGAGCAGTGTGCCGAAGTGACCAAATTCATTATGGTGTTCTGCTGTTCTGACACTGCCGGAGCAGGTCCCTCACCAGGAACAAGGACTTGCAAGGGAATCTGTGGCACATGGCATGATTCTCTTGGCAGCAGAAAACACTGGCATCAACAACCCTCCAAAATATTTTCTGTTTCTGAAAAGCAGTTGAAGAGCACCTGCTGGGTGCAGTCTTTGTGAGGCTGCTTTAAGACCAGCAGTGAGGGTAGAGGGTCTTAACAGAAACAACGGTGCACAACACACGTACAAGAGAAGGAGCTCCACTGGCAATTCCTGGGTTGAATTTTGCACTTAGGAGGGGGGAGGAAAAATATAGACTCCTTCATCTGTAGTGCTTTCACTCAATGACAGAAAAAAAATCTATCTGTTAACTAGAGTCTATACACACACACATTAGAAATATCCTCCAGGGTATTTTGCCCGTGTGGGTGAGGAGGTGTGAGGCAGGAAAGGTGGAGGAGGAGCAGCAAACTGGGGAAGTCAGCAAGATTTGGCATATTGCAGCTACTCTGTGCTGGGGAATTATCTTTCTCTCATCCTTTCATTTAGGATGAATGTCCTAATCTGTAGGTAAGGAAGTTTAGAAGACGGGAGTTGAAAGTCTTTCATCAGAAAGATGTGACTGCAGGCACAGCATGGGGTTTTTTGCAAAAAAAGGGTGCAGGTACTATCAGGAAAGGGCAGAGCAGTGTTGGCTGTACAATATATGAGGTATAGAGATGATTAATATAACAAAAATAATTAGCTGCCTTTAACTCTTTTGTTGCTGAGTGCATCCAGCTCTTTTGTTGCTGAGTGCATTCCACCTCAGAAGCAGTATGGAGCCAGAAGAGAGGGTATCATGCTTGCAGCTTGTATTATTTCACTTTAGCAGCAAATTATGCATAGATAGAATGGAATAGTTTCCTGCTGCACTTTGCAGGGGGTTCCCATTCTGTAACACAAAACAGGAGTACTTCTTTGAGCAGCCATTCTCAGGGAGCCTGTATGATCAGGTACCTAAGCAAGGGCCAAAAGAAGACTGGAGAAAATATGGGCCAGCTGCTGAATGGTTCAGGGGACCTAGTAACAGATGACGTGGAAAACACTGATGTACTCAGTGCCTTCCCTCTTCAATATTTACTTTACAATAATTTCCAGCAATGTTTAAAGTATTTTTAACCAGTCTGCTCCAATAGGTGTCAAACCCAGTAAGATCCTTTGAGGCAAATCAGATTATTTCAGGTCTGAACCTTTGATTGCTGAGGATGATTGTTATCTCACGCTGAAAGCATTACTGTCATGATCCCATTTACTCTTAGTGACTTGAACCTCCTTCTCTCTGGATTGTCTCTTCTTCTCTTGCTGGCACAGTACCTCAGCAAATTCTGCCAACCACATCAAATCTTGAAGCAATCCTTGCTGCACAGTTTGTTGAACCAATGCCTCCAGCAGCAGCTTGACTTCCATATAAAGTCTCCCTGACTGTCCTGCAGGATTCCAGCACAGCTGCAATTCCCAGCAGGGAGCTAGGGCGAGGACAGGAACCTCCAGGCTTCCTGAGGCAGCCAGTGGGTCAGGGATTGTGGCTGCTGGCGCTCCCATCCATGCCCTGGCAGTAGGGTCAGCAGAGAGTGGGCGCTGGCACCGGCTGGGCTGAAAGCACAGCAGCTGGGAGAAAGAGGAGCGTGTGGAGATGGAAGAAGTACAGGAGGAGCAAAGGGGACCTTAGGGTGATTTGCTCCAAGATGAAAGGGTCTGAACAGGCCTTTGCTCCTTGGTAGAGTCCACCATAATTTTTCTCCTGAGTGTAAAATAAATTAGTAGCTGATCTTTTCAGTCAAACTAGGTCCTGTGCATCTGCAGGCCTCATGCACAAAGAACAGTATGCTGTAGGGGCCCCCAAATGAAGCAAGCCAACTTTTCAACTGAACGGTGTAGATAGACACTGTGCTGGACTATCATTAGGAATATGTTACTTTGAAACACAGTCAAAGTACACAATTCTAACCTGAAATGTTAGAATTATTTATGAGTACTTAATTCCTGGAAGCTTCATTTCTGTTTTCTTCCATTTTCCCAATTGTGTTTCAGAAAACTATAGGGGCTTTAAGGGTTTTCAAATTAATCCATATTTTAAAAATGTGGAATGCCATTAGTTTTTTTTTGGTGCTGTAAAAAACACCTACATTATAGCAAGGACAAATACTTGTCCAGAGTAATCGATATATTGCAGTGATAATTGCAATATAAAAAACTTGTACAGAGTAATTGATATATTGCCTACTCCTATAGAAAAGCCTCCATGCAGTGCCTAACCTTGGGCACTTGGGGGTGTCTTCTGACAAAATATGTCTTCGACTTTCCACTGCACAATTAAAATGTGCCAGCAGTAGCTCTCTACAGTAAGGATCATTGATGTCACATGGGAGTTTCCTCTGATTCTATCAAGTAAACAGCCCCTGAATCCAGCTACATCTGGCCTCTTGTTTCCACGCTAGATTGCCACTGATGTGCTGAGGATGTATCTGATCAGCAGGGGATGTCCCAGCATACTTCTCATGGGGCATGGGGTCAGGGGCCTTCTCTGCATGCTGCTTTTTCCTTCAGAAAGCCCTGACAGCAGTACTTCTGGCTTTGCATGTGTCCCCTGTAAAAGTGCTTAGCACATACTAGGCCTATTTTTCTTCATGGATCATCCAGCCCTTATGCAGTTTCCCATTCTTGTATCTCCCTTTGTTGTAGGACAGGCCAAACACACCCAGGGGTGGTTGGGCACCGCAACAGCTCCCCAGGAAGGTGGTCACAGCCTGTCAGAGCTCAAAAAGTGTTTGGACAATGCTGTCAGGCACATGGTGTGACTCCTGTGGTGTCCCGTGCAGGGCCAAGAGCTGGACTGAATGATCCTTCTGCGTCCTTCCACCTTGGTGTATACTTTGATTCTGCGATCTGGTAGCCCAGTTGTATGACAGGTGTGTGCTCCTGTGCTCCTGTCCTCAAAGGACTCTGGCTGCATACTTGTGAATTTATTGTCATTAGTTACCTCTATGACACGAGTTAGTGCCCCTTCATTTTTGTTAGTGTTTCTTTTAAGACTGATATAATGAGGTACTTGTTCAAGAGCAACAAAACCCAGGGGAAAATATAATTAGACCTAAGTGGAATATTCTTCCAGCCACACACCAATTGAAAACAAATAATTTCAAATCTAACTTCATCTATGCTATTAATTTAAACAACCTAAAAAACCATTTCTTCTGTTTCCCTGAAAAGGTGAATTCCTTTTAATTTCCGCATTAGTTAAAATTAATGTTCCTTCTGTGTCACATGTACCAGGTGCATTTTCTTTAAGAGATTGTTGGTTTGTAGGTACCTGCTGAAATACTGGGTAATTTTCTCAGTTTGCATTTTGCTCTGCTTTTTTATGAGAGGTTACTGCTGTCCTTTATTTTTGTCTAGGGCCTTAAATGTCATATCTACACCAAAACGTTCATAGTGTTAAAAAATAGAGTCATATTTATAATCAAATAAAGTTTTAATTCCATAATTTCTTCCTCCACAGAAAATAGTTTTGAATCTCTGTTCTTCCCAGTGCATTCAAATACTTGAAGGTCAGAGTAATATCTTGATTTAACTAGCAATCTATTTTAAAAGCCTATGTTTTCAAACTTGCAGAAGATCTAAATTGCCACTGTCAGTAGCAAAAAATCTTGGGGAGGGGCAGGGGAAAGGGAAAGAAAAAAAAAAGAAGAAAAAAAAGAAAGAAGGGTTTGTCAATACTAGGTGGCAAGAAAAACCATAAATACAGAGAAATTCTTTGCTGTTTACACCTCATACCTCCAGAACCTCCCAGCATGGCTCAGCCTGTCTGGTAACAACTCCCACTGCATTTCCAGGGATCTCACTGCTGAGCTCAATGTAACAGTAGTTGGTGAGGGGTTTTGCAGTGTATCTCATGAAATAGAGACTTGGCTTGAAGGATATAAGAAGATACCTATGTCATGGATATAATTTCCAGCCTATAGCAAAATCTGCTGAATGCAATATACCAACAGCAGATGAAAGAAAACATGATGCATTTAATACTAAAATGAAAGACAGGAACATTACATAGATATTAGTTTGGAAAGGGCAGAACTGTCCTTCTTTACATTTTCTTTTTCTTTATATGAGTATATCATAAATTCTCCTGCAGTTAAAAAGGGTCAAGGACATGATCTGATGGCCAAACATTTCCATGCAAAGGAGGACCATTTATAATTTAAGGTGTAGGAGAAAATACTGGTACACATATTTAAATCCATCTTCCAAAGTAAGTACGTCCTTTGCATGAGTAGCATGCAAAGGACACAAGATTGAGCTACAGACTTCCTTGAGCAAATGAATTTGTCTTTGAGAAAAAAAATCTCAGGCTATTTTAGGAGATCAGAAAAGTCATGAAAAAACAGCTGTGAAAGGCAGTCCAGGATGGTCACAACAAGATCTCAAAGTAACTTGTATAAAATCAATCTGAAATGGCGATGCATTCAGTTAATTTGGCTTATACTGCAAAAGCTTTCCTGAGTCTCTCTCAGTTTGGAGGCTGGCCAGGTCACCAAGGCCACCATGTACCCACACTGAGAGGACGTTGTCTGTGCAGACCCAAAGGACAAGGAATACAGCACTATGCTTCTTGTGCTGTGGTTTTCTGAAAGCAAGATTTACCAGATGGGAAACAGGAGGATGTACCAGCTTGCTCATGAGGTAAAAAGCAGACAGTTATGAAACGGGACAACCTGGTAAAAGCCAAGTCGGACATTGGGAAGCTGTGGAGATGCCAGAGTATGTGCCCTCCACAGCAGTTAAATTATTGCCCAAGATCACTGGAGGTGTTTATCTACTACCCTTTAAAAAGGCTTTAGATTTTAAAGACAGAATTTGTCAGAAAATTTTATAGGGTAATTGATATATTGCATATATGCAATATTCCTTGCTGAAGCAGGAAAGGGCCTGAGACCTTTCTTCATTAGCCCTGTGTAAGAGGGAGGGTGAATTAATGGGGCACCTGCCCAGAGCTGCAGTGAGACAGAATTGCTGCTCCATGGGATGTTTCCTGCAGTGAGGGACTCTTATTGTAACCAAGACAAAGCAGATGTAGGATCTAGTCCCATCTGAAAATCCAAGCTCTCAGAGCCATGAAGAAGAGCTATGCCATATTAAAAAAAAAAGAGAGAACCCCCAGCCATTTAGTAATTTGTATCCTGACTGGTTTGTCTCAACAGAAAAGCATCTACAAATTATTTGAGGGGTGGATTGTTCACCAGTGGAAATAAAACAAGAAAAATCTTGAATTCCAGAGCAGAGGAAGTTCTCAAGAGTACTCAATGAATACTCCTGCCAAGTGTTTTTCCCCCCAGGCAGACAAATGTGACACACTGAAAAATGTTTATAGGCTTGCAGCATTTCCCAGTACATCAGATCTCAGATGTTAGGGAAAAAATAATCAAGAAAGACAACTATCCACATTCAGTTGAATTTGGTATGAGCAGATCAGCCTTTTCTGCCTTAGATGTCTGCCAATACTGAGGGGAGGGAGGGAGGAAGGAAGTGGCGGAAGGAAGTGGCGGAAGGAAGTGGCGGAAGGAAGTGGCGGAAGTGGCGGAAGTGGCGGAAGTGGCGGAAGTGGCGGAAGGAAGGAAGTGGCGGAAGGAAGGAAGGAAGGAAGGAAGTGGCGGAAGGAAGTGGCGGAAGGAAGGAAGGAAGAGGCGGAAGGAAGTGGCGGAAGGAAGTGGCGGAAGGAAGTGGCGGAAGGAAGTGGCGGAAGGAAGTGGCGGAAGGAAGGAAGGAAGTGGCAGAAGGAAGGAAGGAAGTGGCGGAAGGAAGTGGCGGAAGGAAGTGGCGGAAGGAAGGAAGGAAGTGGCGGAAGGAAGGAAGTGGCGGAAGGAAGGAAGGAAGGAAGTGGCGGAAGGAAGGAAGGAAGGAAGGAAGGAAGGAAGGAAGGAAGGAAGGAAGGAAGGAAGAAGGAAGAAGGGGAAGGAAGGAAGTGGCGGAAGGAAGGAAGGAAGGAAGTGGCGGGAAGGAAGGAAGGAGAAGGAAGTGGCGGAAGGAAGGAAGTGGGGGAGGGAGGAAGGAAAGTAGGCGGAAGGAAGGAAGGAAGGAAGGAAGGAAGGAAGGAAGGAAGGAAGGAAGGAAGGAGAAGGAAGGAAGGAAGGAAGGAAGGAAGGAAGGAAGGAATGGGAAGGAAGGAAGGAAGGAAGGAAGGAAGGAAGTGCGAAGGAAGGAAGGAAGGCGGAAGGAAGGAAGGAATCGGAAGGAAGAAGGAAGGAAGTGGGGAAGGAAGAGGAAGGAAGTGGGGAAGGAAGGAAGGAAGGAAGGAAGTGGCGGAAGGAAGGAACGGAAGGAAGGAAGGAAGGAAGGAAAGGAAGGAAGGAAGTGCGGAAGGAAGGAAGGGGGAGAAGGAAGGGAAGGAAGAGAAGGAAGGAAGGAAGGAAGGAAGGAAGGAGAAGGAAGGAAGGAAGGAAGGAAGGAAAGGAAGGAAGGAAGGAAGGGAAGGAAGGAAGGAAGGAAGGGAAGGAAGGAAGGAAGGAAGGAAGGAAGGAAGGAAGTGGCGGAAGGAAGGAAGTGGCGGAAGGAAGGAAGGAAGGAAGTGGCGGAAGGAAGGAAGGAAGTGGGGAAGGAATGGAAGGAAGTGGCGGAAGGAAGGAAGGAAGGAAGGAAGTGGCGGAAGGAAGGAAGTGGCGGAGGGAAGTGGCGGAAGGAAGGAAGGAGGAAGGAAGTGGCGGAAGGAAGGAAGTGGCGGAAGGAAGGAAGGAAAGGAAGGAAGGAAGGAAGGAAGGAAGGAAGGAAGGAAGGAAGGAAGGAAGGAAGGAAGGCGGAAGGAGGAAGGAAGTGGCGGAAGAAGGAAGGAGGAAGTGGAAGGAAGGAAGGAAGGGGAAGGAAGGAAGGAGGAAGGAAGGAAGGAGGAAGGAAGGAAGGAAGAGGAGGAAGGAAGGAAGGGGAAGGAAGGAAGGAAGGAAGGAAGTGGAGAAGGAAGGAAGGAAGGAATGGCGGAAGGAAGGAAGGAAGTGCGGAAGGAAGGAAGGAAGGGGAAGGAAGGAAGTGGGGAAGGAAGGAAGGGGAAGGAAGGAAGGAAGGGAAGGAAGGAAGGGGAAGGAAGGAAGGGCGGAAGGAAGGAAGGGAAGGAAGGAAGGAGGAAGGAAGGGCGAAGGAAGGAAGTGGCGAGAAGGAAGGAAGGAAGGAAGGAAGGAAGGAAGGAGGAAGGAAGGAATGGGGAAGGAAGGAAGGAATGGGAAGGAAGGAAGGAAGGAAAGGAAGGAAGGAATGGAAGGAAGGAATGGGAAGGAAGGAAGTGCGGAAGGAAGGAAGTGGCGGAGAAGAAAGGGAAAGGGAAGGAAGGAAGGAAGTGGCGGAAGGAAGGAAAGTGGCGGAAGGAAGGAAGGAAGGGCGGAAGGAAGGAGGAAGGAAGGAGGAAGGAAGGAAGGAAGGGGAAGGATGAAGGAAGGAAGGAAGGAAGGAAGGAAGGAAGGGAAGGAAGGAAGGAAGGAAGGAAGGAAGGAAGGAAGGAAGAAGAAGAAGGAAGGAAGGAAGGAAGGGAGGAAGGAAGGAAGGAAGGAAGGAAGGAAGAAGGAGGAAGGAAGGAAGGAAGGAAGGAAGGAAGAAGGAAGGAAGGAAGGAAGGAAGGAAGTGGAAGAAGGAAGGAAGGAAGGAAGGAAGGAAGGAGGAAGAAGGAAGAAGGAGGGAAGGAAGGAAGGAAGGGAAGGAAGGAAGGAAGTGAGGAAGGAATGGCGAAGGAAGGAAGGAATGGGGGGAAGTGGCAAGGAAGGAAGGAAGGCGGAAGGAAGGAAGGAATGGCGGAAGGAAGGAAGGAAGTGGAAGGAAGGGGATGGAAGAAGCGAAGGAAGGAAGGAGTGGCGGAAGGAAGGAAGAATGCGAAGGAAGGCGAGGAAGGAAGATGGAAGAGGAAGGAAGGAAGAAGGAAGCGAAGGAAGGAAGGGAAGAAGGAAGGCGGAAGGAAGAGGAAGAAGAATGCGAAGGAAGGAAGGAGGAGTGGCAAGGAGGGAAGAAGGGAAGGAAGGAAGGAAGTGGCGGAAGGAATGGAAGGAAAAGTGGAAGGAAGAAGAAAGGAAGGAAGAAGAAGGATGGAGGAAGGAATGGGAAAGGAAGTGGCGGAAGGAAAAGGAAGGGTGGAGGAAGGAAGGAAGGAAATGGGAAGGAAGGAAGGAAGGAAGGATGGGAAGGAAGGAAGTCGAAGAAAGGAATGGGAAGAGAATGCGAAGAGAAGGAAGAAGGAAGAGGAAGGAAGGAGGAAGGAAGTGGAAGGAAGGAAGGAAGAAGGAAGGAAGGAAGGAAGTGCGGAAGAAGGAAGGAAGGAAGGAAGGAAGGAAGGAAGGAAGGAAGGAAGGAAGGAAGGAAGGAAGGAAGGAAGGAGGAAGGAAGGAAGGAAGGAAGGAAGGAAGGAAAGGAAGGAAGGAAGGAAGGAAGGAAGGAAGGAAGTGGCGGAAACATTGAAAAAAGCTTTAATTAAGAAAGGAAGAATCTTGTATGACAAAATAAAGGTGATCATTGTGCTTTGGCAATTTGGCAGACTCGAAAAGTAAGCAGAAAATGGTAAAAACATTAGTGTTGTTTCCTTACTCAGGTAGAATGAAGCTCTCTCTTGATAGAGAATTAAGACATCCTCCAGTTTATGAGGTGCTTAACAACAACTGCCACCAACTCAACTGCAAAAATACTCTGTGCTGGAAAACTGTGACCTGGGGCTTCATTCTGGGCCAGGGAGTTGCTGTTTCTCTAATGTGTGGGCAGGAACGTGTTTCTAGTGGAATCAGCTACAGCTTTGCTCTGACACAGAAAAATTTACTCTGCTAACACTAATATGCCCAGACGATAAACAGTTTGTTCCGTTTCTTGTTGTAGGTACTTAGGAGAGAAAGAAAGCATTGTGTACACACAGCACGATCAGTTAGTCTGGAGAAATTCTATTGTTCTCACAAGCCTGAGAGTGCTTAGACAACTATGTTTGTGTTCTTGCACCCTTTGTACCCACACAATATTTCCTGCTTTTGCAATGTAACAGAAGTATGGGGAAGTATTGGGAACCTGACACTTATTACCTCCAAAGTCATTAGAATTTCAATGCTAAAAAGGTGAGATGATAAAAAGTGGAAAAACTTGAAAAGTCTGTTCTCTAAAGAAGCTTTCCCCCCCCCAGCAAATGTTACAAATAATTAGGAAACATAACGTATTGAAATGAAAGATAGTTGGCTAACCTTGTCCTTCTCAGTTCTCGCTCCCCCTCCATCCAGCAAACAGAAGGGCAACTTTCCATGACTCAACCAGGAACAAAAAGAAGGATCATGCATAGCACCACACTGCACAGAAGGATTTCTTTAGTTTCATTTTCTCCAGACTCTTTTATTTCCTTATTTGTCAGAGGAAAGTGGGAGCAGAGAAGTCAGTCTTGCCGCAATAATAGTACATCTCATATCAAATAACCACTGATCATGGTAAAAAGCTGCTAACAAAACAGGTACCTATAGAAAAAGATGGGTAAATTACTATACCAGAGACCACGCTAGGTTTTGAGCAGAAAACGAAAAAAGATGTGTTTGATGACAAGTGTGGAAGGGAGCCCGGTTCTGTCCCAGCGCGGCGGCGCCTCCTGGGGCCCGGAGCGCGGCAGACTCCAGAGCACCGCCCGAAGGGCAGCTCCTGCCATCCCAGCCCAGCACAGCCTGCAGAAATGTGCCTTCTGCGGGTTCTATTCCCCCTCACGCTATTGTCATGTCCAGCCACACAACTCAGTTGAAAACGAAAATAGATGATCTAACTAATGCTAGCTAGGCAAGTTTTAAGAGTGTGAGTTTTTCTTTGCGCTTGCTTGTAAAATTGCAAACTTCATCTTTCTAGGGTTTGTTTCTTCTTCCAGTCTGATGCCTTTTCTTCAAGTTAGAGGGATTCACTGGGCCCTTTGTAATATCCCCACCCCCCCTTAGGAGAATTAACACCTTTACCCCTTTTATAGATTTCCAATGTGAACGATGGTAGTTCTCTGAAAGCCAGTTCTGAAATCTGTCCTAATTTTTTCTTTTGCTGCCTCTAGGTATCTTGGCAGAGCTTATGTGCTGGAAACAGAGGTGTGTGCTCCAAGAGCATGAAGGGCTTGTCTCTGACCCAGCTGATCCCTGGGGAGGACAAGGAGCAAAGCCACCTACATACCAAATCAAAACAGAGGAAATAGAAGTAACACAGATATTCTCACAGATATGCAATAACTCCCATACTGTTTGAAAGTAATGAGTCAGCTAAGTTACCTGATATTATAATGTTCTCTCTCAAAATGTAGATTTTAATGGCATTGACCTATGGTGTGCCAGACATTACTCAGCTGAATTCAGAACACAGTAGAAACATCACCACAGCTGCGACTTCTTGTTAATATTGGTAGTGTGCTCTTACACAAAACTACTGTTCGTGTTTTCAGACATCTCTAACAGTATGCAGCAGGAGTAGGACACATCCTAAGATGTTCCTTACAGATTATTGTAAGCTTTGGATAGTTCTTAATTTCAGGACAGGTAGAAAATGCAAGAGGTATTGAGGTTGAAACTGGATGATCTTGGACAATCCTCACAATCCAAACCAGTCTATGATCCTATGAAAAGAAAAAAATAGACATGCAACTGAAAGAAAATAAGTTGTTCAGGTATTTCTGCCAGGTGATGTATTTACTTTGTCTTTTACACTTGATTTGAATGGAGAGACTGTCCAGAAAATGCTGTAGATTTGGTGGATTTTATGCATTTATATTGATATTGAAATCAGCCAGATAGAAACTTTCTAATGTAGTTTGGAGTATTAGAAATCAGAAATCTTCTTTATTCTTAATCTTCTTTAACTGAGTGCCCTAGCATTGGGTCAACACAGTTTTTGTCATATATGCTAATTACAAACTCATTAAATACCCCTGCTTACTTCATGTATATACATTACTTTACAGAGTCACGTCCCTTGTTGGAATTCCTTATATGGTCCTTTAGGATCTTCTTTAATGGTCTCCAGCATATAGTGTCATTTCAGTGTGGCTGTTCTTGACCCTTGCTTTTGCGTAAGTGCAATATCATTGTTTCTCACAACTTCTACTTTGTCAGCCTTGCAGAGCTGAGCTGGCATCCTGCTCACATTTTGCATGACTTCTGTTTTGTCTGCTTCTCCAAGATTACACTGTTCCCTTCATTTGATAAGAGAAAAATGTTGTTTTGTTCTACCACCCGCATCAAGTGAGTAAAATGCTGTTCTGTTCTACTGCCCTTATCAATATGAATAATATGATCATCAACCATTGCAGATTGGTTACTATTAAAAATATAAAAACTTTCACGTTTTGGGGGCATGAGTCAGATTGCTGAATAGTATGATTTACAACAGACTGTTCCAAAGATAACCATGTCAATGTGTCCCTTTGAGATACTTAAAGCGCTTCTTGGTCAGAGCTGAAACACTGATCTGATCCAATACAGTACTTTCTGTGGATCTGGATTTTTATTTATGCTGTGAAGCAATTGCATTTTTGGTATTTTTAAAAAGAAATCAATCAAAATGTAAGGCTACTCTAAAAAATCTCTCCTATTAGTAGAAAAGGGTCAAAAATGGAAGAATAATGAGAAGATGGTAGATTAGCTCAAGTGACTTTGCAGCTGAGAATGACAAGGCCTGGAGAACAACGGTGTGGGGAGCCCCATATATTATACCTACTGCTGTTTATCTTCTGTTTGTTTTGAGAAATAGAATTTCTGTGTGGGAATGGCATAGGAGAGACTTGGAGGCAGTCTCATGGACCTGCTCAAGAACCCCGTTTTGGGGGAAAGAGGATGAAAGTTCAGAGATCACAAAAATCTGTGAGGAAATCACAGCATGGTGGTAAAACTACATGTGTGCAGGACCTTGAGAAACTGGTGGAAATAGCAGAGCCACTGCCTGCCACCTGCCAGCTTGGACTGTGCCCGACAGTGCCTGTGCTCCTGCTTGACTGTCTCTGCTCAGGCATTGCCTTGGGATCACCCTGCTTAGCAAAGTAATGAAATAAACTTACTCTTTGCATTTCAGCCGTGAGTTTGTGGTTGCTCTGGCTGCCTGCCTGTGTCAACTCACGCATGTCCTTCACTTCACATAGTATTTTGAAAACATATTTCATCTCAGTTAATACAGCATTTGGCAACTAGAGGAATATTATTGGGAGGAAAAGGTTAAAAATGCAAGATTTGATGAGGAGGATGATAGGTTTGCTCAAAGTGACCTTGTGGCTGGGCTAAGAATATCCATGACAGAAACTTCACATATTTACTGCTGATTAGCCTCAGTCTGTTTTGAGAAGCAGAACTTCTGTAGAGATAATATAGTAGCTATCAGAAACTTAAGAGGCACTTCTCACAGACCGTCTGGAGTGTCCTGCTGGGAAAGAGACCGAAAGTCTCGGTGGTCACAGAAGCAGAGCATTGTGATGAGCTGCACGTGCAGGAGGCCCACTGGTATCCCGGGGCAGGCAGTGGGGCCCCTGCCCCACTGGGCTTGGACCAAGCCTAACTGTGCCTGCAGCCCTGTTTGCTGTGTTTCTACAGCACAGTGCTGTGTAGGGACTCTTCTGTTAGTGACCTAATGAAATAAATCTACTTGTTGCATTTCAGCTATGGTTTGGTGATCACCTTGGTTACTTGCATGTATCAATTCACATGGAAATACAGGGGGGGTTAGATCTCACATTTATCTGAACAAGAATATGTAAGTTGACCTTTGAATAACCTGATCTGAAGTTTTCTTGATCTGAGCCATACTTTGAGTCTAGAGGGTTTATTCTAATCCAGTTTGATTTTCAAACACATTATTTCTCAATTCCTGTATTCACATAATTGTGAGCTGAGTATTTTATTTAGACCAAAAAGTGCATAAAATATTTTTTCTGCAATAGCAAAATACATTTTCCTCCTGAGTCCAAGTAATGCAATCATTTGGATAGTTTGTAATAAGTCCGTTTTGACAGATGTGAAACTAAGAATCAAAGTAACATTGGGGTCAGGGCAGAAAAGGCATTTTCTAGAAATATCTTCACATAAATGTATTACATGTCTTAATAGGGAATTTATTTTAAAACAAATAACCACTAGAAAAATAAGTAATACAAACTGATGCTGATTACATAAACATCACACTAGACTACTTTAAAAACTTTTTCCCCTGTAAAAATAGCCTCTTGGAAGCCTGATGAGAAAAAGTCCTTAAGTGTATCCTTTTATAGACTGGATCTGGGTATCCATTTTGCTTTCAGAGAAGTAAAGAGCTGCTTACTTGTTGTACTTGCTTGGCACCTGCACAGCTAGGGTAGTTTATGCCTGACAATCTTATCAGTATTGTAAAATACAATAACGTTGTCCCAGGTCAACAGTGGTTTATTTAATGAAGGATTGTTGGCCACCAGTGAATTCTCTTGAGGCAGCAGACTTACCCATTGAAAAAGGCTCAGACTTACTTAGCTAATCTTTTTGGTATCAAATTTTAAAAGCACAAATTGCTTTGATTGACATATATAGTTCTTTCATTCTGCAGTCATAATGTACTCCTGCGTTAGAGAAATGACATTTTCCCTCTCTTTTTACTACCTTTATCTGCCATTTTATTTCTGTCTTTAGCTGAAGAATCATTTTAAACATAGAGTTTTGGAAAGATTCCTGTAAGCCCCATAGGTCCCATGAAGTAAAGTCCTGCAGATGCAAGATACAGACAATTAGCTGGAGATTGGCTGCCTTTGCCTGTGACAAGGAGTACCACTGGTGAGTTCTCCTGTCAGGAACTGCTTTCCCCAGCACCCCACACTGACTTGATCTGCCTCAACAATTACAATCATCTACTAACATGACATCTTGAAATTAAACTTACTCCAGATCATTAATCTTGCAGAATACTCCTAGTGCCGGTAGCTTGGAGTGCAAGCTGCAGGTTGTGCCCTGGCTGGTGGGAAACAGCTGCAGCCCCAAACAATGAGCTTTGAAGGCACACTGACCTCCTGCCTAACAAAGGGCACGGTCCAGGAATGCCAGCCATCACCCAGAGCCTCTGCAGGGCACAGTGAACAGGGAGAGGACCCCAGACTAGATTAAACCATTGGACCAAGAGGCGCATGAAAAGAACATGAAGGGTGTGTGAAGAGAGTGTGCAATGACTGCGAGGGTCAGGGATTCCTTTATTCAAGGTCCCTCCTGGAGCACCCAGATTGTGCTCTTATTTTGTTGTTTCTCCACAGTTTATTACTTAGAGGAACCAGGGGTCTCACTCTGCTGCAGGAACCCAGGGTCAAGCCAGGAACAGCAACTTGTCAGACAGTGTGGGTGTGAGGTGTGGAGAGAGTCAAACAGGGCACCATCAGTTCACTGGAGCCACTCACTGCAAAGGGGCTTTGGTCCCACCAGCTAAAACCTTGGATGGTGTGACTCTGACTCCCAGAGTGACATCTGAATGACCACATGAGAGAATGGCTTTAGCAATCAGAATATGTCTGCAATGTCAGTATTTGAAAGATCATTTTGAATAAAATTTAACCAAAGTCAGCTCAGCTAACAAGGAAAGAGGTTCTGCTGGATTTTAGATTCACAAATAACTAGAGACTTTTTGGATATGTGAATCTGAAAGTGTCATGAATGAATGTCTTAAGATCTCTGTGTGATTGAATGTTTCAAGGGCAGCCTTGCCTACAGTGACCATGTGATTGTGGGCTTAGGTTCCGGAGGCCAGTGAGGAGGATAAAAAGGAAGATAGATGAGAACACTTCAGGAGATCAGACCTTGGCCTCTTCAAAGATCTGGTTAGAAGGGTACTGTGAGATGATCTTCTGAAGGGAAGACAGGCCTGAGATAGCTGGTTAATGTTCAAGGATTGCCTCCTCCAAACTCAAAAGCAGTGCCTCCACGCAAAAATGCCAGGAGGCCAGCACTAATGACCAAACTCAAACACAAAAAGGAATCATACAGAAGAAGGAAGCAAGGACAGATAAACTCAGAGGAATACAGAAGTACTGTCCAAACATCAAAGGAGGGAGGGAATTAGGGCAGCAAAAGCCCAAATGGACTTTAATGCAGCAAGGATGTCAAAGACGAGAAGGGTGAGTACATTTAATAAGTACATATAATAAGTATATATAGTATATGTATGTATATGTATAAGTATGCATAGATGATCAAAAGGTAGGGGCCCGTTGCAAAAAGGAGCCTGGTTACGCAAGACATAGAAAAGGCTGAATTGTTGAATGATGCTCAGTCTGTGCTAGAAAGGATGGCCTTTGGAGTTCTCAGATTGAGAGACCATGGCAGAAGTCTGGAGCAAGAGAGATGTACCCTTTTTGGAAGAGAATCATATCAGGGAATACTTAACTAAATTGGACTTACAGAAGTTCCACATGCTGTGATACCATGGTGAGGCCACTCCCAAAAATCCTTGATTGTGGCAACTAGAAGTGTCTGATGACTGAAAACTGGAAGAGCTGGGACTGTTCGGCTGGACAAAAGAAAGCTGAAGGGGAATCTTATCAATGGATACAAACATCCCAAGGGAAGGTACGAAGAAGATGGACCCAGGCTCAGTGATGCTCAGTGACAGGCTGAAAGACAATGAGAAACTGAAACACTGGAGGTTCCTCTGAACATCAGGAAACACTTTTATATTTTAGGGTTGATTAAGCACTGGCACACATTGCTTAGGGAGGTTATGGAGTCTCTATTTTTGGAGATATTCAAAAACCAACTGGATGAGATCCAGAGCAATACTCTAGGTGGCCCTGCTTGAGCCACTGTGCTGGACAAGATGACCTCAAGAGATTTCTTCCAGTGTCAAGCAGTCTGTGATTCTCTTATTCTGAGAAATACAATGCAGAGGTTTGGATCTCCTCCTGACCTACTTAAGTGATTTTGGATACCAAAATAGGACTCATTGTTCTTGTGAGACTGTGCTTCCCACCCAGCCTGGAAAGGTAGAAACAACTTTTTCCAGTCTGCATTGGTACTTCAGTTTCTCAGCTAAAACAAGGAAGTACAGTAAGTGATGTCACTGATAAGAAAAAGTCAAACTTAAAAATAAAGACAAATGTTATGACAAAAATGCAGACCCAAGTAATGCTAGGCTGCAAACTTACATGGGTGTGTCCTACGTAAAGCAGCCCATAATTCCCAGTACAGAATTGCCTGGGTCATGGAGAAGCAGTGCTTCCCTGAGAAAAGTGATGAAGCAGACGGCATCACATTTAGATTTTTTAAAGTGGTATGAGGACTCCTGCAGTTTGCACTCCACAGTGTAAAATACATTTATATACTACCAGAGGATTTGTGATTGTAAACTGTACACAGGATTAGTTATCAAATAAGAAATACTGTTGAGCTAATGAGGGTTAGTGACAGTATGAAATCTCATATTAATTTTATAGCAATTATAACTTTAAGAATGGTTTTAACATTTTAAAGCAGAAAGGCTGGCTACTTTAACACATCATCCTTGTGTGTCCCTTCCAGTTCAGAATATTCTTTACCTCCTCTTTGCTGAGCTATTGTGTTTATACAATATTAGCACTTAATGCTCCTATTACCACAAATGTATTCTTCAGCACAATGCCACATCCAATATGTTTGAAATAGTGCCAGACAAGGGAGAGTTTAATTGAAAAGTAGCAAAACAGGATTATCGCCTCTTCATTTACAGATTTGCTTAGGGAAGGACAACTAATTTTCCTTACTCTTTACATACAGCTTTCATGAGGCAGAATTTATTTGGGACATATTACTGAGCATATTTCCTTATTTTTCTTATTCAGTTTAGGTGTATAGAGATAAGAGATCACAGAAACCATTAAGATCAGCAAACTCCTTAGGCATATATTTTCTGGCCACATTAAAATTCTAGAGTGAAATGACGTCAATTAAATTCCATTTTTACTTGATCTGTGTGATTAGCTGTGAGATAAGGATCCCATAGGAAATGTGGAAAAACTTTATATTCACCTCTGTGTACAGAGGTTACTTTTTGGTTAGCTGGTGAGCACTGGTTGCTGCTTCTGTAAAGCTCAGTAACTGTATGAATGCTATTAAAACATGTTGTGTTTTGAGCAAATGGTTGAGGTCTCCAGTCCACAGCATTTTGAAATAGTTCACATTTGTGATGAACTGGCCTTTTGCAAAAAAAAAAAAAAAGCAAAATCCTCCACATGCTAACCAAAAAAATAGTTCCCTTTCTCCCATATTTTCTCTGTATCCTCCCTTCCCAGATACAAACTACAATTTAAATACAGAAGCAACATCACATTGAAAAGATTTTTTTCCCCAGGGAACTCCTTCTTTCCATAGGTAGTAGGCATAGCTAGTACCTATTATGTATTTTAAATTATGTATTTTAAATTGTAAAGTACAGTTATTCTTTGTGACATACTAGTGATTTGTTGTACTTGCTTCACACTAGTGACATTTGAAGTGCAACACCTACGAAGAAAAAGTAATAGAAATACTTATCATACTTCCTAAACATGTATCCTGCTCTTCACTCACAGTTCTCAAGCTGTGATGAAGTAGGAGGGTATGTAGGTAGCAGATGGATTACTTCCTGAAATTGCCAGGGTGTCCGAAGAAAGCAGGGCATGGGCTGTTCCTCCTAAACTACCCATGCCACACTGCAGCCCCCATAGGGGGTAGCCAGGGAACTTCTCCAGCTTATTTTCCTGGTTCCTTGGATACTTCTGACTATCTAACCCAGCTAAACAACAGCATTGGCTCTGAACCTCCCACATTTCCTCTTTTCTCTGAGAAATTATTTTCTCATATTGACTGATTGAATGTGTTGTTCTCATGACCCTGCGAAAGATACACTGTATGTCTTACCAGGAGAATAAAGGTGGGATGTAACAATCTTCTCTTACTCTTGCTTAGAAGCATCCCTGACACTCAATTAGTGATCATTACCAAAGCAGACCTACAGGAACACCACAGTTTTAGCTCTGTTTGTTCTAAGTCAGTGAAATAGTTTGGTTTTCTGATTAATTTCAGGACTTGAGCATAATCTAGGAAAATGCTGAATAAACTAGCAAGCATGAGATCCAGAGCTACTGCTGAAGTTTAATTATATTCACATGAAAATTCACCACAAACGGACAACTTATCACCATACATCTGCATTTTTATTTTATTCACCTTTTTCCATATTCACAGCTCTGTCAGAGATTAATGAGTTGCTCAGTTCCTACTTCACCTCTTTTCATAATTTTTATGAAAAATACTGCATATGCCAATTAATAAGAAACTGAAAAAACCAAAACTAACCAACCAACCAAAAATAAGCTTATTCTCATTTCCTTTTCTTCTTTGAGATGGTCCTGAAAACCCATCTGTTCTGGGAAGTACTCCACCTGTGAGCAGATGCCGTCCTGGCTTGTGCTTTATTTACTTGTATGCCTTCAATTGAAAGTTCTTTGCCAGCAGGGCTGCAAATCATTTATTATGCTACCTTTATTGGAAATGGCTGTATTTACACTAATAGCACTACTAGTTCTGTATTGTTCTGTGTCACAGAGAAGAAAGAAATGTGCTATGAAGCTGCTCAACAGCCTGCTACAAATGTGAGCCTTGTAACACAACTCTCCAGCAGTTAAATTGCGGCAATAATGCCCGTGTAATGGTAGCTGTGAACAGACCCCAGCAAGGGTAATGACAGTATCTTGAGTTATTTTTTTCTTTTTCTATAACAGAAGAGGTGGCAGTTTCTTACTGAGCATTTTCTGGTTCAATTATATGTACAGTTTACTTAGGCAGAGTAATGGTGTAACCGCACTGCTTTGCTCAACACGTGAGGTAGCTTAGTGATTAGAAAACAGGGAGAGAAATCACAAGGGACAAGGTCTTGTGATTGCTGGTGTCAAAGAAAAAACCCTATTGGTTTTAATGGAAAACCAGAAAGCCTATGTAATATAACCCACAAATCTGAAAGAAATTTATTAACACTAGACATTGGTATTTTGCCTTTTATACTTCAGTATTATTATCAATAATGTGATAGGGGAAAAAGTCAAGCTTGTCAAAGCCTTTCACTTTGATTGTAAAATTGGACTTCTTTTAATATGATTAGGACTTCTTACTATGACCTCTATGATAATCCAGTGGTTTTGTTATAGCTGTGATCATCCATCATCTAATGAATCTTTACACCTTATTTGACTATGTTTCCTATGGCACACAGAAAAGGAACAGCGAAACTGAAATGGCAAGAGAGTCTTAACAGAGATATTATCCAATGCTTAAATAAAACAAATTATGAAATAAAACATTTTAAATAATGAAAATATTCTGTTTCAAAGTGTGAAGCAGATTTCTGTGGGGCATACCCAAATCATATAGTCCATGTGGGTAAAGAACATAGCTGTTTACAAAACAGATCAAAATTATTACAGCAGCCATCTAATTAGATCTCCCAGTAGATAAAAATTTCACTCTGATCACTACATTAAATCCTTAATTTCAGAGTCATGGTAAACAATTCAATGTAATTGCAAAACACCTTGCAGCAGCAAGACACCTCTCTGGGCATCAATCAAGAAACCTATAATAGTCACTTCCTGTTGTAAAAATCTGATAAGAATAGTACTTGATGATTCCCAACAAGTTATTTGACCTTTAGATGATTGCCTGCCTCAGACAACAGGACGTATCCTTTGCAAGGACAAATGATAGCTCTGCCTCATGTTCTTGGAATGGATTACAAACTGAAAGGGTTTAAAACCTTTTACAGATGGGAGATCAACTGGATAATATCTTCATAAACCTTGACATGTTCCATCTGTTTCCATCATTTCACTGAGGCTCTTGGAGACCACATAGTTGCTGTTAATATAAAAGTACTACTGGAGAAACACACTTTGCTACAGCTGTACACAACCCCTTCTGTTAACCAAGGCTTGCCTGCAGAAGGTACAAGCTTATGTCCCTTGTGCTACTTGTAGACATCAACTCTTTCTGGTTGTCTTTCTAGCCATGAGAGCCTCATGTCTTCAGAAGTAGTAACAGCTTGGACGCAACATCACACTTCCTCTTTTGAGCTTTTCCTGAGTGCTGCTCACTGGAACTGGGGTTTGGGCTATTGAGCAGCCCTTCTTGCAACCTCTAGTCCAGGCTACTGCCTGTGGTCCCCAGCAGGTAGGTGCTCTTTAAGCAATACTGGGTACATGTATTCACATGCTTCCCTGACAGCCTTCCTGACAGCCTTCTTGAGCCCAGCAAGAACAATCGTCTGAGCACACACAAGAGTGGTATCCTCATTTCTTCCTTGTGTCATTTCTCCTGCTCCCTTTCCCCTAACTCTTTGTGTAGTGCCACAAAAGACAGAAGTGTTGAGAGGATTTTGCATAGCCTATGCATCCCAGAGGAACATCTGCTGTTTTGCTTGTGGGTCTTCTTTGCACACCTGTGAGCATGCAGAATTCACTGTGCAGCTTATTCCCTACAATTATCTAAATATATTTCATTCCTAAACACCGAGGAATCCATGGACAAAAAAACTCCAAAGCAACACAATAAAACCTAAATCTACAAAACAAACTCCCTCCAAAAAAACCCCCAAACCCCCTATTCATCTCAGTCGTACAAACACTGCAAAGTGAAATGTATCACTGCTTTGAAAATTTCTGCCCTTTTCTCTTATAAACATCTGCAACACAAACAGATTAAAAGATTGACACTCAATAACACAAAGCAGTTTCAGTGTGCTGAAGGGAGAGCTGCTCACAAGAGCAGTGCCATGGCAACTGGAAATCTGCCACCTCCTGAAAAGCCTGGAGGTGAGACAGGGAGAGTGGAGCTGAAACAGGACTCTGCAGAAGACCAGGAGAAGCACCAGGACCCGGGAACATCTGTGCAGGGCCATGACACCTGCAGCCACACAATGGTCTCACTGTCCATGGAGCTCTGCATTAGAAAAAATTACAGGATCACTGTCTTCATATCCCAGCTGATGGGATTATTATGGGGACCATGGTAAGAGTCCTATTTTGACTTTAAATTGGAATTTAAGGAGCACATTTAAACACTCAGATATCCACACCTTACCACACAGAATTTAGCTTGATGACCTCATAAGAATTCCCTCTGCATTCAGGTAGCCAGACTACATGAGTATTATTTCAGAAATTTTGCCTCCAAACAGATGAATACTTCAAAATTATTCAAAATTATGTCACTACCATTCTACCATCACAGCCTTTGCTGATTAGTTGTGCCTGATGGCTGAGATAATAGTGTATCACTTTTCCAGAAGACACAAGATTATGCTTATATTGAGAGTAAAAGTGGATGTTTCCTCTGCTTATTTTCCTGATGTGCTTACTTTCTGTGTTAGGAAAATGGTGCTTTCCTCTCTGCCAAAGATTTGCTCTTCCAGTAAACCTGCTAGTCTCCTTTGTGATATTCAGTTCCCTACTTACTAATACTTGAAAATTGTGAGATTTATTGGAAAATGAAAGTTGACCAGTTCCTACTTTACCTAAAACAAAATGTTTCAGGAACATTATCTATTCTATGCCAGTTGCACCTGCTGAATATTTGGGAAATGTAACATGACACTGGCTACCTTGAGCTGAGAATGGGGAAGTAAAAAATACAAACTTTGAGTATCTCAAGGCTGCCTTTATTTTCATAATATTTTCTGCTTTACCAAAGCAGATAGGTTTCTCTAGGTACTCCCATGCACTTATGCAAAGAAGGGTTTAAAAGCTACCAAAATGAAATCACAGAATCAACTAGGTTGGAAAAAGACCTTGGAGATCATCAGGTCCAACCTATGAAATATGTAGTCTTTGTAGTTTTCTTTCATGCAGCTCAATGCCACCACAAGAAGAAATGGAGAAGAGGAAAACCACAAGTTACAGCCCAGTTATTACTCTGGATACCAAAATATTGTGGTTTATAACATGTATCAATAAAAATAATGATAATTTTAGCCTCTTTTCTTCCCTTTCACATGCTTCTCTAAATCAGGAGCCTGAGGTTATATGTTTATCTCAATGCACAGCAGTGAAATTCCATTCCTTTTAAAACCCTCTCAGTTTGAGAAGAGTTCATTTTGTCTATATTGGTAAGCAGAAGGAAAAAGAAGTTTTTGATGTTCTGTCCTCTGATGTGAGATATAACCTCCTTTTACTTTACTGGGAGTGCCATGACTTTATCAAATTTTAAAATCTGCCTTCTGTCTTTTTAAAGAACCAGTCTCAAAATCTACTATTTTACCTTGTGTACATGTTCTCCTCTGGAGAGTCTGTATGATACTGTAATAGGACATTGTTTTATATATCTGAAAACAAAACTTAGCGTCACACATGCCCGCCACTATGAACACCTGCCACTTAACAACAGCCCATTGTTCATTTTGAAAAAAACTAAAGACATAAAAGTGGGGGAAAATATTTCCCACAACCTCCAAACTGTTTAGCAAAGAAATAGGTTTTTAGACTGGACTTGGTCCAGACTTTAAAGGGAGAGCAGCTCTTTGAGCTGGGGATTTTGGGAGATCTCCCTTGCTGTTAAAATGCAATTGGAATGAAACTCTCCCTGTATGGGAGAGAACGTAACATCAGTATCACTGCAATTCTGGCTAATTATATAATCATACAGTTCTCACATGCAGATAAGTCTTATACTGAATCAAAGCACAAGTTTACATGTACAAGCTGAGAGAGTTCAAGCCTTTAATCAGATTATTGGCAGCAATTATTCAAGCCTTTCTTGTTCCTTTTCAATTTTCTTAATTTATTTGCATCTCTAGCTGCTGGGCTTGTCATATGTGAGGTCTAGGCATTCTGAAATAAATGGTTTTTTTCATTTGTCATGTTAATGTGAGCTTAATTGTATCTGCAAAGTAGTAGAGATATGAAAAGTGGGCTGAAATAGTTCCAGCTTCTCTGTGGATGGGGAGTTATGGAATAGTTAATTACATTATGCTATAAATAGCAACAACAGTACACTGCTTCTACATTTTCTTTTTCCCTATCCTACCCTTCTTTCCCTTCCTGTCTCCCAGGCTTTTCTTCTATTTCCATTTTCACTTTTCCTACTGCTATGTTTTTTCTTATTTACCTAATCTCGCCTGTTAAATTCCCTTTTAGTTATACTGTTCTATCTAGTATTTATAGCCAGTAGCATAAAACGTGGGTTAATAAGGCAACAGGATAAAACTGAAACAAGCCAGATGGCTACTTTCACTCTATTTAAAATAAACTACTTATGAAAAACTCTTCAACTTCCAAATTCTTTCTATAAGATGAAAAAGAAATAAAAAATTATGTGCATACAGTTTAAACTATGCCTAAAGGAGTTGCTTGTCAAAGGGTTTGCCATATATTGAGTGCAGTTCAGAGGTGGTCTGGGGGCCAAATTTCACATATGACTTGCACATAGGTGATGGGAGCATATGACAGAGAACTGGGCTTCTTAAGGAATAAATGGGTGGTCTGAGCTCATTTCTTTAGATCATTTAAAGACATGAAAGGCTGTCTAAAGTTAGACACTTAATGAAGAGAGGATGTAGCCCATCTTTCTTCCCCAAAGATTATTTAGACAATTTGTGCAGATGAGGACTTGGTCAAAAGTAAACTTGTTAGGAAGGAGATTTACGAGGGGATTTGATAAAAAGCCTGTTTTACTGGTTGTGACACTGCATGTGACTTCTCTGCAAAAGTGATTTGTTCATTACCATTTACTTTAAAAAGGAGCTGGGTATTTAGCTTGAAGAGAAACTGAAGTTCTGACAGAACAGTTGCTGCAACTGGTAAATTCTTAACATGTTTCCTGCTTGCTGTGTTTTCTTTATCGCTCCTGCACTGACAGAGCCAATATGGGGATGATGGTGTTTCTAACCTTTCTAACTGTACTTAGATGACATTTCTACACTCTGAGTGCTCTTATAAAGACTGTTCCCTGAAAGTGACTACTGATGTTGAATTATTTAGAAAGAACAGTTGCAAGCATTATTCTGCTCCTTCCGTTGTGCAGCCTAAGCCTTATTAGCAGTTGTTCCATTAAAAATAATTTTGCACAGACTAAAAATTATAGCACTGTTTGCATAGATTCTCAGGGTTTTCTCAATGCTAAATCCATCCATGCAAACTGCTTCATGTTTGTGTATATGGTCTTTCCTTTTCCTGATTTAGAAAATGTCTCTCCCCAACATACACACATCCCTTTTCATGTGGAATTCTCTTGACCTCTTCCCTCTTAGCACCAATGATCAGAAATGTTGGAATGACATCATGGATTTAGCAATGGGAATTAATTTATTTCTGTCTCAGTAGCTCAAAAGCATCCCTAATAAATAACAGCTTTTGATTACTATGTGAATGAATGCTAGTTGTGCTTATTCTGATTCTTCCTATTGTGATGCTGAGCAGCAAACTGCCAATCCTTTGTTCAGTTTAAACGATCAATTCACTACTCAGAAGAATTAAATCCTTCAGGGGGATACCTCTGTGGCAGGTACACAGTAATCTGACTATTTAACATGTTATTTTTACCTGAATAAAACGATAATTCTGCCTCTGGCTGTGTAAAACCAGTTAGTTCTAGACATCTAATAACAACAATTCATATTTACCAGGGTTTTTTTCTGAAATTGTATCAAATAGAAACTTGCTGAGGGATTAAACAGCAATCTTGTAAGTTTAGTTGTCAGTCTTATTTGATGACTAATATCACTCACAGAGGAGAACTGGGGATGAAAGAAGATGAATGTATAGATTATAGTAATCAGTGCCCTTATTTCTGCTTAAGACTTTCAGCTGTGACACACTGTAATAAGGATATATGCTGAATTTTACATTTGAGACTCTGGTTTGCCTCAAAGAGATCAAAAAAGCCCTTGGGAAAGATACTCAGCTACTATTAGGAAACCAACTAGATCAAGATTATCATAATTCACATTTGCTGTATTTATATAATCAGTTTGGTATTTTCACAGAACTCTATTTTCTTGTGGGTTTGCTCCCACAAGATATTAGAGGATTTTTGGCTATCAGTTTTAACAATAGTATGACCAAATCCCCAGTGACCCAAAAAATCCACAAGGAGAAAAATAAACTTTTCAATTCCTCTAAATCTTTATTTTTAAAAGTTATTTCTGTCTTGCAGTAAGTGCAGTTGCACAAAAGATTGCTTCAGTCATAATCCCTTAGATATTTCCTGAAAGACTTGAAACACACTGATTTTGTTAAGCCTCACTCTCAATGAATTTTTCAGTATGCCAGATAGCAACTGTCACCAAACGCATTCTACCTGCCAAATTGCTGACTCAAATGTGTCAGTTTGCACTATGGGTATGATAAAGGGATGTTTTTATTTAACATGGTGATGCAATTCAAATATACTTTGAAGAAGGGGGTTTTACAAATTATTATAGCAATTTCACAATCATGGTGAAAGTAAAATCACATAATGGATAAGGTTGGAAGAGACCAAAGGGGGTCATCTGGTCTGACATCCCTGCTCTAGCAGGGTCATCCCAGAGCACATGGCACAGGATTGTGTCCAGACTCAGTGAATATCCCCAGTGAGGGAGACTCCACAACCGTTCTGTTCAATCAGTGCTCGGTCACTGCACAGTAAAGAATCTTCCTCATGTTCAGGTGGAGCTTCCTGTGTGTCAGTTTGTGCCCATTGCTTTTTGTGCCGTCCCTGGCACCGCTGAGCAGAGCCTGGAGCCATCCATTGACACCCTCCCTTCAGATACTCAGACACTGATGAGGTCCCCTCTCAGCCATCTCTGCTCGAGGCTGAGCAGGCCCAGCTCCCTCAGCCTTTCCTCTCAGGAGAGATGTTCCTGTCCCCCCATCATCTTTGTCACCTCCACTGGACCAGCTCCAGCAGCTCTGTGTCTCTCTGGTTCTGAGGAGCCAGAACTGGACACAGCACTCCCGTTGTGCCTCACCAGGGCTGAGTAGAGGGGCAGGATCACCTCCCCCAGCCTGCTGCCACTGCTCTTCCCAATGCACCCCAGGGCACCATTGCCCTTCCTGGCCACCAGGACACACTGCTGGCTCATGGACAGCTCGCTGTCCACCAAAACCTAATAATTAATAAAGAGGTCAACAAAACAATCCAAAGCACTCAAGATGTTGCTTACTTCAGCAATTACTTTTGATCCTAAATGATCCTAAAGAAAAAGGTTGTGCCAACATTCTTATCCTGTGTGGTGTTTTTAACCTTCAGTTGAGTGTTTACAATAAGACTTTATTGACTTCCTATGCTAATGGACTATCATTTAATTTGCTAACACCAATAAATGACTAGACTTCATCAAATAAACTTCCTAAACATGTGTGTGGGGGGGGGTGGGTGGGGTTGGTGGTTTTTTTTTAGTTTTTGTTGTTGTTGTTTTTTAGGGGGGGAATAATAACACATTCAATATTTACTACTTGGATTCACAGTGAAAAAAAAGTTCATTCTAACAAATACAATTTATACAGCTTATTTTTGACCTTTCATTTCATAGGGATACAATCAACTTATTGACTGCCAAATATGAAACCATCATAGCAACAAGGGCATTGGTACCTTAAGAAAGAGAAATTGAAATGATGATTTGACATAATCTGAAAATATCTCCTGAGAAACTGATGGTCTGAAATACAGTGTAGCAAATTTGTAGATGACTAGATTTCTGTTGCCTTTGGCACTGCAGAACTGAGAGGAAAATGTGTCATCCATCTCTGGAAAAAACAAAAAAACCCAGACCTAGTATTTAAACAGTCAGCAGTTTAAGAGGAAGTAAATTTGGAATTTCAGTTTATGGAAACACTGGCCTGAAAAAAATGAACTAAGTTACAATTTCAGAAATTCCCCTTGCCCCCCAACCCCACATTCTGTCTTTCATCACCTGGCTAATATCTTTCAGCTAATACACATTTTCCTGTTTGAATGAACACCAAATCACAGGAAAACGATGATCTATAACCCAAACAAACAAACATTTGTGACATCATTTTATACATACACACATATAAATATATATTACTACAAATTCAGCAATCCTATGTGTGGAAAACTGCGCAATGTTGAGCTTTAGGTTATGATGTTTCACTGCAGGGGTCTCCTTGTGTCTGGGAAAAACATACATGCTTATCATTGCTACTTGACTTCACAGCTGTCCAGGCAAGCAAGTTCTCCTTTTGCATGAATTAAGATTTTACACATTGCCAGGCATTTAGCAGCAGAAATTTTAAGATAAATTTTGTAAATATTTTCTTACGTGGAAGCTGAGAAACCCTTTCCAATAGAGAAAGTAAGAAGCATTTCTGCTTCTGGTTATTTTTACCACTTTAAGAGAGAAAGTGAAATACTGACAGGAACTGTTTCCAAGTACAAAGTTCAAAGAAGGGAGTCACCATGAAAAAGTCCTTGGATATTTCCCATTTAGTCATTGTTACTACTCCACCCACATAACCAACATGGTTTGTTGGTGAAATAAAATTTAGATTTTATTTCACCAACAAATTTAAGCGAAATAAATAAACTTGCACACTCTTAACCTAACAAAGAATTTAATATTTCATAGAAGAAAAGTGAAGCAGGTTGACCAGAGAGGTTGCAGAACCTGTAGATATGGAAATATTTAAGAACTCTCTGGACACAATCCAATGCCTTGTGCTCTGGGATGCCCCTGCTTGAGCAGGGAGGTCGGACCAGATGTCACCCTGTGGCCTTTACCAACATGACCCATTTGTGACTCTTTGAAAAGGCAAAAGGTACAAGAATTTATAAAGCTTATCTTTGAGAGGCTATAATTCTACAAGTCCATTTTCTATTTCATAAAACCATTTACAGCTTAAGAGAGAAAGTTCAAGAGTCTACAGGCACAAATGTTGAAAAGCCCAACATTATCTCTGACTCACTAGCCATAGGTAACATATTGAAGATTTTGGTGATTTATCCAAACAAGTGATACAGCTGTGAGATCTGTACGTGCATATAATCTAGAATTCAGGTCTCCTTGTGCACTATAGGAATCTGACTTCACCCCAATTAAAAGGTACTTTTTTTTGTACTAGTCATGTACAAAAGCTCTTTTATGAATTCAGGCTTTAGTAAAGTGGCAGCAGTTCAGGAGCAAAGTTTGGATTGATCTTGGTTATGTAGTATTATTATAGTCAATAATACTGGCTTTTTATCATAATGGCAATCATATTCCTCCTAAATTATCATAAATATTGTGTGATGTATTCCTGCAGTCCCACGCCTGGGGTTAATGCTTATTTCTGTGAGAAGTCCACAGCAAGTTAGTGGGGCTGTGCAATGATCTAGGTACAGAAAGTCATCATGTTGGTATGAAGAAGAAAATGATCCTTTCTTTCCTAACAAACTCAGTGACAGTTAGTCACTTTACTAGAAAAAAGTTTCTGCAGTAAAAAACCTTGCTCTGAGGTATGCATGGATACCTTAATTCTCATTTGGCTGAGACTGTACATGTGCTTACAGGATATACTGATTTGAAAGGTGAAAACCAGAGCAAAAAGATTACCTACTACAGCCAAGCCAGTAAAAAGTGACAATGCTCAGTTATTTTAGTTCTGTCTAGCTGAAGAAAGTCTAATACATTGAACAAACCTACTGGTGAAAGAAACTGGGTTTCTGTTCTTTACAGATTTCTTCAAAATCTTTTGTCTCTTACTGTTTTGGCTGGTGTTTTCTCCCAATGGTATAATTCACACCAAATGAAGACAAGTTTTCTTTTTGTGAATGAAGAACTCAAATTAAGTTTGGAAAGCAAAAGCACTAACAAGAATGTGAGTCTAGCCTATTTTTCTTTTTTTCAATAAATGAAACAGGTTTCTTAATAGCCAAGTGATTTCAGGTGAAGGACATCTGATTTTTAGACATGCAGACCTATTTGCCATTAATTTTTCCTGGCCGCTTTTTCAAATTCATGTTCAATTTTAGGCTACAGAGAGATGAATTGTAGTCATGAGTGTAAAAGAAACAAAATTTGAACTTTTCTCTGCATTTCAAAGTTTCTTTTCTCTAAAAGTTGTTCATAAATAGCATTTGAATACCAATAAACAGTGATTACATGGAAAAGCTCAGCAGAAATGTTCAGTCTAAAATGATACCATTATCTACAGCAAAACTAACAGGTTAAAGAGAAAAAAATTTTCTGACATAATCTAAACATAATCTAACATTCTAACATAATCACATTGCAGTGTTTTCAGGAGATATCCCAGTCAGAAGTATGGTAAAACCTAGCAATTAGGTCACGTGTGCAACTCCGGAACATATAGTCAAAATTTTATCCATAGTTCTTTGATGACTTTAGCACAGAGACACATTTTCAGCATTTTAGTCCCATTACCTTTGACAGTCTTCTGTTCAAACATCAAGTTCTGAATACACGGAGATCACGGAATAATAGAACAGTCGCAAGAAGGTTTTCCAGATACACAGTTTCAATGGATGGAGTAAGAAGAAGATTCAGACACTCTGAAACAAATTCTCCTGAATATGCTGGATTTTAGCCAGAGGCAGAGAAGGAATTCTGAATTCTTACAAATGTATTTCATGTCCCTCTGGTTCTGTCTGTTCTGCCATTCTTATTATTTTTTTCTTTCTTTTGCGACTGGAAACAATTACCAACACCTTTTTTTAGCATTTTCCACAGATCTAGAAGCAGTAACTCGCTAACGACAGGACATTTACTTGATTGCTCACAAGGCCTAATATAGCATCTCATGCAGTGTTAGCAAAGTATGCCTAATTATAATGATTTACAGGTAGTGCTGAGAGACATTGCATTTGGAACCCTACCTGTGTAGGATCATCCTTGGCCTGGGCTGATTCAGCTGCCTGTGACTCTGCTGTAACTGGCACCAGAGTTCCCCTCAGTGTATTTGCACAGCACCAACAGAGCTGAGCCACAGAGACAGGAGAGAGCCTTAGCACGGGAATACAGTGTACCAACATTTCCCTCCAATATGATGATGTGATATAGCAATAGAAATACACTGTGACCCTGTTTCTGTGCAGCTGTAAAGGAATGTGTCTGGAGGAAAAAATCCATGTCCAGCAGAGGATATGTCTCATGGTTTAGAACTTCTGTTTAGCTAGGAAATAAAGAAATACTTTCTACTCCTGGTAATAACTGATAAAGACTCACACTTTGAACATATTTCTGAAATAAGCGCCATAGAACTTGCATGTAATTGTAAAAACATTTTTATGTTTTGAAATAGTAAGAGAATTTACTGGTATCTGAGCAATCCACTTCTGAATACTCTTAGAAACTGAATTTTCTTCCTCTCTGCATATATGTAAGTATAGCTTTACATATGTGTGTACCTCAAGAGCAGGATTTTATCAGTTAAATGGTGCCAACACCCACTGAAAGTGTACTGCATGTCATGATTAAGTTCTCTGACATAAATCTTGAGTACATATTTCTCTAAAGATTAGATACTGTTTAAATAGAAAAACACAAAACGGCACTGAGAGACTAAAACCAAATGATTCACTATCAGAGGGGGCAGAATCCCAAGCATGGGAGAAAACATTTCTTTACATGGAAGATCTTGCACTGGTATTTGATTTCCCTGAAAGACAGTCTTGCTCTGCTAGATAGTAAACTGGGTTTTACATTTCATTTTCAGAGAAACCTGAAACATGCACTCAGACTACCATACTTCAATTCAGTGCCTTTAAGAGAAAACACAGCTTTGAGAAAGAGAAAGCCACAAAAACCAGACAAAGTCTGCAGGGTACATGCTACAGGCCAATACCTGCTTTTGGTTGTTTGGTTGCTTGGTTTCCATCATAATACATTTAGTAGAATTTAAAGATGCAAACACATATTCTAAATTCCATTTTCCATTTCTTCAGATTACTTCAGATATGAAGCAGAATTCTTATACTCCAAATAATGCAAATTATTGTGAATTAATGACTGTATAATTAGAGAACATGTAAAACCTTTATAAATGCAATCTCACTTTAAATCTAATGTTTTTTTAAAAAGGTGAGTTCAAATCATCCTTTTATCTAAAATGATATTTCTATGGTCATTACGCTGTTATTTTAAAGAGCATGAAACTAGAAGACTAGTCAATAAAGCATTCAGACAACATTTACTCTAACATTTTACTTATCTCTTCCCCTTCTCTGAACCAGTTAAGCAATGAAACTAGCAGGAAGTGAAGGACTGGTGTAAAATTTATCTGTTAGTCTTATTCCACAGGAATTTCTAGTGATTCAATCACTTCGGGTGCAAGCCCTGAGCTGGGAAACAGAACCAATGTCATTTAGTTTTTGACAGCTAGGAGAGCTCAACACTGCTCAGTTTTCCAGCAAACACGTGGCAAAACATAACTAATTAACTGCCAGAACTTTGTATGCTCTCCGTTTGGCAGTGCTGGAATTTTCACTTATGCAGATGCTTCTCTCTTTTTTACCTTCAGAAAGTTTTTACAACCTCTTTTGTCTTACATACAATTTTCTTTGTGGACCTATCTTAGATTACGTGATATTCTTTGGGAAAACAGGAAATAATGGCAACACTCAGACTAGAAGTCCTGCCTGCAAGTGGTTAGCATGCTCTAGAACCTCACAGTTACGAGAAAAATTGAAAAAAATACAACTTACTCCAGAACTGTTCATAAAGTTCATTAAGCACAAGTGCAGGGATATGCAGGTGGCTAAAATGATGGAGTCATGAGTGAGGAATCCAGAAATACTGAATCTAGTTGTAATGTTAGTCGTACCAAAAGCTGAAGAAAGAGATTCAGGGAGGAAACGGTTTCCCATCTTTCAGAAAAGCACACCTGTTCTGTTTAGAATAATAATGCCAACAGTAAAAAGATGTTAGTTTTGCTTAACAGAAGAGATCAGGATGATAGATTTGTCAACTTGTAGACAAAAGTTGTATAAATGATTGTGGCTCATGTGAGTAGCTGTATGAAGAACTCTCTGATTTCTTCAGCAAAACTGACTGCCTAGCTCTGCTCTGTTATCTACATTGCTTGTGGAGTAAAACAAAAAGCAAATTAAAAAGAAAACTGTGGGAGGGTAGGCTGGCACAAGCAATCAGTTCTTAGCTACCAGGGATTCATTATCACCTGAAAGCAGTCATCAGAAGTCTCAGTAATCCCTATCAAATAAGGTGTGTTCTCTTAAAAGCATTAAGGACCATTTTAAAAGGCTCTGTGCCCTGCTTTGTTTTCAGCAAACAAAAAAATGCAGGCTTAGTGCTGACATTCTGATATGACATATAGTATGCAATAATGTAAATCTGTAATTACTAGACAGAAAGGAGAAAATGTCCTTGGATTTTCCTTGTCCTTGGAAATGTCCAGACAAATATAAGAAACTAATACTATTGATCCCCTCTAAAGTTTATCCTTAATGAGCCTACTCAATATTATTTTAATATATATTCTTTTATTGTATTCATAAGCTGATCAAATCAGCAGAAGGGGAAAACTATATGGTTCTGGTTTTTAATATATCTTGCTTGTTTGTGGTGAGAGAGAAACATAGTAAAGAAAATTGCTTATTTTAATTAAGAGAAGAAATAGAAGTCTTTGTAGTTTGTTACATTTATAGGGAAAAAAAAATCTCACCAAATTAACACATTACTGTCTGTCTTGAAACAGCATGCCTATATTTACTTCCTGCATAAGTCATATTCTGGAGAGAGACTTTTGAAGCAAAAGGTTTCATTACCCACTGCTACTCAGAAGACTCTAAGCAGCAGCTCTTACTGCATTTGCAGATTTCTAGAAATTGTTTCTGAATTTTATTTTTTTTAAGTCAGAAAAAAGTGGATCTTCCTAAGTCTAATTTTATAACTTTCCTTCAAACATTGGTTTATGCTTACCAGATATGTAAAACCGAAGGAAACTAAAAATGAAATTACTAATGTGGGCCTATAATATTATCTGTGTGTATGCTGGACTCTGTACTCTGAACTTCCGCAGTTAGTAGCTCAGATCAGCGCTGGTTCAAGGATGGTAAGACAAAAAAAATTACTTGGGTTATCTGATCTCACTCCTCTGGTGGAGATAACTAGAACTTTAGTATCCTGCAGTGGCTGAGCACTCTGTACTGCCATACTTATGCAAAAGTTTTGACAAAGTGAAGATGTAAGAAAAATCTTAAATATTCTGCATTGGCAAAATTTGATCCAGCTGCAACTACTGATGGTTTCATCAAAATTCATCCACTGGAGCTGTGCACCTCTGGCTCTCCTGGTAGCATAAACTTGTTCTGGCTTAGGCACGACATACAGTTAGACTTCTCCCTACACCAACAAGAATGTAAGTTGTAAAGTAAAAACTCATCAGCATAAAACTAATTCCTATAAATTGTCTGAAAGAGACTCAACCAGAAAAACATGTTTATACCAGATCATTACTCTGCCACAGTGTTTTTGATCTAGAATTATGAGTCTTAAAACTGACTTCAGTATATTGTTAATACATCTTCAATCACACTTATATAAAAGTAAATAATAGTAGTTTTCCCATCTCAGATATTTTGTGAATACATACATTGGTATGGAATGTCATAAATGTCCTCTATATAAACATCATCATCAATCCCATTGAACAGTGATTATACAAAGAAGATAAATGTGTTTGACTACCCCTAAAGCTCCAAATTTTCTGCAGTTACCCCACTAGCTTGTATGCTATAAGCAGCATTACATGGAATTCGGTACGGAATTTTGTCTGGGGAAGGGATAATGTTCTCTACAGTAGTTAGACTTATGCTGGAAACAAGTGTTGATAACTCAGGGATGTTTTTGTTACCATGGAGCAGCGTTTAGACAGCAACAAGACCTTTATTGCTCCTCAATGGACCCCACCAACAGGGTGCACAAGAAGCTAGGAGAGGACACAGTTGGGACCACTGACCCAAGGGATTCAATATATACCATAGTGTCACACTTGGCTTATAAAGCTGGGGGAAGAAGTGGGAAGGACCTGGGATATTGAGTGTGATGGTGTTTGTCTTCCCAGGTCAATGTTACACCTGACTAAGCCCTGCTTTTCTGGGATGGTTTAACATTTGTCTGCATATGGGAAATGAGTGCATTTCTTGCCTTGCTTTGCTTGCATGCATGGCTTTTCTTTACCTATTAAACCGTCCTTATCTCACCTCAAAGTGTTCTTACTTTTCTGATTCTGTCCCCCCTCCTACCCCAAGGGACAGTGAGTGAGTTGCACTTGGTTGCCAGCTGGACATAAACCATGATGAGGGCAATCTACTAAAATGATAATTGTAGAAAATTAGATTGTAACAAGTGTTTATTCTTGTTGTATTCATATTTCTCAGGTCCCATACTATATCAAACTGTTCTTCTCTGCAGCACAGTCCTTCATGCATCTTCTCAGCAGCTCCTCCTGGGCTCTTGACCCACCCCTATTTATTCCAGTTACCTTCACAAGCTACAGCTGCTGCCCAGCTAAGGACTTTGCAGCTGTAGCTCGTTCGGAGTAACTCGGATCTTACACAGATCTTACAATACATAGATCTTAACAGGGACTCTCTCCATAACAATACATATATTCAGGCCCCCACAAACAAGCAATCTAGTACCACAACTAGTGGCAACTCCTGCCCCATCTGTCTCATATTTGTACACCTGCACGTAGCTGGCAGACCTCAGAGCACTATGAGAAGACCCTGGGAATGTGAGAAGAAAAACATGGTAAATGAGATACATAACTTGTCATTTACTGAGAGTTTACTTATATCATATAGCACCGTTAGAGAGTATATGCAGGAGTGGAAAAAAAAGTTTGGGTACTTGTTTGGTTCAGCACAAAGAAGAAAGAAGAAACTTTCTCTTGCTTTAGGATGCTTTTTCGAGAGTAGTCAGGGGTTCTGCTCACTCTTGGAACAGGGCCTGGGACTCGGTATTCCCTGTTTGTCATATATAACCAGTGTCACCACTATCTGCAGTTCTTAAAACTTCCTCTGCAAGAGTTCTGTAAGACAGTTTAATCCTGCCCACTGAAGTGAAATATAATATAAAGCAGTTCACTTTAAAAATCTGAAAGGAAATTTTGAGAAGACCTGATAGTATTAGATTATTCTCATCTTCCATTTTTTTATTTGAAACTAGTTAAAGCTGCAGATTCTGAATACATTAAACAAAATGCCAACCACTCTAAAGATTCAGAGCTGAGCCAGATGGCACATCTGACTGCAGTGTATATGAGCCACTGTACTCCTACTGCTGTGAAAAGCAGAAACTGAAGCATCAGTGGATGAAGCTAGTTTACCAGGAATCTCTCTTGTGGTTCTGACCTAGGGCAGCCACAGTCTCTAAGTGGTGCGGCTATTGCACATAGGTTTGAGTAAACATGTGACAAAGTTGTTTTATAAATATCATGGAAGATAAAAACCGGAGCGAAGTAAGGACCTTAAACAAAATGGAAGAAAAATGGAAGCAGAACATTGAAATGCTATGTTATTTCTTCTTTTAACACACACAGGCACACAATAGTTCCTTCTGCACTTGGAATTCAATGTGCATGAGTCAGCCTGTCCGATATCAGCAATTACAGCTATAAATGCAGAGCTATTATGCACTCATGTTGTATGAGTGCATAATACATAGCTTGGGAGTAGTCTATTCTACCAGGAACAAAAAGGTCTTGAGCAGCTTATGGTTCTTGACCATTCTCAAGCAGCAAGCAGGCAGTCAACTGTGCAGTCTTGCTTCACCCAGCAGCAATTCAGCTCCAGCACTCTGCTCCCTGAGAAGGGCCCAGAGCCCTGTAGGAGTGACATTTTCTTGCATGCAGCAGTGTTGCAGATGAAGCCCCAGTAACCTCCCATTTTCATCAGCAGGAAATCTTTGCACATTTTTTCTCACAGCTTTCTTTCCACAGTCATTCATTTACACTGATTTATATCCTTCCTCACTGTCCTCCTCCTCAATTCTTCCCCCTCAATTTTTTCCTGAGGCCTGAAAAACTTAATATGGAAAGTACATGTTGGGGGAATTAATAATCTGGAATTTTTGCCTTCTCGGCATGGATAGGAATGACCAGGTGGATGATGCCAGTGGTCCTGATCAGGGTGCAGGTCTGCTAGTGGCTTGCCCAGAAAGCAGTTTTACATGAGAAACAGAATTCGGAGCTCAAATGTGACAAATGAGGAGAAATAATATGAGAGGCAAGGAAGGTGACCTGCTCCTCTGATCCTGACCTCTGGTCCAGGCCGAAAGGCTCAGGCCTGAACAGGGGTTGAGAACAGGGGCTAAGACATGCTGAGAAAGCTGGAGCAGCTCAGCCTGCAGAAGAGAAAGTTGCATGGAGACCCCATAGCAACCTTCCAGTATTTGAAGGGGGCCTACAGGGAAGCTGAACTCTTGGTCATGAAGAGAGAGCTTAGACGAAGACCAATGGGTACAAATTGAAAGAGAGGAAATTTAGTCAGGGAGAAACTTCTTAGTGTGAGCAGTGGAGCCAGAGCCCCCGGTCACAAAGGCGCCAACAGGTGCCGTCACTCTCGGTGCAGCACCGCGGCCTCGCACGGCCTCAGAGCGGCGCGCAGCCCTCACAGCGCCTCCAGACGCGTCTCCCGCGGACCTGGGACCACCGAGGCCAGCTGCTCACCCGGGCCGTGCCGCAAAGAGCTCCCAGAGCGCCCTCATCCGCAGTGCGAGGGGAAGCGGCCGGGGCCCGGGCGGGGAGGCCTGGCCGGACGCCCACCGAGCGGTCCCGCCGCCGGGCCCCGGCACGGGCGGCAGGGAGGAGCTGCTGGCGGGAGGAGCCGTGCCGCGGCACCGCCTCCTGCCGTCATCTGCGCTGGAGGTGAGCGAGCGCGGCAGTGCCGGCCGGCAGCGCCGGGGGTGGCAGCTTGGTCCCCTCTCCGGCCTCGGGGCGCTCGGCGGGGCGCCGGCGGCGAGGGGCCGCTCCACAGGAGCGGTCCCGGTCCCGGTCCGGCCGCGCGCAGCGCGGAGCTTGCCCTGCCCTGCCCTGCCCTGCCCCGCCGTGTGTCCCCGGCTGCGGGTGGGCGGGTGCGGCGTGCCCGGGACTGCGGTGCGGGCTCTCCGGGTTAGTCTGATTATGTTTTTATTGCTGTCCAGTTCGTCCTCAGGGAGAAGGGCTGGGGGGAAGGCGTGCGGCGCAGGGCGGAGGCCGGCGGGGCCCCCGAGCCGGGCTGGGGCAAGTGCTGAGGCGCGCCGGGGGTGGCGGGTCCCTGTCCCCGCCGGGAGCCCCGCCGGCGCCCGGGGCCTGAGGGACTGGCGGAAAACGTGTCTCGTTCCTGTGCTGTGTACGTATGTGTGTGTCTGTCGGTCTGTCTGTCTTCATTTCGGGAGGGGGGAGATTGTCTGTGAACTTCCACGGACTTTTAAGTCTCTTAATTGTGGGGTTGCAGCACTTTAAGGAAAAAGAGCACCCAGCATGTGGGGGAATGGTGGGAGGTGGGTTCCTGCGTGCCTGAGGCGCTGGCCATTTAGGGACTGGACTCTGCTGCAGCTGAACGGGCTTTTCCAGGTGCACGCAGCGATTCCCGTGGAGGTCCGGCTGGCGCTGCAGGGAGAGCGGGGCTGGACTGGGACTCTGCCCATGAGGCTGGTTTTGCCGAATAGAGCCCGATAGCAGGAAAGTCCTTAAAGAGTAAACTTAAGTGTTAGTACCATAAAGTTTCTTCTGTAAACTAGCAATCTCTCCAATACCCTGCTTAGGTGATCGGAGGTTTTTGGTTATCCTCTGCCTCTCTCTTTTCTCTTTAGTGCTGCCTCTTAAAAGCTAAGCTATGGTACATACTATTGCTTTAGGGAAACTTGGTGTTGGTGTTGTTATCTCTCCCTAAGGAAATGTAAATAGACTTGCTTCATATTACTTCTGAAAGGATATTGCTTAAGGTGAAGAAACAGAGAGTTTGTTCCTTTTATTTTGTTAGAGAGTCGCGTATTTATGTAGATGATTTGACGCTAACATTTGGATAATGTAAGGTGAAGAGGGCTTAGGTCAATGTTAAAACCACAGAAATTCTTCTTAAAATGAACCTAAGGAGCACTGACAGTTCTGAAATTTATGAATGTGTATTGTAGCACCCACTGGACTTTTTTTATGTAGCAATGTAAATTTATAGGATGTTTATCTCATGGTTTATTAGTGTGGAGATGCTCATAATGAAGTTCATTAAATTGTGTATCAAAATTCTTCCATCTTCAAAGTGGAGAATACGTGTTCTGATGAATGCCTAATGTAGTTGTTACTCTGACTCTTCCAAAACCTATAATAGTATTTAATTTGTCACCTCTTTCTCCACCCAAATATTTTTTCCTATCTATAATCTATTGGGTTTTTTGCTTACAGCCATTTCAAAACTGATTCAGAAAAACCAAAATTTAACACAATTATTCAAATCTCTTTTGCTTTTAAAGATCAGTGTCTAATAAGTAATTTATTGGGAGAAAATAAAACAGGACTGTAAATATGTTCCTCTTAATTATTTTTATTTTACTGCATTACATTCTTTCCTTGATTCTTCCCTTCCTGCAATTAGATAAAACAGGGAGTTGAAAATAATTCTAAGTCTGGGAATTGATCCTTAAGCCATTAAAAGCAGCAGGAAGTTTCTTTCTCCAAATTCATTGGGCGGTAGTTAAAGGATGTCTTCAGTTATATGTTTGGATATTCTTGATTTTGGAAGAATTGAAACCTGTGCCTAAGAATAAGCATTTGGTCACATGTTTTACTGTAATAGGGTGTATTTGTGGAATGGTGTTGATTTCTCTCTTTCTTGTCTAGCTTGTAGGGAGCTAAAGGGTTTTTTTCTTTTACTTTTGACACCAGTAGAATGGGCTAGAAACTATAAAAACTGCTTTCTCTGGGGTCATGTAATGTGCTCCATGTGCTGTTGAAAATGTGCTAACTGATTCTTCCAGTCCTGAACATACTGTACCTAATCAGTGTGTTTATATTCTGTGTAACCAAGGCACGTTAGGTGTGTTGGCACTCTTGGCTACTTTAGACTAGAAACTGGCAACAACCTTTCCTTGGGCAGCTGGTTACAGGGCGCTGCCTCCCCCTTTCCCCCCAGCTCACATTTGGTTTTAAGGGTAGATAAGGGCTGGCACAGCTTCTATGCCCTTTTCAGCACCCTGCACAATACAGTGCTGTGCTAGCAATTGCTGAGAGCCTGCCTACAGGTTTGTCTGACACAGTGATTGAAGAATGTGTACTTGTTGGTGTTGCAGTGTGATTGCTTTTGTTACGGACCACCTCCTGTGAGGAGGTAACCTGCTTAGCGGATGAGGGAAAGGCTATGGATGTAGGCTACCTGGACTTTACTGAAGCCTTCGGTACTGTCTCCCACAGCATTCTCCTGGAGAAGCTGGCTACCCATGGCTTTTCCAGCTGCCCTCTCTGCTGGTTAAAACTACTGGCTTGATGTCCAGGCTCAGGCAGTGGTGTTAAATGGAACTACATCCAGCTGGTGGTTGGTCACAAGAGATGTTTCCCAGAGCTCAGTCAATTTTTAAAGTTTTTATTGGTGATCTGGATGAGAGGATTGCGTATACCCTCAGTAAATTTGCAGGCCACACCAAGTGGGGCAGGGGGGGAGTTTTGATCTGCTTGAGGGTAGGAAGGCTCTGCAGAGGGATCTGGACAGACTGGATTGGTGGGCAGGGCAGGGGTATGAGGTTCAACATGCCATACCAGGTCCTGCACTTGGGTCACAACAGCTCCATTGAGGGCTACAGGCTGGTTCAGAGTGGCTGGAAAGGGGCCCAATGGAAAATGCCTGGAGATGCTGGTCAACAGCAGCTGAACATGAGCCAGTGTGTGTCTGGGAGGCCAAGAAGGCTCCTGGCATTCTGGCCTGTACCATCAATAGTATGGCCAGCAAGACCAGGGCAGGGATTGTCCCCCTGTACTCAGCACTGGTGAGGCCACACCTCCGATCCTGTGCTCAGTTCTGGGCCCCTCACTGCAGGACAGACATTGAGAAGCTGGAGGGTGTCTGCAGAAGGGCAACGGAGCTGGGGAAGGGTCTGGAGCACAAGCCCTGTGAGAAGTGGCTGAGGGAGCTGGGGTTGTTCAGTCTGGAGAAAAGGAGGATCAGGGTAGTGCAAGGGACGCTGAAAGTAGGGTGTAGCTAAGTAGGGGGTCTTTCTGTTCTCCCAGGTAACAATTGGGCAAGAGGAAAAGGCCTTAAGCTGCACTAAGGAAGATTTAGATAAGGTATTAGGAAAAATTTCTTCACGGGAAGGGTGGTCAGATGTTGGAGAGGAGTGCCCAGGGGAGTAGCTGAATCCTCATGCCTGGACGCGTTCAAAAGCTGGGTAGACATGGATCAGTGGTGGACCTGGCACAGTCAGGCTAATAGCTGTGACCCTAAGGGTCTTTTCCAACCTAAATGATTCTATGATTCTACTGCTTGTAGTTATGTGATACCACATTTGAAATTTATGTATTGTAGAAGGTGAAAAGCAAACTTCAATGATCAGGCAAAATAAAATGTGCATTTAGGAGTATATTGATGAGCAGTTGGATATGTATTTTATTGATTAAAACCCCATATTAGATAATAGCAAGCTCTACACAAGTTGACTGCAATGGAACGCTTTTTCAAGTTAAGTCTTCCCCGGCCGTAGCAAGTGGGAATTGGGATTATGGTCTTCACGTCTTCTTTGCTGGGCATCCTGCCATTTGGTGCTAGGTACAGTTTTGACCATTCCTTCTCTAAGTGTAATTTGTATTTGAATCAGTTTTGTACTGTCATTATTTGCTATAGTGACACCACTGATACTCTGAATTTTATTTTCTCTAAATAGATCAAGTATGTAATTTGTCACTGCGGATTCCTGTTGTGGTTATGTGGTCACATGTATTGTCTTATTCTTCACGTTTTTACAGTTCCAAAAGACCTTTTCTCCTCATATGTGAGCAAGAAACTTGAAGTCCTCCTTCAGTGAACTGGAAATTCCATTTTTTTACGTTCCTTCTTCATTCTCCAGTAGTGACTGGAAAACCATATCAACCTGTTACAAGGTACAATTTACAACTATTTATTATTTCCTCCTTTCAGTAAAGCTGGTCTGTTTTATTTGTCATCAGTGAAGTAGGAGGAAGTTGCAAATGTTGCAAGTGCATGGTTTATTTTCACTGCTGTCCAGATGCGCTTGTGTTTTGTACTTTGAAATATGAAATTTTTAAGTAAGAGTAAGCTCACAATAGTTTCTTCAGAGTGTCACAGCTGTGATCTGCATCATAATAAAAAAAACTAAGTTACTTGGAAATTTTTTTGTGATGCTGTGCATTTGCATAGTCATAGGATGCTTCTGTCTAGTAAAGCAGGTGATGGATGATGGCCATTTTATTAACTGTGCTCATTTTTATGCTAGCTGTTTTATCTCAAGATTCATGTATTTTGCAATTGCGTGCCACCTGGCCTATCTCCTGCTTGGTACCCTCTGTTTTTTTATGTGATGCTTGTAACTGCAATATTTTAAATTCTGTAGATAGTGATGTGCCTTTTAAAATGTCTCTTTAAGATCAGAGAACAGACCCTGGAGCTGAGACACAGAAGCTGAAAGATTCATTCAGTGCTATATAAGAAATGTGTGACTGCAGATCAAGACCCAGTGTTGGTAGGATGATTTTTATTCTCTTCCAAAGGAGACCATTTTGCTGTGAATCATGAAACTTATCCTATGAAAAAAACCAAAACTATCAGGCTTCTGGAATCAGGTTCCACTTGGCACCTTTTATCTTTGTGCAAACTTAGAATTTGGCAGTATTTTGGCAAGGGAAAATATAAATTGAAAAGTCTATCTTGATGTCCTTTAGTGGAGCTTTTAGTTTATGACCACAATTATATTATGCATTATGAACACAAATACAAAGATCCTTTGATTGCACAAATACTTAAAATCAATGTCCTTCTACAGTAGAAATCTTGGTGCAATTTGCAGTAGTTGACAGTTTTAAGCCTTGTTAACAGCTTCAGAAACTTAGTTAACTCTGCCACTTGAGCTGAAGAAAACTGCTGCCATTTAAGATTACAGCTTGGTGAGCAGTGCAGTTTAATGAGATGTTGCCTTCAGCACCAAACAAAGCTGACTAAAAATGCTACAACTGTTATGGCAGTTTGCCACTCTTTTGGCTGTGGTTGCACAACTGTTGATAAGGCTTTGTGATAATATCGGATCACTGAACGGATCTGAATTAAAAATAGCTTTGCAAGAACAAAAGAAACTAGTCTGAAGGGCAGCTGTCTTTCAACTGGCTCTTTAGCTGGGGCAATTTACATGTTCTACCTGCACTTGTGGGGCTGTGTGGTGGGGGTGGGACAGTGTAAATGGCAGGGGACAGGCCTAAGAGAAGTGGAATTGATAAACTGAGACCTGATAGTTTCTCTTGCTCTTGAGAAGATGACTGAGTGTGTGAAATTGCTATTGGTGTTCATTTGATTTAGTCAAGAGAGAGGAACTTGTTGCTTGGTTTTAACAGCTTGGCTTTACCTTGTCCCCAGCCTGAAATCTCACTTTCTGTGCCCACTGGGCCCCTTGTTGCTGCTACTTTGTAGCAAAATTAGCTACTTTTACTACTCTGTAGCAAAGCCCATGGTCAGATTAGTGCATGCCGAGGGAGTGAATGGACTGGATTCTCCTTGCCCTGTGTGCAGAGATTCCCATTCTTTGCTGTCTGGGAAAGTGATTTTCTTTCTTTCTCCTGGTGAGTTTGTTTTCACAAGAAGTTCTTGGCCTGAGTACCAGTGTGAATCAGCTAAATGGCAGAGGATACATCCATGCAGCTAGATGATGGCGTAACTATAGGAGAGCTACAGGTCAATCATGTGCCTAGCAAAATCTGGGCATAGATCCTCCTGGAAATGTGCTCTGGTACATAGAAAATAAAGATATGTTTCGTGCCAGCCAACATGGCTTCTCTAAGGGCAAACTGTGCCTGAAAATTTTGATGATTTTCTATAACAGGGTTATAGAGTTGGTAGTTAGGAGCAGTTGACACCACCTACCTGGACTTATAAAAAATGTTGCCACTGTTCCTTGTCTCTAAACTGAAGAGACATGGGTTTGGGATGTGGACCGCTTGTTGGATAAGGAATTGGCTGGATGATCACACTCAAAGAGTTGGGGTCAATGGCTCAATGTCCAAGTGGAGGGCAGTGGTGAGCGGTATCGGGGGCTGGTATTGGGAGCAGAGCTGTTTAACAGCTTTGTTGGTGTCAGGGACCATGGGATGGAGTGCACCCTCAGCAGCTGTGCTGAAAATGCCAAAGTGTGTGGTGTCAATGTGCTGGAGGGCAGGGATGGCATCCGGTGGGACTGTGACAGGCTTGAGAGTCTTATGTAGATCTCATGTAGGTCCTGCATAGAGGTTGTGGCAATTCCAAGCACAGATACAGGTTGGGAGAAGAATGGATTAAGAGCAGCCATGGGTAGAAGACTTGTGGTTGCTGGTTGACGAGAGGCTGGACATGACTGGGCATGTGCAGCCTGGAGATCCAGCTACATCCTGGGCTGCATCCAAAGCAGCATGGGCAGCAGGGCAATGGAGGGGGTACTGCCCCTCTGTCTGCTCTGGTGAGACTCCAGCTGCAGGGCTGCATCATCTCTGGGTCCCAGCACAGGAAGGACATGGACCTGTCAGAGAGAGTCATAAGGAGGGCCATGAAGATGATGTGGAGCAACTGGAACAATTCTCCTGTAAAGACAGGCTGAGCAAGCTGGGGATGTTCAGCCTGAAAAAGAGAAGATTCTGGGGAGACCTTAGACTAGCCTTCCAATACGTGAAGGGAGTAAGAGAGTTGGTGAGGGACTCTTGATGAGGTCATTTAGTGATACGACAATGGGGAATGGCTTTAAACTGAAAGAGGGTAGGTTTAGATTAGATATTACAAATAAATTCAGTACTTCGAGAGTGATGAGACTCAGGAACAGGTTGTGCAGAGAAACAGTGGAAACTTTGTTCCTGAAAGTGTTCAAGGCCAGCTTGGATGGGGCATTGAGCAACTCGATTTGGTGGAAGGTATAGCTGGTCTGCCTGTGGCTAGTGGGGCTATAGCTTGGTAATGTTTAAGAATACTTTCAATCCAAACCATTCTATGATTCTGTGATTAATTGTTGGAGGGGTGTGCCCATCACTCTCCAATTCTCAGTGTAGCTATTCCCAACAGCGGCAGCTGGGGGAGCAGGGATGTACCAGCAGCAGCAATATCCTGATAGTCCCAGGTCTATACTGAGACTGGCAGCCTGTGCTGGCCTCTGGTCTGTGTCAGCAGCTCTTGCTGACTGGCATGTGTAGAAAAGTTTCCCAGTGCTAGAATGGAATTGCCATTTAGTTATGGAAAATCTTGTGGAGTCTCCTGCCATTAGCCACTGGACCATGAAAGCCAGTAAATATTTGCTCTTGGATTCATTACAAACTGTTGTTTCTTCCCCAAATCTTTTTTTTTTTCCAGTTCATGAAGAGGCATAACTGAATGAGACAGCAGATCTCAAACTGTGGTTTTCTCATTACTAATGGCAGTAATTGGGTCATGGGCTGTATGTCAAATGGCATTTAGTTGGTTTTTTGAAGATTTCTGCTGATCTATGAGTGATTTGGAGGGAAGTTTGTAATCTGCTGGCTTACAAAATTTGGGAAATGTGGGATTTTGTTAGTCTTTTTTTTACCCAAGTGAACTCAGTTGCTGGTAAAACATTTTAAACACTTGTGAGCCAGAAAATTTGGAAGAAGCCAGGTTTTTATTTGAGTAGTGTAAAAATCCCTTGCAGCTACCAGTTCTGTCTATCTCCAATTAGAAGATAATTGAAAATATTTATTTTGGGTCAAAAGAACAGTCTTCATGGCTATGAGGGTTACCTTCTCTAACCCAAGCTGTAAAGCTGCATTATTAAAAGGGAGTTGAGAAATTTGTGGGGCTCCTGTTAGAGCTATACTGGAAATCTTCAAAGGATGATTGAGCTAAATGGTAAGATTTTGGGATATCCTGGTTACTGCTAAGGTAACTTTCTGGTGTCTGCAGATGCTCTCCCTTTTTATACCTAATTTAACTCTTGGTCTTTTTGACAGGAGTAATGCAGTGGCCACCGAGGCCATGGCCATGTTGAGTCTGGCAGGGAGCACTACACAGAATCAAAACTATCTCAGATAAGAACACTGAACTTCATTTTCATTAGTGCTGTCTGAGTTAAGTTTTTTTGATCACTGTGTTACTTAGTTACTTCAATGTCGAATTTGACATTCAACACTCTGTCAAGGGATGAGTCAGCTGTGTTGTAATCCTTTGTCTTTGGTGTATCTCCTCCTCTAGGGTTTTACAAATTTGAGAAGACTTGTTACTGATTTGTGTGAATAGACAAATATTTCTGTATGCATAATTCTGACAAAACATTGCTAAGAAAATATATAGTCCTATTCAGCCTTTTCTCTCCAGTATGTTGACTGACCATATTGGGAGAGATTTATCTGAGGATGGAGGGTGAAAATTGCCTTCTAGGCTGTAAGAGAGATTGCCATGCAGTGTAGTCTTTTGGAGTATGAGTCAAGGTAAAGATCACTATACTTTTACTGTCTTCATTGTGCAATGCATTATCAGCAGATCCACACCTGCGGGTGCTGATTGGGATGTCTGTATTTCTTTGTGATGTGTTTAATGTGAGATTCTTCACTGAGCAGAAGGGATGGTCTGGTGTGGAGATTGCCTCGTACTCAGCTGACCCAGGTCCTGGTCACTGGGCTGCAGAGACATTCAGTGGTGTTTCTATGGTTAAACAAGTTGCCTGCAAAGAAGAAGGCTCATGTGCCTTATCTTGCATGAAGGAGCACACCCTATGACAAAATTGTGTTCACGGCTTCTGCCAAAACTCGTGTCTTTGCTTGAGTTTGAGTGATGTGGAAGTCAGTGTGGTAACTGTATAAGGTACGTGATAGTCATACATGTCTGCATGAAGGCTGGCACACAGAGTAGCCTTTGAGGGATGGGTATTTAGCTCTTTACATCTCACTCAACTTTGAGGAAAAGAAACTTTCACATTCCAAGTGGTAATGGAAGCTCCTGAGAGAGAACAGATTTCCACCAAGTTTAGTCACTTTGTTCAACATGAAAACAAAGGAAGTATTGTGAAGAGATTTCTGGCTAGAAAACAGTAAATCTTCTCATGGGAGTCCACAGTTTCTGGTTTTGTTTTTAGTACAAACATGATGATGTAACAAAGTCATCTTGTTAAATAATGATACTTGTATGTTTAATGTTATCAGTATTTGTTTACACTACAAACTTTTTTGCCAGCTATTCATAGATTGCTGTAGGATTCTTAAATACAGCAATGGAAAGAGCATTATTGTTTGTTTCTCAAGGGCAATAGAAATCTGAATTGGAAACTTACTTTGCTTAGAGGCTTTGCTGGTCTTTCCACTAGAAATAGTTTTGAAGTACTGGGGAATGTGGATGAGGAAGAGTCATAGTCTTTCTGATCACATTTTCTGTGATTGTTAGACTTCTGCTGAAATTCATGGTGCTGCTAGCATATAAGCAGATGTGGTGCTTCTGAGACTACTTTAATCTTCAGGCCTGTCAGTGTGATGATTCTTAGTGCATGCAGAAGGCAGAGGTGGCATTCCTAAAGATGTGTCTTTCTAGGCAGAAGAACACACAAAATGTTACTATATGGGCTGCAAATAATGGAATCTAAGATATTAAAGTACCTAAAATTGAAGCACAAATACCTGTGTAATTTTAAGAGATCATCTAATATTCTGATATTACTAGACAAAACAATGCAAAATTTTAGTGTTGATAATGAGAAGGAGGAGTTTGAGACCTCTTCAATAAAACAATCCATCCAATCAGAAGATGGTCTTAATTGACCATGTGAATACAAAATTTCTTTTGTATCAATTATGTAAGAACACCTGCTGAAATGTTCACTGTTGAACAAATAAAAAAAAATTTTCAGAGCCAGATCTAAGGAATGAGTAGTATATAACCATAAATATTTAGGTTAAGATGGCTCACATACTGCTTTTCATTTGTAATATATTTCTTATTCAAAGTCTTATGCTTAAGTTTCTGAAGAAAAAAAAATTCCAACAGTAGGAGGAGTGTCCTACTTGTTAGCCTGCAAAGCTTTTAATTAAGTCTTGGAGTGTTATAAACTGTCATCTCTGCGCAGTTCCAAGCTCTCTGTCGGGAGTTATGTAGAACACGGGCAACTAATTTTGACCCGTCCGTGGAGAAATATTTTAATTGTCCGCATATGAAAGAGCAGATTCAGCATACTGTGGTGTTCTCATGCAAAATAGCCAAGAAGCATATGAGTCTCTAGCAGAGCTAGGTGTTTTGAATGGCTGCCCCAGGCCTACGCTTAGTGTTTGCAAGGTTGCTTCTCTTTCTCTAGGTTTCTATCGTGCCAGAGAACATACTGGGTTTTGTTGCTGTCTATCTAGGTGTGATTTTTGTTGTGTTTTTCATACACTTATGTTGGAGTCTGAATTGTTACTATTAACAGACTGTCCCCAACTAGGACTGTCTTTGTTATTTGACTGCCTTTCTATAGCAGAGTAGCAAAACTGGAAGCTCTGAGCAGCAGATGAATATTTTGAGTCATCTACAGCACATACAGGCTGCCATGAGGGCAGTGTTTCCTTCATTTTTTCCTTCTTACCTCAACAGACCAGGCTGTTATTATTGTTTTAATTATGTGAGCAGAGACCTTCCTGTTGTGCTGTTATTAACAAAAGTGAGCACACAAAACTTCGGGATAAAAGAGAAAATGTATTTGAAACTACTCGTCAGAGTTACTGGTTCCCAGCTTGAGATCATTGCATTCTGCTAACAGCTGAACTGATCAATTCACTTCCTCTTTTCAGTTGCAACCCAGTAAGTCACTAAATTATTGCTTTGCTGATTAGTATTCTGACTTTTCTTTACAGGCTTGTTTCTAAAGGGGAATCTGTGACATGCACTTGTCTGACTCCTAATTTTAATAGATACTCTGCTTGCTATGGGAGGCTGATAGTATTGTAAGACAAATGCACAGTGCAACACCAAGAAAGGAGATTGCTATCTTTGTGTTTCAGCAATGTACATTAGCAGTATTTTCCTACTATATAAATAATTAAAATTGTTGTTTGAAATGGAAAAAAGAGCCATTATATGCTTGATCTCTGGGAGCTCCAGCATCTAGATTTAGCTGTATTTCTTTGGGATCTGAAGTCTGTCACACTGAAGCCCAAAGAGAATATGTGTTGTGTGTTACTAACTTCTGTTAGTATATAGTATAAAAAAAATAGTATTTTCCTATTTTTTTGGTTTGAACCTACCCAGCTTCCATTTTTTACGCTTTATGTCACAGAAGTGACAGAAGCTCTACATGATGGAGGATTGACATATCAAAATGATCATCTGAGAGCAGTACCCTCTTTACCATAGTTTCTCTAGAGGAAGTGTTGTGTAAGGATTCTGATAGTAATTGAGTTCTGAGGAACTCTTCTTTGAGCTTGCACAAAAAAGATTGCTGTATTTAAGTGCACCTGTGATCAAAATGTAACTTTGGTGCAGCCCCAAAGCGGTTGTGCTTCATAGGAAAATCCTACCTCATATTTTTTGATGCTTGAATTTATTTACCTGTGATGTAAAAATGATAATTTGTAAACAGATGTGTGACCATATGTGGAGGTCAATTATTAACTAGTAAGCAGCCATGAACATATGCATGATTACTAAGTGCAGTTACCTTCATCATTCGTTTTGACTCCTTATACTTTGTGCACATACACTGTGCAAACTGTCTGTAATTCAAAATTGCCCTTCGCATCTTACCACTGGTGCCAAAAAATTTTTGCTTTTTATACATTTTCCATATATTCATAGCTCTGTAGACTACTATTACAAAGTTATATAGGTCCTTGACTAACTGTAGTCTAGGTAGTACTGTCCTACCCTTTCACTTAGATTTTAGAACAATAAGCTAATTTTCCTGGAATGTTTAATCTTGCTTCTGTAGTGAACCAATGAGATTATTATTATTTTCTCTATCAGCTGGGGGAGGTGGAGGGGGCTTAAGTAGGTGCAGAGCCAAAAGTGTGGTTAATTAATTACCTTAATTAATATTCCTCTAATTGGATTATTTCTGTTAAGTATGCTAATTTTTTCAAACTTATAAAATTGTCAGGGTCCTGTATTATGTGTGCATTTCACCATATTTGCACTATGAAGGGCGTTCATTTAAGGCAAATGCATGTTATCGTCTTAATATTGTTTGGCTTGTGATTTTAGGCATCACCACTTGGATCATGGCTCCAATGGTGGAATTCCACGGTTCCACTTCACTTGGTATGAAGTGACAATCTGTGTCAACAGAAGTTTGAAACCTCATGAAGACCGTTTTGTGTGATCCTACTGTTGGTGTTCCCTTTGTTAGTTCGCTGCCCAGGCTTAGTCTCATCCCCTCTCTGTCCCTCTGAGAAGTGTAGGAGCTGAAGTGGTGAGATCTGAATCTAGGTGTTCCTTGGACTAACAAGGGAAGCCCTGCGAGGTGTAGGTGTGTGCCCTGATACAAAGGTTGCAATGGATCTTCTAGCTGGTCATGGCTTTTCCATACTTGCCTGCATTTCTGTTATGTGGGCAAGGACCCCCTCTGGCCCTTGCTATCATTTTACCCGATGGCAGTGTTGCCAGTGCCCTAAATGAGCCTTGTGCACAGTGGTGTGGGCAGGTGTGCCCCAGGCACAGCTGCAGAAGGCAGGCATCACTGCAGTGTTGATGCTGGTGACTGACTGATGGTGAGGAGTTTGGTGTCTGGGGACATGTAACGTAGTACCATAGAGAACTGATGCACATCCATAGTCTATGCCTGGTTTAGATCTATCTTAAACTTAAAAAAGAACTGTGAAAGTCACCTGTGATTGAAGGACTGTCTGATATCTTTGGTTGTGATGTGACACTGTAAAAACCAGTGTGGCTTTGTATGTTTCATTCTTCTCACATCAGGTTGTATTTGAGTAATTAGAAGTTCTCTTTGAACAAAAAAATTACTTGGAAACAAACATATTTTTTATTAAATTATGACAGTGTGAACTGTGGGACAAACCCCCCCATCTGTACTAATTGGGATTGGTATCTAATTTGCTTAACTTAATTTTTAAAAATAATAGCATATATTGCCAAATCATAATCCAGTTTAGATTGTACATTCCTTTTAAAAGGAAGATGCTCATGTTTTGTTTGGTTTTGTGAGTTTTTTTACCTCACTCTGATAGAGGCTAAAAAATTGAGTGATTTATTTCAGAAATATATAAGCCACAGTAATTAAGAGAAGACGTCTTTTAAACTTTTTCCATGTATGGCTTTATTGCAGCTCTTACTGGAGCTGAATTTTACCTGTTTATAATTGTATCCCTATGCCAGGCTGATTCTGTGGTCAGAAGGATCTTGGAAGTCACAGGGATACAGCAATGCCTAGCTGCTTATATTTTTTTCCAAAACTCAGGGGGATTTTCTTGTGGTTGTTTGGGGTTCAAGGAAGAGCTTAAATCTAAAATAATCATATTCAGTTAGTTTTCATCTGAAATTATCTAGTCTATTCAAATGTTGTTTGCACATGTATTATTGAACTTTGAGTTGAATTTATGTAGTTAACAAATACGATCTGAAATTTTCTCAGCCTTGATGTTCAGTATATTTCTGACTTAATGTGGTGTAACAGGATAACACCATACTATGGCCAGTATGAAAGCACACAAGTACATCGTTTGTTTAGTATGGTTAAACTGGAGGTTAAAATGCAAGTGGCAATTTTAGATGAAATTAGATGTATAATATCAGACTGTGTTAGGAAGTAAATTACAAGTTTTTTGCTTGGCTTTCAATTGTTGGTTTTTTGGGAGGTTTTGGGGTTTTTTTGGCTGTGAGTTTTTTGTTCTATTTTGTTTAGGGGATTTTTGTTTTTTTAGTTGCTTGGTTTGTTTGTTTGGGGGCTTTTTGGTGGGTTGTTTTTTGGGGCATTTTTTGATTGGCTGGTTTTCTTTTTCTTTTTTTTTTTCTTGTCACAGTATTACATTAATAGAAGAATGTAGTTTACCTGCAAATAAATGGTGATATGGACAAAAAGTGTGGTTCATACATGTTGAGTTAAAAAACACAAGATGTTTTATTATATTTTTGTTGGCTGCTATTGAACAAATCTTTGATTCTTTCGTAGATCTTCAAAGCAGAAAGAGTTTAGCATCAAACTTGAAATATAATTACAGGAATATAAGCTTCTTCCAGGGATTTAACTTGTTTGTCAAAAAGTAAATATTTTCCTCAGTGTTCTCAACACTATAATACTGTGCTAAAGCATCACAAATGACATTAAATCTGCTAGAAATGTGTATTTTTATGAAGTACTTTGACAGAGTAAGCAACTAAGTTTAGTAAAAAATTATTCTTAATTTTTGCATTTGCAATAATCTCTAGGGATCCTAGTGACAAATGTCTGGCTGGGATTTAGTAATTGCTTGGATTTAAACTTTGTTTTAGTAGCAGTCACATTAAATGCTTGGTTATTTGCTTGCAGTGCTCTTAATATTGTTTATCCTTTTATGCAGAGTGCATTTGACACAGTGGGGATTATTGCAATTAAAAGCAGCAAAAGTTTGGCTGAAAAGGCTGGAAGCAAAAAGAGTTTGACGTAGGTGTTTTAGCTAATTAAAATGAACAACAAATGTTCATAAAGGAAGATGGATGTTCAGAATCTTTCTGTGGGACCTCAGAAATTGACTCTGTGAATTTGTTACTTTCACCATCAGCTGTAAGCGATATTTAGAATGGGTTTTGCAAACTCTGAGAAATACTGTGCAGTATGAATTAACAAAGTGAAAATGATTGTATGTCTTTAATATACTAAAGGCTGGGATTTGCAGGAGGACCCCGAAACTTGGAAGGATCAGGAATAAAATCTTCAGTGGTTTTCTTAAACCTTTTATGAGTTTTGCTGGACACAGTGTCTTCACCACTAAAATTGAATGTAGATTTTCAAACACAATTTTTACAGAGCACAAAATTCATCTTCGCATTTTGTTGAAGAATTGAAGCTAGCTGTTACATGGAAATGAGTAGTTCAGCAAGATGCAGCTGGTTCTTTTAGCCTCAGTTCTGGTTGTGTAGATTTATTGTATAAGGCACTGCATTTCATGAAGTGCAATACATATACCTGGGCTATATAAGTTTTTGCTTTTTAAAAGCTTGCACTTAGTTTGTCAATCCTCTGCAACAAGCTGTCCCTTAAAACCTGGGACATGAGGAGAAAACCAAGGCTATCCTTATAAGACCCACTGAGTTGCTGCAGCTCCTTCTGGCAGAAGTGAGGATTCCAAAGGTCCAGCCTTTTCTGTGAGAGACTCTTAAGGACTAAATAAGCAAGTTGTAAGAACAGTACCTTTAAGGGCAAACTGGAGAACAGAAACACAATATAGTGGGTACAGGAAAGGGTAAGATCCCATGGTTGAGGCCCATTTCCCCCTGTGTGTTTTCTGTGGTTTGTCTCTGTGTTGCAGGAGAGCATGTTGCCTGTCTCTCTGCAGGGTAAGCAAATGCAGGCTGCGAACCTAATTGTGCTCTAGGGTTTCTCAGAGACTCCAGCAGCACACAGAATCAGATTTCATTTGAAAAATATCTGTTATCTACTGGGCCTTAACCATGTATTTCCTACCATATATTCTATTAGGTAACTTTTTATTTGTACCTATGAAATATTGGAATATAATCTGTTCCGTCACACACCTTCTCTTGACACACAACCCTGTGTGCATGGAAGTGAGATTTAGACCTGGTATTCAGGGAATAATTGGCAAAGCCAGCAGTGATGTTGGGAAGTTACATGTTCATTTGTGATACTTCCATCTGTTCATTTACCTTATCTTCAAGAGCATAAGGTTCTCTGTAGGGAAAGCAAACGTTTTAATGCTCAGACAGTGAATCATCATGCTAGGTGTGTGCAATGGGTATTAAACGTAGAGCAAGTAAAAGAATACCATTTGTTCCAGTTTTGACTTTATTGCACTGATAGCAGCTAGCAAAGGTGAGTGACAACAGTAGCAAAAGCCAGCTTTAAAGAAATGTTACTCTTAGGTATCCTGGGAATTGGATGTATGAAATAATCTCAATTGTGTTGTGTTCTGCTGAATTAACACCAAAAATCCTAGTGATATCATCTTTAAAAATCAGTCTACAATGGCAAAATATATCCCTATACATCTGGGTTCACCGGGAAGAGGAATTCTCATTCCTGCTCAGCCAGAATTGGATTTATTTGGGTGTGGCCCATGAAACATGGTTCTGTAGCTCCTGTACCTCCTATTGACAAGAAATTTTTTCTTTTCATCTAGCAATGCAACTTAAGAATGCCAGTAATTAACAGAAATTTTGGCTAATCAATGTCTTACAAAAATGCAATGGGAAGTAGTTTGTATGTTTAGTTGGTATGATAAAGAGACTTGAAAGTCAGGAGTCAGTCAGATCTAACACTGTTGCAGTGCCACACAATCAAATTCTAATTTATTTGAATACAGCATAAGACTAAGTTAAGATAAATTTCTCTTGATGAAAATTCACAAGCTTCCAACATCAACTATGCATTGAAGAGGCTGTTACTCATTGATTCATTATTTGTATTATGCCATAATTTAAAAAATACCGTATTAGATTTGCTTTGATATGTTTTGCATTTCAAATATTGTACGAACATATATGTAAGAATATGCCATTATTATGCATTGTTATTATTTTATAGTGTCCTATTGCTTTTGATACTATTCTTCAGCAAAAATGTGTCCTTTTTAATTGTAAATTATGTGGGAACAAATTCCTTCTCCATTTGACAGTCCTGATGTCATGTTCAGTTGAGAATATTTTTCATTTTACCACTGCATGTTAGCAACAAATTGTATTTTATAAGCTTAATCTCTGTGTGCGTATACATGCCCAGTATATGTATGTGTGCCATCAATCTAGTGGAAGGCTTTTCTGACCTTGACAGGGAGTTAGAAATAGCTGAACATAAAGGTCACTTCCAACCCAAACAATTCTATGATCATCATAATATAGCTAAAGGGTGTAGTAGGTAACATGTAATGTAGACAAAATATGTAATATATGTATATACAAATTGTGTACACATGTATAAAAGCATTCTTTAGCTTACTTATGAAGGGCTTTTCTGAACTCAAGTAAGATTTACATTTTATGTATTTCCTTTCATTACAATATGCCTGCCTAATGGCATAAAAATGTGCTTTTACAGAGATGAAAAGCATATGCTGTTTTCAAAAGTCTACTCTGAACAGTGGTATTTTTAAATTCCTGTTTGTTTCTAGTAAAATTGAGGTAATTGACCACAAGTTTGTGAGTACTTACAGAATAGCTTTTTCTGTATTGAATGATTTGGGGGAGTGGGGGGAATGGCTGTTAAGGAGGTAATTTCAAGCAATATTTCAGTGGAAAATGTGTGAATTAGGGTGACTTTCCTCTCACCCCAGTTTTATTTAGATCCTGTAAGAACTCTAACATATCTTGCATGATTCTGTAGTATTGAATGTATAAACTTTACAGGTTGTTTGGCCTATAATTGTCTGTGCTTCAACTACATGAATGATTCTGTCTTTTGTTACTTGTCCCACTGCTACAAGGAAATCTAGATTTTTTTGTAAGAAGCGTAGTCCTTCCTTGAAGTTGTAAGAAGAAAGCTTCTTGTAAGCAAGTTAAAATACCTAATGCACTTTTTGTGCAACTCAGATATTGAAATTGGAATATACTCTTTCAGTTGCACTGCTGAAGCATTAATAGAGCTTTGCTGTGCAGGCATGAAACCAATAAACACTCCCTTTTCAGATTTCCTTAGCTATCAAGAAAGGTGGGTAAAGCTGTACTCCAGATCTTTGCAAGCACTGATGATTAAGCCTGACCACCAAAATAAAAAAAATACTCTTGTCTCTCATGGTGCTTCAAGAAGCATGCTCAGGTCCTAAAGCAATTGTAATAAGTGCAGTTAAAACTTCCCCATTAAGTGCGCATGAAATAACCCATTTTCATATGGGATTGTTAGAAACTGGGCTGCTTTTGTGAGGTTTTAAAATATGTCTCCTCTGTGGTTATTGCTGGCCTCTCAAAAAAAATTGTCTAGATAGTGCTGTCTTGAGCTACAGCATATTGCAGATACAGCCTCTGGGGCCTTCTCTTGTTTCAAATCCATAATTTCTTAAATCCAATACCCTGTTTTGAGTCTGCGCTAAACACAGCTTCAAAAACTACTATTTCAAGACAAAAGAGTTTTAAAAAAGTTTCATGCAAAATAGCTCTAGCTTTTTTTTTCAGGGAATTTCTTTAAATACCATTCAGAGACAAAGTGCCTGTTGTTGGGTTGCGCACTAGTGGTAACTCATGCATGTCATTTGACAATAAAAAGTTTAGCAGTAGAAAGTCTTAGAGGGGAGAGAGAATATCAGGCTGAGGATGGTGGGTGAAAAGCCTTTCATTTTCTAGTCTGTTGCAGAATCACACTTTTCTCCCCTGGCTTTTCTGCACTGCATAAAGATGCATCAATAACTCACTTGGCTGTACTTTATCTACCAAGGCAATTTTTACTGGAGTGGTCAACTTACCTCTCCTACTTCTTGTGTTTATCTTTGTTTTTTCCTTATTCTCCTGACATTTGGATAATATACTTGTTTGGGGTGACATTTACAGAGATTTATGTAGCCTGGCTCCTGTGTGAGATGTGAAATACTTTGGGCTTTCACTATTTATTCTCTAAAGTGGGAAATGGGGATAAGAGAGGATATATTCTCATCTTATATATGAGAATAAATACTGTTTTTATTTAAGTAAATGTAAATATATCATAAAAGTATCTTTTACAAATAATAATGAGGGCTGGATTTTTTCAGACTAAGAGACACTGGACTTGTACTACTTTATTATGTTCTTAATAAGTAATGCATCAAAATTAAGATGTGCATTTATTAACAAAATGATATGCTATTGTTTCCTTAGGATTAGTTTTGCTATTCCTATTCTTTGAGATTATTTCTGAAGCTACTGCAATAGAGGTGGGGGGTTTGTGACACAAGTACTTTTACTTTTTTTTAAATTAAAACAAAAAAACCAAAAAACAGGACCAGATTCTGCAATCAGCCAAGTTTCAAAGCAATTTCACTAAGGCCGTAGTAATGCAGGAAGTAAGGGAAACACATTTCTTCAGAAACAACTTGCTTCTCTTATTTTTGAACCACTTCTTGTGATACTGAAAGTTGTTCCCAGTGCATGGTGCCAAGTGATATCAGGAAGCTATATGGGGAGAAGTGTGCAGTGACAAAGTTAGAGTGCAAGAAGGTAGTGGTGAAACTTTCTCATATAGGAGCACACATACTGCAGCATACTGTCAAAATAGCATTGATTTAATGAGCTGCAAAGGCAGCTTTTGGACTTATATCTCAAATTTAGCACTGATAAAATGGTGTGTTCTGCAAAAAGCCTACTTGGAAGGTATTTATGGAAGGTCTTCATGTTGAACAATATTAATAAATTTCTTTTGACACAGGGTGTTGGCAGGGAGGGAAAATCATGCTGGTTTTTTCCCTTATTATTAAATATGTATAATCCTGGTAAGAATTATATAACAAGCTGCCAAAGGGGAAAGACAAATGTGTTTCAAGTTATCCTGAGAACATTAGTATAGATAATGGTGAAACGTGGAATCTAGCAGGACTGTAGGGCATTTGAAATCACAAAGATAGTCCAGATATTTTAAAAAATTTGTTTACAAATTACACTGAGGTCACAAAGGAACAAACCTGATGAATGACATATTTGTAGCTAGAAATTGTCATCATGTCCAGGATGAAGCAATGTGAGAAAAATTCAGGCTTCTGTATGGTGTCTCCTCTTCTGTGGGGTAAGAAAAAAAAGACCTCAGGCAGTGCATGCTGATTGTGGTGCTTCATGTTTATACCTTGTAAAAATGGTGTGAAACTTGAGGTCTGTGCAAAAAAACCAATAGAGGACTCCTTCTCTGTTTCAGTAAGGCATACACAGATTAGTTCTGCTAGTGTAGAATGAATATAAAAGTGAGAGAGTGCAAAGCTGTTTCAGTCATAGAAATACTTTCATATAAAATACGTTGTTTGTCTACAAATAGCAACTTCTTTCAATGCAGAAGTAGGAGGAAAACAATTTCCCTATCCAGACTGCTATGAATACATCCAGTGCAAAATATGTAGAAAAATGATCAGAGGTCTGACAGGCTGAGAGAGATAGAATTTTTCAGCCTCCAGGAAGACCTTATTGCATCTTCCAGTACCTAAAAGGGGCCTACAAGAAAGCTGGCAATGGACTTTTGACAAGGCCATGTAGTGACAAGGGCAAGGCTAATGGTCTTAAACTGGGAGAAGATGGATAAGCTATTAGAAAGAAATTCTTTACTATGTGGTGGTGGGACACTGGAACCAGTTGCCCACAGAAGGTCAGTTTGGATGGGGCTCTGAGCAACCTGGCCTTCTGAGAGGTGCTATGCCAGTGGAGTTGGAACAACATGATCTTTAAGACCTCCAGCCTGAGCCATTCTATAATCCTATAAACTGCTATACTAAAATTCACACATGAATGCTTTTTGCTGGAATTGTGGCCATGAGATGTAAATAGTGATAGCCTGTGTTTATGTCTCAGGGCCTAAAGTTAAGCTTCTATATGACTTGGAAGAAAAACCTTTGCATACAATATTTGCTGTTCTGTTTAATCTGTGATCTCTTTTTCATGATATAATTGATATAGGAAAAGAAAGGGTGCCTGAGCAGTAGGTGCACATTGTAAACGCTCTCTGTTATAAAAATAAAAAAATGTATTTCAGAGGTAGCTTCACTCACTCAAACCTTTTCTGCTTTATTGTAATTGGGCTTCTCATCCCCATGAGGCTAATTTTGGACCCTGGTAACAGAGGTTGGAAAGAAATTGAAACTTATGCCTTTGTCCAATTTGCAAGAACACTGTAACACAGAACTTTTGCCAAGTGGAGGTTCACATCTTGCTCCTTTGACTGTGTCCCTTAGTTCAGAGGTTTCTTTTGTAACCATCAAACTATCCAAACAGAGAATATGCAAATGTAACTTTTTGCTATAGATCAGTGTACACCTAGACTTCCAGATGTGTCTGTTTTGCTTGGAAAAACACCATTTGGAGGATTATCACAAATGTGAACAATAATTCAATCTTACTTGCCTGACCGGGTTTTAAAATATGCTTTACCTGCATTTCTACTAAAGATCAATGTATTTGAAATAACCATTCAGGAGGATGTTTCCCAATATTGACAGCATGTACTGCAGTAAAAGCAGTGTTTAATATCTTGCTGATTTTTTCAATATGTGTTGTTGTTTTTGTTTTAGCCAAAGCTATTCATAAATTTAATACCTCAGATTGATCCACCTGAAAATATAGGTGTACTTGAGGTATATAAAATTCCTCACAGAGATGCATTAAAATATGCCTGTGGATTTTTTGCCTTTTATTTTTTTCCTTAATTAAAGAAAGGGGAAAAAATTGTTTTCTTTGCTCTCTTTCTTACAATAGAACTATCAGCTCTTCATTGACTTTTTAAATGTATTTTTCCCTTCCCCTCAGTACCCTTTTGACCATTCAAATTTAATGGCACTGAAGGCCTGTTTTAGCAGACCAAAGCAGAAATAATTTCCTATGCACATGTTTCCGGTTAGTGTGTATGTTCCTTCTACTTTGGTTCTCTTGCTATTCATCCACTACAGCTTCCCATTCCTCCTTTCTTCCCAGTTCAGTTGTGCACAATGTCTTGTTGGGTGTCTCCCTTCCTTTCTTGCCGTTTTTGCTCTTTATTTTTACTTTGTTTCCCATCCCAACTTGCTCCCTGTACCCATTTGCACCATTCCTGTCTGTTTTATGCATAAAAGTCTTCAAAGTGAAAGAAAAAATGCTTTTTAGCTAGATTTAGTTTTCTTCTTGCTCTGAGGACATAAACAGTGCAAAGGAAATGGACAAAGTGAGAGACAGACTTCCAGGAGCCTTGGCTGATTTCTGAGCAAAGAAAGGTACACACCCTCACAGAGATGCATGCCATGCAGGTATGAAATGCCCCTGGAGATCCCTCTTCTGTCCCTCCAGCCTCATACAAGTCAGTTCTTGGGAGCTATGTTTGTTATGCAGAGTTCCTGTGCTACCTGTAACTCAAAGGTATGGAAGGAGATCCCTCCAAACCCAAGTTTGTGACCTGCTGGGCCCATTGATGCAAGAGGTTTTTCAGAGGCTGGTGTGCAAAAACAGGCACCTACTATAAATTTCTACCAAAATTTTTTGATAGAACAAGATATCAAGGATTAGTTATGAAATTATTTTTTCTAATTAGTTAAGTTAATTAGAAAACCACATCATCTTTACTATGATTTGGAGAAATTCCCGAGAGAAGCATCTACCAAAAAAATTGCTTGACCAGTGCCTTACTGCTGGAAGGGGAGATGGATTTGCCATCCGCTGCTGTGTTAAGTCTGCGTGTCTTCTTTCTGTCATAGCCTGATTTCACCATCACCTAGCAACTCCTCCATTCTCTTTAAAAAAACTGCAAGCTCAGACCTGTATCTCCAAACCAGTGCTTTTTACTGAAAACCTTTTGAAGGAAGATGTGGATAATGCAGTTTTTTCAGCTTTTATACCAAACCAGTGTTAGTCACTGCATGTTAACAGCCGCTTTTAAAATGTGATTACACCTTCAGACTGGCCTTGTGAGGCATCTTAGTGACTAGCCTTCCTCTCTCACTTTTCCGTGTGCATGCACTGACTCACACATGGACACGCAAACACACCAGCCACAGCAGGTAAAACTCAGTAATGGTTTTTAGCTGATCTAAACCTAAAGGTTTTTTTAAGCTAATGGCTGCCTTTTACAAGCATCTGAGTAATGCTGTGCTCTGCAAGAAAATTGTTCATGCTGCCATTACCATTTTTGTGACAACCTGCTGCACCTGTTTCTGCAGTGAAGGTGACCATCTGTCTGTTCCCTGGCCATCCTTGCTTCTAGAATGATGATGAAGGGTAAGCAGACAGGCTTGTCTGGCTGGCTGTTGTCTCACAATATTCTTGTCCTTTATTTGGTTGCTAATGTTGGGCTACAACTCATTGCTCTTATAATGCTGCCATATTGCAAGCAAAACTGAACATCAGTTTATTTCTATAAAGTAAAAGCATAGCCAGCTAGAATGAAATTTTAATGAATATAACTTTTCTCTTACATAGCTAATCATCAGACTCCCTATTTCCAGGAACAAGACAGAAAACAGAAAGGTTCAGGGGCTACACACTGTTAGCAACAACTTATCAAAGGCAATTGTCTATAAATGCATTTAAAATACGTGCTGTTGAATATACTGATCTTTGTCATCTCAGACTAAAAACCCCCAATTGTAGGCTGAAAAAGGTATTTAATTTATTTAATCAGATGTTCCAGCAGATTAATGCTGGGTAAGGAATATAATAAAATAGGCTATTGCATTGTACACCTTAAATTGTAAGAACACTCTGTTCCTGGGATAACGTGTTGGCTGAATTCTTGGGGTTTTTCCACTTTAGTCTATGGAATCTTTATAATATTCATAGCCATGTTTCATCTTGTCAGAATCTTGTTCTTTTTCTAGTTAATAATTCATAAAACAGTATACATTGAGCAAAAACTGTGATTAGTTGTGTGGGTTTTTTCTTTCTAAATGCTGAAAGCTGTATTTTTACCTTCTGAAAACTGTGGTGTGGGCTGTTAACTGACTTACATGTAATACTGGGTGCCTTTTCTAACCTACTTATAATGATGCTTGCAACCCAGTTATAATGATGCAGTGTGCAGTGGAGATATTGTTTCAAAGAGATTTGTGTGAAGGAAGGAGATTCTTATTTAAGCCTCTCAAGAATTCAGAGACCTTTTAATTTGTGGGAAAACTCACACTAATTTTCTTGGAAGAGTTCACAGGTTCTGTTGTCAGGCTGTGTATGGGTCTTCTACAAAGCTACCTCCACTGCTTACTCTTGTTGCTGGTGGTAAACTGTCTTCTTTTTGTTTTAAGTCCTGCTCATGTGTACATGGACACTTTTAAATTGAAAGGGCCAATATATGTGCAGATGTGTTCTTTACTTAAGTGGTAGCTTAAGATTTTGAATTTTCCTATAATATTTCCAGCTAGGTTATTTAAATCCAGCTAGTCGTTTGCAAAGAAGTTTGAGGGGTCTCCCTCCCCTCACAGTCTCCCTCTGTGATGGTGCTTCTATATTGTTTGTTAACTTGCATTTTTTTAATACAAAAATGTTCAAGGTGGTGCAACTACATGTGGAGTATAAACAATTTCAGAAGAATAATGGAGTGCTTCAGAACTGGCAAAAACATCTAGTAATGACTTCATCTTACTTTCTTGCTGCCAAAACTGTTCAGGGACAGGTTTTTCAATCTGGTTTGGCAAGTGAAAGACTATTGGAGACAATTTGTTTATGCCATTTGGCTGGAAATAACTACTTTTAAAGGTTTATTTAAAAACATTTGTATTGCCATTTAAAAATTCTGTGACTGTGTCCATGCCTTTAAACAGTTGTATGTGTTTCTTACCACAATATATCTCATGTTACTTGATGTCAGTAGAGTAGATATGTGTGTTGACGTGGTTTGGATTTGTATATTCCAGTGCAGATATGCTTGTAATTCATCTAAGTGCCAAAGCATACTGTTGGGAAAAAAAAGTAGTCATTTGCCCATTCTGATCTGTTCATTCAAGACATGGCTTGGAGAACAATGATGCCTTTTACTGGTCTTAAAAATCTGAGAGCCAGACGCAGTTAAGGGATACAGGGTTTTTACCTCCGTATTTTAATAAGGATCCTTCTTGGTGCACCACTTCACCAAGGTGGGATGCGCCGCAATGTGCGCAATGACAGATCACGTGTACAATTTATGGACCATACAAATTAGCATATCTAACAAGGACACCCTAATGGGAAGCCTGGATGAATGGCGTGATATTTCCTCATGCATGGAATTTCACCTGGGATGGGCCAAATATGATTTACAGGATATGTTCTAGAGAGGACATTGGTTTCCCAAGATAGTGTAGGGTTTTCTGGCCTAAAGGCCTCCTACTATGAGGCCTTTAGGATGTTTGGTCTCCTGGCCTATGCTAAATTATCATACTTAAGGAATTACAAATATGCATGCTAAGAGTACTGAGGATACATGAAATTTATGTAAAATGTACACAAAAGAAAAGGCAAAAAAATAATCTTCTCATGAACAGAAATATATGGTTCCTTATAAGGGCAGTAGTAACCTTTACATTTAAGCAGCCACATTCCAGTCAGAGAATGGAATAACTTTATGAAAATTGTCACAGTTCTTTTGGTTCCCACATTGCAGTTCCATTCTAGTGGCTGCAAAATATCTGTCCTGGTTTGATGACAGGAGCTCTGACAAATATCGCTATTTCCTTGCACGCTGAGCAGTTCTTTACTGAATTGGTTTCAGAAATTCATGTTATTGTATTAATCATGTTTTTGGAGGGTTTTTTGTTTTTTTTTTTGTCCTATGTAGCTCCTGAAATGGTTTTTTTTCTCCCTTGAAGCTTTCTCTGTGGTTTAAAAAGAAATATGTTAGAGAGCTCCTTTAAATCAAGAAGACTCCAGCTTTTGTACTTTATAGGGCATGTCATAAAATGGGATAATACTTTCCTTTTCTATAGCTTTTTGCGTGATTTCAGAAATGTATCTGAGGAACTTCTGCTCTATAGGAAACTGAGAGCTCTTAGTTTCATCAAAGGAATTCGAGTGAAATAGGATTTGTTCTCTGTTGAGACTGGTACAAGAAAGTTTTTTCAAATCCTTTTCAAGAGTAAAGTAAGCTTTCTATTAAATGCTAATGAAAATTATGTTGTAGCTGACCATGGGAAGCGTCTAGTAATTGCAGTTTTAGCTTTCCTGAAAAAAAGAGTATGTGGGGAGGTTAATTGGTTACAATAGATATTCTTACTCAATAAGGTAACTTAGAGTATCTTTCATCTTGAATTTATACACAACTTTTGAATTTGGTGCTTAAATCATTCTTCTGTACCCATTCTTGAGTGACCTTATTTTTCATATTGGCTAGGCTGAAAAACAAGTTGCTGTATGAATGTACATTTGGGAACCTAATCTTACCCATGCATTTCCATTTTCTCTGAAGCTAATGTTGAACTCAGTTTGGTTGCTGTTGCCTGGCCCATCAAGCACTACTGCTAATGCTTCTTTCCATCTGTCTCTCAGTCTTGTTTCCTGGTATTATCACTAGTGGACTGGTGACTCTGAGGTTATGCAAAATTATGTGAGTGATTGAAACAGCTGAGGCAATTGGTCTCTCCTCCATTGTGGATCAAGGTCTAACAGTATTCATTACCTTCCTCATTCTCTCCCAAGTTTCTTTTTGATCTTAGGGGTGACTATAACAAAGCTGTTGTAATGGGTTCCATTACGGTTGCTATCCTTTGGTAGATTACTTTTTTTGTTAGTTCAGTTGTCTAGGTGAGTTGTCCTGGGGCAGGAGTAGCACTGGTGCATAATAACGATGCTACCCAATGCATGCTTGGAAGGCAGGACTGCAGTAGCATCAGCCTGGACCAGCTGAAATTGTTGCAGATATCCAGTCTGTGATACATAGTGATTCAATGGAAACCAGGAGGAGTCATGGCAGTAACCAGATCTTTTCCTTCCTTCAAGACATTATCAACTACTTTTTAAAAAGTAGACTAATCTATCAAAAGAATCTCAGATATTACCTGTCACATCCTCCAGGGTAATCTCTTCCAGTCTTCAACTGTCTTTTTGCAGCTGTATGGAATGGCCCTCAATTGGAGACGAAAAGGGGATTTTAAAGTACTTGAATTTCTCAGATAATCTTACTGCTGAACAGTTTAACTTAGCTAGGCATCCATTAACAGCTACATGTGCAAAAGTTATACTCAGAGGTCCTGGGGAAGAAAGCACAGAGAACTTGAAGATCATAATAATCCACTTATGTGTTGTGTTCAGTGTTTCCATGACACATCCTTCTGCAAACATTGTTGTGAATAATTACATGCTAATATGAAAATAGCCTAAATAATTCCCAGTAGTGCATAATTTAGAGTTACCTGTGTAGAACTGATGCACAAATTATGCTATCTGTTTTAGTGCCTGCAAATTATTTAACCACAGCATTTTTGTGTTGTCCACCCAAAACTCTCAATGTTCTTTAAAGCAAAGAATTCTTATTAACATTTTTTATTCTTGCCTCTGTTGTAAAGTTATGTTTGCATAGCAGTTTTAAGTATGGTTGACCTCCTTTTGAGATGGAAAAAAGTGGATGAGTAAAAAGATAAATGTTTCAAACTAGAGCAATACAGCTATTGTGAAGCTCTTGTTATTACAAATGTATTTCTTATCAAAGTAACTTGTCCTGTGCTTTTGTGCTTTTTATCTTGCATGTTCAATCTATTCTTTTTATACTTAATCTTCTCTAAGTCCATTTGACCTATTTTTCTTTTCTCAAATGACTCTTTCTGGAGTTTCAGATTACTGAAGCTTCTGGGTTGACCAAATTACTTTTATATGTATTCCCCACCCAGCAAGGTGGGATTGTTTGTTTCTCTGTTTGTATCATTCCTTTAGAAATGGACACTTCCGATGATCTCCATTTTGCCATACATGAGATTTCATTCCCCACGAATCTTACCTGCTGCTTATATGAGAGAAGCAGCTTGTCATGCTTTCCTTTCAAGAAATCATGACCACAGTGTTGCATGATCCCTGTCACTCTATTTTGCACGTACCAAAGACAAATGTAGAAGAATTTTCCCTCTCCTTGTGCTTTTTCCTTATCAACCATTTGTCTCAGTGTGCTTCATTATTTTATTGGACAGGATGCATCACGTGGTGGCTTTATCTCAAAGTGCAGTGTCTGGTATGTGTTAGTAACAGTAGTCCATTGCCATACCAAAATTGCCAAAGTAAAGGAGCAGAACTCTAATTCTGGGCTCTGACAAGTCTTCTACCTGTGCCCTTCACTGTGATACTACCCTAACTTATATTGCATACTGTTGTATATAGCATGCAGGTGTTTTCTTCTTTCAGTGGTTTCAGAGACAAACCCTATCTTGACACTTTTATTAATTTGTAATTCCAGATGTCTTTAGAGAAATCTTGCTAGTCTTCTTCTAGCTAGTCTTCTTCACAGCTGTTATTGTGCTGTTATTGTAAAAGTGCACATGAAATCAGAATAGTGAAAATATAAGTAGCAATTGGGAAGCCTTCTTTGGCTATGTATAAATATGCCTTTCTGCTTTGTATGCTTTCAGACTGTTACTAAATAATGAGAAGTTAATGGGGCCATTTCACTTTGCAAAAGGAGGGCCTGTTAACAGTTTCTGCAAGATACACAATTTGACGTCAGTTATGTCAGATCAAATGTTTGTTCTTTCTGATTGTTGATCTGAGCTCACTGATTTGGAAAAGTCCCATGGTTATTAAGACATCAACACCATCTAGTACACAGTAGAAAGTTTGCTCTGTCTTTACAAATGGTGTTTGGCAAGATGTAAGAGATCCTCAGGTGCTTATGAGGAAAGCAGAAGACACAGTAGTTGACAGAAAATGCTAAGTAGGCTAATAGGGAATAGAGGATTGAGGTAGATTTAAGGCCCTTGGAATGAAGCCTTGAATTTGGAAATTCATGGAGGAGGAACAAAGTCCAACCCACCTCTTCTGTGCAGCTTATCTGTCACATGCAGAAATGACAAAATACAGAAGTTAGAAATGAAAATCTATGTGCTTTGTTGAATGAGCACAGTATGCCGTGTTTCCAAGGACTCCTACCCTTTGATTCCTTCAGTGAATTTTCAGTTTTATTTGCATTGTTGTAAAATCATTTCCATCTGAAAGAATGTCAGCAGACTATTTTTGAAATTAAGGACATGATTTGTAGCTATAGTTTATGAAGCTGCTCTGGTGACCCTGGATATTACAATGGTAGCGTGTTTCACCTTGAAGAACAAGTTAGTGCACAAGGACTACTTTAAATGGAAGAGGAAGGAACTCTTGTAGGTTGTCAAATCTTCTGGGTAATCAGATGTATTCTGAGTATTTGATGGAAGTAGAATTTTCTGAAGTTCCACATTTTCATATTTTTTTCCGATCTGAAAGCTAGAGGAGGAAGATAGATGATCTGACATTTCTTGCAGTAAATCAAAACATTACAATATGAACATATGTTTTTTATAGTATGAATAGTATGATAAGTTACTTTTCAAATCCAGCCAGCAAACTAAGAAAAAAATCCTACTCCTATAATGACATTTTTAAAAGCCAGCCAAGTACTGTGCTGTATTCCTGAAACTGGGGGGAGGAAGGAGGGGAGGGCAACTGTAGAAATCAAACAGTATCAGAATCTTAGCATTGTGCTCAGATTAGTTGCTGAGAGACTAAAAGATCTGTCAGGGCACTGAAACTAATGTGTGTTATTAAAGCTAGGTAAATAAAGGTGGTGTGAACAGCTGACATGACTTAGAGTAGATGTACAGTCTAAATGGCAGTTTTGTGTTGGTTTTTCCTTGCTGCTTTCACTGTAACATTTGTGGTGGGCTGATGGTACTACAAAGACCAGGAGAAAGAGGAGATTTTTCCCCCCTTTTATTTTTTTGTGAATTTCATAATTTTGTGTATGACTGCTGATTTTCATCTTATTATTTTTGAGACAAAATAAAAACCAAATCAGATAGACTAATCAGGGCTGTTTTTGTTGTTTGGTTGGCTTTTCTTGTTAGGCATCACAGGCTACACAGTTTCTGATTTGCTTTTTTTAGCTGTTCTCTGTACTCTGAAATTGTTCATTCTAGCATTAATTAGCAAGAACAGCATTTTCCAGTTTTCACAAGTACTATCACAAATTTTACAAGGAAGATTTTTCTTTCAGTCACCCTTAAAACCGCTGTAATCAGTTGTGGGCTGGGAGATCTTGACGAGGTTTCAGACCTAATTGTTTGGGGTTTTTCTTTACTTTTTCCCTCCTTCTTTAAATTCATATGACACTTCTTTTTTTTCCTGCCAGATAGACAGAAAAGATAGATTTTTTTTTTTATTTACTTTTTTAGTGACATAAATGAATAGTGTTTAAGATGCAGTAAAAAGTTCGCTCTACTTTTGCAGTATTAGACATAAGAGATCTCTCAGTACTTCTGTGAAGAGTGGAAGTCACAGCACTTGACAGTAGAGATTTATTAGGCTGACAGGCATTACAGGGATTGGGTGGATTAAATGCTCTCAGAGTGAAAATCCAAATTTTTTTAGATTTGAGCCTTTCAATGACTTTTAAGTGATTGTTGAGTCCAATGCAACATGTAAACATTTACTTCATTATCAGGATAATGCTAATGAAGGATAGCTTAAAAATATGTATGTTATCTTTTACTCCTCAGATGTTTCAGATATGGGAGCATATAAGTTTGGTCTTAGATGTCTACGTGTCCTTCTGATACAAACTGAATCTATTCCACAAACTAGTGTTTGGGATATTATGAAAAAAAAAAAATAGAGAGCTGGATTGTGTGTATATATATTTTTTTTTTCTTGTAAATGAGTGGCTACATGCATTACCTCAATTTTTATTTGGAGGCTATGTAATTGCCTGAGCACTCATGTATGAAAAATGTTCTCTGACATTAAAAGACATAGGGTTTTTGGACAGGGGGTTAACTTGTGATGACTGTTGAGAAAGCTGTCGGATCTTTGATGTGTTGTTCCTTTCACCACCCTGTTCATTAAATTATGCTTCCTTTCACTTCTTTAGATCTGTGTATTGGCACTCTGTCTAGCAGTGCTTGCAGGTTCCTAAATACCACTCTTTATTGTTTGATAAACTAAGAAGGAAGGCAATTAAACCATGAAAATTATAGTCAGCATTATTTTAAAGTGTGGAGAAAGCTTCTTTAAGGAGCTAAAATGCAATAAAACCAATATAAGTCCTACTATTCACCTGAAGCTAACAAGTCATTTGCCTCTTGAGCCTTCTGAAAATAGTGCTGATAGTATGCTGATACCTGTGGATGGATTTTGTATGGAAAAATGATGTGTATAGGCAATTCTTATGTATGTCAGAGGATTTTTTGTGTCCCAAACTTCTTAATTTACAAATAATCTGATAAATAATCCTACTGTTCAAGTTCTGCTGGATAGGGTAGGGGAAAAACGATTGACAGTTTTGAATGACCTAAGTTTGTCAACTAAATTTGACAACGGTCCAGGGTACCAGCATGTTTCATGGAATAATAAGCAAGATAAGATGAGATCTAATTTGGAAATCCAGTGCTGTTGTGCATATTGTATTAGTTGGCAGAGAATCCAGACAGGAGGGAGACTTTATAAATGCATCTGTAAGAGAAGTTTGCTCAGTGCCTAAGAAAGTATGAACTCAAATCTTTAGCATCTCAAAGAAGGAGGGGAGCTAGCTTTAATAGTGCCTTTTGATCTTGGAGCTGCCTTCAGGTAGCTCCAAGAATACCATGAATGGTTTTTGAGTGCTCGAGCTTGGGGTAGGGGAAACGCAAGAGAACAAGTATGAAAGTAGTAACTTTTCATTAATGAATATGTATTAATGGATTTCTTCCACTATAGAGCATTTTTGGCTTAGAAGACTTGCCTCTTCTGACAAAATTTTGTGTAGCCAAGGTCTCCAGCTTCACATCAGAGCTGAAATCTAGCAGTCTATGACTGCTCCCAGTGTGGTTTGGTGGAAGAATGCTGTCTTACAGATCTGCAAGTCCTTTTAGTGAGTTGAGGAACTGACTTTAAATGCTACTCTCACAGCTTCCATGAGGAAAATATGTCTGAACAAATCTCATCAGTAAGAGTTTTGCAATAATGGAATGACTATGATTTTCATACTTGTCTTAGAAGCTGCTGCTTCAAAGTAGTAACAGAAGGCAGACAGGAGTTACAAAGGAATTTGACCTGATGATTCTTTTTAATGGAATTCATTATAAATGCTATTTGTAGAACTAGAAATTCTTGTTGGCATCCTTACATGTTGTACTGACAAACTGCTGTGATCAAGAAAGAATGCAGTCTTGATGTGTAAAGTCTCACTTACTTAGGACAGATACAATTACTATTCTGATAATCTTTTTTTGTCTGGTTCTGTTAGTACCATTCGTATGAATTTAATGTAAGAGTCTTTGTGGTTTTCTGAGAAGTTTCCTGCCACATTCTGAGTATTTAGTGTCCTCCTGGCAAAAGAGAACTATTCAAGGATTAAGAAACAGTTAAATAAATAGGTAATCTGACATGCCCAAAACGATGAGAATGAAGTTTCTGTATTGAGTCCAAAATTGTGTATTCTGTCCCAATGCGTTCACTTGCCAGAAAAAAACCAAAACCAATCCAAAGTGGTCCTGAAAATATATTTGTGTATTTGAGACTGAAAAATCAGCACTGTACCATCTATTTTATTTGTATATTATTAATTTTAAACATACATAATTGTTTCTTGAATTCTTTAATTTCTAGTATTCTCCCTCTGCCCAATGGATAACTTAAAGCTTCATTTAATCTCATTTTGTCTTGGTTTTTTTTCCTCCTCATATTTAAAATTAAAGATTACACCTGTGAGAAGTTATAAATCTGTTTTCTTTTGTGTGAGGTTTCTAACTCACTGCAGAGACCTGACAGCAGTACATCCAGGGATATGTCTGCAATAAAAGCTATGAAGACTATTTCAATTTTAACTACCAGTCAGAACAAGAACATGTAATTGCAATTGCAAGAACATGTCATGAAAAGTTACATGGCTTTTATTTGGAGTGTGATTCCTCAACAGCATGTTTTATTAATGCTTTTTAAAAATTATTTGTTTAAGAAAATGGTCTAAATATACTAAGAAATGTATTCTCCAAAAAAAACCCAAAAAGTTTTCATGGCAATGGAAGAAAACAGACCTGATTTTTGGTTGAATGAACTAATACATGGGCCTGTAGGAATCTAGCACTAGCTTTTTTCATGGATGTTGGCTTTCACTGAAGTTGTTGGAAGTTCTAAAGTTAACTTAAATTTGAGCTGAGGGGCCATTTGGATGTAAGGTACAAATACCTGCTCATTTGAGCTGGGCCTCAGCAACTCAGGTTGTGTGAAAACAGCTGGTTATTTACAGTCTGGAAAAATGAGTACCATATGCTGTTAGTAAAAGATAAATTATGACTATATAAGGAACATGGAATTAAAAATTCAGGAAAATATATTGAAGCTGGGTAGGAAGCTCACATTTGCTGTCTGTCATCTCTGTTCCAAAATGCCAGCTATGTGGTGGGCAGGGTGGTGTTGACATTGTGGGCTTCTGGCTGATTAGAGAAATTAAAAAGGTGTCCCTGTAGCTCTAAAGGAAAACGCACATGGCACCTTTCCTCCAGAGTGATGGAAACTGCAGTTTGTGTTAGTTAAGAAGCATGTGGTTCTATGATTCTAGTGTGAGAAACTAAACTGTGAAACACTATGTTTTTTTTCCTGAAGCATACATTGAATAGATATGATTTTTTTCAAAGTCTGCATTTAGGACTAGGAGGTGTTTGGAGCAGAAGGCTGGAGCTGAAGGCTGTAATCTTGTGTTTCAAGAAGACAGTAGTTTTTGTTGCATGTAAGATTTGTGACCAAAATGTTGACTCTTTAAGAGTACTGGGGAAAAGAACTTTAAATTCCTTCTGTATTTTAATGTTTCTCTTTCTTTGTTATCAGGTAGGATAGCATCTAAGGAGCTAAAGACAAGATCTTTATAGCCGTCTTGCACTCATGGTTTAAGCCCAGCCAGCCACTGAGCCCCACATGCTGGCTCACTCACTACCCCCTGATGGAATCTGGGAGAGAATCAATAGAGTAAAAGTGAGAAAACTCAGGGGCAGAGATAAAGACTGTTTCTTTCTAAATAGGTAAATAGGTAAATCAAAAGCCATGTGTGCAAGCAAAGCAAAACAAGGAATTCATTCACCATTTTCCATGGGCAGGAAACTGGCCATTCCCAGGAAAGTAGGGCCCCATAACATGTAACAGTGATTTGGGAAGGAAAACACTGTCACTTTGACCATCCTTACTTCCTTCTTCCCCCAGCTCTGTATGCTGAGCATGATGCTATGTTGTCTGAAATATCCCTTTGGTCAGCTGGGCTCATCTGTCCCAGCTGTTTCCCTTCCCAGCTCCTTGTGCATTGACAGCCCATGCACTGGAAGGGCACAGCAAGGCTGCAGAAAAGGCCTTGATGCTGTGTAAGCACTATGCAAGAGTAGAAAATATCCCTGAATTACCAACACTGTTTCCAGCACAAATCTAAGACATAACCCCACACTAGCTACTGTGAAGAAAATTAACTTTATTCCAGCCAAAGTCAGCTCACTACAGTATTTCTGAAATCAAATGTTGTTTTCCTCTACCCGCCCCCACCCCACGTCTTACTTTATTGTGAGCTTTTCCTTTGTCAGACACATACAGAGCTTCAGTGCTTTAGTTACAGTGCTTTAGTAGTTTCCCGCTATGGTAACGAAAAAATAAATAGTTGTAGCTTAGCCTGGAAGTGAGTCCAGGACTGTAAGCTGTGACTGTCTTTGAACTGTTGAACCTCATCAGAACTGAGACAGTAGCTGTTGCTCTGCGCTTTGTAAAGTGTGTGAGAAGACACCTTGTACTGCTTCAGTAGCTCTAGGGCAGGAGGAAAATACACAAAGTATTACTTGCTTTGCAAAAAATTGTTAGCATGGAACTAGAGATGGTTGTCACAGCACAGATTTTGAAAGTTGTTTAACACAAGCACGGTTAAGATAGACTGGTGTGTTCTGTTTCTCAAAAGATTAGAACAAAAATAGTTCCATTCTATTTTCCTCCTGCTCTAGGGCAGGAGGAAAATACACAAAGTATTATTTGCTTTGCAAAAAATTGTTAGCATGGAACTAGAGATGGTTGTCACAGCACAGATTTTGAAAGTTGTTTAACACAACCACGGTTAAGATAGACTGGTGTGTTCTGTTTCTCAAAAGATTAGAACAAAAATAGTTCTATTCTAGACGCCTTTAGGAATTGAACTAACACAGGAAAAACTTGCCTTCTTTATGGTGTGTGAGTTTTTGTACTTGGTAGTTACTGAACTTGGTCTCTCGTTGTCTGTTTCCTATTGTTGTCAGCATTGCAGGGGTATATTTTCACATAAGTGAAGTGTTCTTGAATACTTTGTCTGTGCTGGGAAAAAAACCTGGCTTTTCTCCCACATCTAGTATGAGTGCTTTCTTCAGCTAACTTACTGCATGAAAGCTCCCATGTTGCATTTATGTAAGGCTTTTGCTGAATCTGTGTGCTCATAATTTAGGAAGTCTTGTATGTAGTGGAACATCATATTGTATCAATAGTCTTGGGAGGTATGTGAAGAACAACAGCTTGGGTAGGGATTGCTGTTTTAACCCAGTGATCAGTTATTTTAAAGGTCTTCTGCTAGTAATTAAAGTGACATTTCTTTTCCTGCAAAAGCTGTTTTAGCAAGTTCTTGATGCCTTTGTATACTGAGAGAGTTGTAAGCATGGCTGAATATTAATATTAAATGTGTGAATATAGGTGAGTGAGGTGAACTACATACAATTTAAAAAGTTATAAAAAGTAAGTTGTTGCCTTTAAATAGGAGTTCAGTGCACAAGAGACTGTTAATGCATATCCAGATGAAGGAATTACTCATTAACACACATTACTTAAATGCAGGCTACGATGAAGAGTGCAGTTAGCTGCAGAGGAAAGGACTGGTATGCAACGTAAGAGGTGTCTTTTTCTGAGGAGGCATTGTTTTCTTCTCAGAAACTCCAAGTTTCTATTTGTTGTGTCACCCCAACTTTTTCTTTTTTTGGCTCAGACGCTTCTCTGAAGATAAGGACAGGAAAATAGTGACTTTGACTCCTTTTATTAAAAGGTTCCTTGGTAGTGCTAAGTATACTCTTTATATTAAGGGAAAATTAAAATCAGGGAATGAGGCCCTAGAATACTTTCTTAAATCAATTTTTTGTTATGTACAAGATGCTATTTGAACTGCTTAAAGACAAAGTGAGATTTTCTTCTCATTTGAGGTATCATTAGATTTTTTTTTAGTTTGTAATCTGTAACTTTTCAATGTGCTATCTTCCAAACCATCTCAGCTATTTTTTATAAGTGATTGGAGATTATAAGGCTATAAGATTAATAACACATGTAATTACACAACACTCCAGAGCATGTATGTGTACTGCTCTACATAAATGTTTTATTGTAGAGGTTCTTGTGCCACGGGGATGAAATATCTAGGGCAAAAAGGAATTACTCTGCACTGATTCCTTCCTGTGTAATACTGCCAGTTTCTAAGTATATTAACCAAGTTATATGTTTTAAGTATAGCAAATTCTAATTATAGTAACCAAGTTATTTGACATGGTTCTTAAAAAGCCTCACTTGTAGCTGAATGCTTGCTTGGGCTGAAGAATAGTAATGAAAGGAAATCTACAGCTATTCTGTGAGATGAAAGTTTGTTAAGGCATAATGATGACAGATATTTCTTATAGGCTGCGAGAAATATTACCACCACCAATGAATGGCTTGATCTTCACTCTCAGCTCCAGATGACCTGTTCTGTTGTTCATAAGGGTAAGTATAATTCCCTTGTTAAAGTATTGGTAAAATTTAGAATTATTTTAAACCATGTCATTGTGCCTTTTTATTTTGTTTACTTTGGCAAACACACTCAGAGTGTCTTACCAAGGTGATCTCTATCTTAGTGGTTTATTCTTGGTCTAGAATGGTCTTAGAGCTGTGATAGGATACAATGTCAAATAGTTAGAGCATGATGCTAATAATACCAAGGCTGTGGCTTTGATCCCTATATGGGCAGTTCCCTTAAGGATTAGACTCCGTGAACATTGTGGGTCCCTTCAACTCAGAATATTCTGCTACTCTGTGGTAGACTATTATTTCCTTGCTACTTTAAAAAGATACAGCATATTGATGCAGCCAAAGACCTTAGACTACTGAGACATGCCACTGAATATCTGAGTCATGAGCTTCATGGTTTTGCCCTTTCAAGAGCATCTCATGCAGTAGGCTGTGGAGCAAGACTTCACTGCACACTGGTGTGGGGAAAAGAAGCAGAGTCATGTAGAATCAGTCATATGCTGGACATATTGCTGGGCCAGTGCTGTCCTTTTAGTCTGTGTGGAAAATACTTACAAGGAATACCCTAGTGATATCTCTGAAAAGTTTAAATTTAGCAAAAATGGATAATAAATTATAGGATTTTTCTAAACAATTACCTTTGTAAAGCAGATACTGTCTTTGTAACTCAAACTTCTGTTATTAGATGTCGTCTGTTACTGAAAATGGAGACATTATTGCTGGAAAGCCAAATGAAGAGAAAACGTACAAAAAGGTAAATAGAAGCTTCAACCTTTTTATTGTATGTTTTTCCCTTCATGTCAGTAATTCAGACCTGCTGTATGTGAATATATTTCAGAACTTATTAAAACCAAGAACAAATAAAACATGTTCCATGGGGTTTTTGAAATTACTTTATCCCTTCTGTGAAATCATAAAATATTTCTATCCACCACAGAACTGAGTATTTAAAACTTGTTTAGTCCAGCTTTAAAGTATACTATATTGCTAGATTGATAGAAATTCTTTGCTCTTAGCAGCAGACACATCTCTGGCCTTAAGCACTGTTGTAAGAAATTTAAAAAGTTTCCAAATGCTTTGAGTGTTTATGTAATGTGTCTAGACTACAAACCCAAAAAGCAAAGCATCTTTCCAGCACTTTGCCAAGCAGACCACTATTTGTTTGATAAGCATTTTTTTAAAAAGAGGTGTATAAGGGAGGACATATTTAATGTAGGAGCATGCATCAATAGTCCATTTAGATATTGCTGATAGTGGGTTGGGGTTTGTTTTTCTGATACAGATTGTCTGTGACCAGCACTATTTAAGTCCACTAGCAATTTTGATGACTAAGCTGAGCTATAAAAGCAAATTTTTCTTTACATATTTACACAACCAAGTTGTTAGCTACTGAATTTGATCATTACTTTGATAGATCATCTCAAAGAAATGGTGATTGTTTTAAAATTAATTCTGTAATCTAGCCCAGAAGTCCACATGCTTCTGTAGTACATACAGTGATTAGGGTTTTTAATTTCTGGGTGTTGCATACAGCAACCAGCAACTGCTGGTAAAGTCAAGAAGATCAATAAGGTATTTCTTTTACCATCCCTTTTCCTGGCAGTTACATTGGTGGCCTTAGCATTCCAGATAATTTTCTCAGAAATTAAAGGAAATAATGTTTGTTTTAAATACAGGTTAGTTCAAATTTCCCAACGGACGACTTTAAAATATAGAAGTCAGAATTTGTCTTGACAATTAGTATGAGAAAGGAAGAAATGTTTGGTGTCTGAACTTCTCCAGGTTTATGTTGCTAGATTAAACTAGTAATAGCTGTAGACAAGCTTCCATTCCCCCTGGTCATCCCACATACTCTTCTCTGTTCCTCTTCAACTATAAATTCACAGCCTTTCAGAAGAAGCTGTAGAAAGTCTTCTCACTATGGTGCAAATTCTTCTGTGTATCTACTGGAAGTACCTCTGACAAGACCTGTGATTCACAGCTGCATCACACTCACATATCACAGTGACTGTCACCTCCAAGTTCTGTCCCTGCACTGCCAGTTGTTGTATCTTATGCCAATTTATTTCCTTTTCATGTAATTACACCTTCAGTTGTTCTATGCTCAAGATCCTGTGCTATGTATGCCCCTAATAGTTTAGTATTATTACCTAATAGTATCATCATACTTCTGCTTTTTGTGGTAGTTTTAATAAAATATTAATACATTTTGATCTCAAAATTTGTCCATGCAGAGCTAGCTGCTGACATATATTTGCCTGATCCCTCCCTTTTAACAGTGTCTCTTTTCTAAAGTCAAATTCCTTAGAAACTTTGCACCCTCTGTTAAATACTGAAGACTGCTTGAGCAGGGAGGTTGGTCCAGATGACCCCACTGGTGGTCCTTTCCAACCTAAACCACTCTGTGACTCTGTGATTCTCACCTCCTTCAGATATTACATATACATTATTTCTGTTTTTAAATGGATATTCAGAGGTATCAGTAGTATATGTTGGAAGTATAGCATAAGTCTGGTAGGACTTCTGTTCATCAGAGGCATTTCATATAATTTCTCATTTAACTCCATGGTTTTAGGTAAGTTACACAGGTAGAAGGCTTGTTTGCAGCCAAAAGCTGCCCGTCTTAAATTGCCCACAGGTGTTCCATTTACAGTTCTCCAGTCATGTATTGTTACACTTGTTTGATTGAAAAATACTTAGAGTCCTTCCTGTGACTTCCTATGCCACTTTCTCCAGAAGTCTGCGCTGGGGAAGAACTTGTTTCCTCAGCTGGTGCGTTTTCAGCTTTTTTGGGTTGTTTCAGGTAGTTATAACTGCTATCCATGTATTACAAACTTCTGTAGTAATGACTGTATTTCACTGCTTTAAGTTAACCTGAGTTAGGTGAAAAGAAGCTATCTGCAGAAAGAGCACCTCTGACTTCATCCATGATAAAACTTTCCAGAATAAAAAGCAGTCTGTAAGGCTATCAGATTTTTCTCTGGAATTTTAGATTATTGCAATATTTTGTTTTTTATTTTGTTAATCTCAGCTGAAATAGAGGTAGGTAACAGCTTTATCTGAATTAATATAATAATCTGAATCTCCAGCTCTTCAATTTCCTATGGTAGTCAGCTGACTTGCCATCTGCATGAATGTAAACATCTTGAAGTTCCAAGAAATTTCTTAATTACTATAACCTTATGAAAGAGCTTGCATGAACATTGCTACACTATCCTTTCAGACTCTGAAATGCATAACTGGACCAAGACAGAGCATGATTTTTATTATGAATCATGCTCCTTCTTTCCACTGTTTTCTTTTTAGCTGTCAGTTTTTCTGGGGCTGCATCTTGACATAAATGCTCCTCTAGCTTTTAATTGTCTGTTGTTATGTAGTCAAAGTCCTGAGAGAGAGGGAGCACAACTTTCTTCTTATTTGTTTTGAGTTTTTTTAGATTTTTAGTTTGGTTTTTGTTTGTTTGTTTTTTGTTTGGGTTTTTTGTTTGTTCTGTTTTTTTCCTCCCTTTTGAAAACCAGGGTGTTTTTCTCTCTTTTAAATTGTGATTTTTAAGGTGGGGCTGCTAAGCTGCTCAGCTGTATGCATTTTTTACAACCATCATAATCTGAAACTACTTATGGATTTTCTGTCTATTTGTAAATTTTGAGAAGTTGTTAAGTCTACAGTGAGAATATGAATAATAAAGTGTTTCAGTCATCCAGATCAAAGAACTTAGTTAATGAAAGAGACACTTCACAGATACATGTTCCATGCAGCTTTTAAGGTAGAGAATTAAAATAACTTTGAGATCAAAGAAATTGTAAATTGTGCAGACTGTGGCCAGTTCTTTCAGGGTGGAGGGTTTTTTGTTGGTTAGCTTTGTTTCTTTTGCTTTTGGTTTGGGGTTTTGGTGTGAGTTTTTTGTTTGTTTGGGTTTGTGGGCTTTGTTTGTTGTGAGTTTTTTCTCAGAGAAACAAGGTAAAGGATATAAGAGAGACTGGTTATTTGTTCCATTGCATGCTTGCAAAAATCAGGTCACCAGACTATAGTTTCTCTTGGATATTTGTATTCAGTCACAGACATCTGGAGTATGCAGTTGCTGCTTTTTTCATTTCCTCTCCATTTTGCAGACTTTCTTGTGAGAATTTGCTGACACACATGCAGTTTCTGCATTGCAATGCCATCAATCACACAAGCCCTGAGTCTGTTGCCTGTCAAATCAGATTTCAGTAGTATCCTAATGCTTAATAATAGGATGGTGGCAAGAATGAGGCTCAGAGAGGTCTGTCAAAGCACATTAGAAGTGTAGAAGAAAATCACACCAGAAAATAGATGTAAATGTGCACTTGTGAAAATCTGTTTTGGATTGCCACAATCTCTGTTTAGTCTGAAGGCTGCCACACAAGTATGTAATTAGAATTTGTTTCTTGCCATTACATATCTTGCAGCTCTTCTGTTTAGTGTATTACAAGCACTTTATGTAACCTGTTCAAAACTGTATATCGTGAGTCACTTTCCCAGGAGCAAAGGAAATTTGCCTGGATAAAGGAAGCCAGCTACCTATTGTTAGCAATAGCTAGCTCGCTTGTAAACATGTGCAAGCAGCATTTTTTTGATCTCTTTTAGCATTGATTTATGCTCTGCATCTAATGCTTGCAGGTAAGGTACTTTTTCTTGTAGATACTGCAGTTTCATCACTGAAAGTTGCTTTACTGGGACCTCAGTGGCAAATTTTATGCAACTATAAAGATACTAAAATGACTGCAACTTTGCCTGGAGCTATGGCTGCTTCCAAGCTCAGAGGTCTCAAATTCTCTTCCTCAAAATAGAACAACCAGAGTAGTTGGGTCCATGGCTACTACTGAAGCTTAAGCATAAATGTTTTGACATGGAGGAAAAATTAATTGAAAACCATGGAGTCACCTGAATCCAATTTTGGAAAATAAAGGGAGAGCAGATTCAGCTTGAAAAAGGAAATCATTCTGATTGCAGTTGAACTGATTCTGATTGTGTGAACAGACACACACGCATGTGCAGGAGTCCGCCTTCATGAAGTGTGACCTGCAGAAGGTGGACAAACATTTGCTAGAGAGAAGAAGTGTGAACTGAAGAAAGACTGGGGGGGTAGTATGGCAGTATTGACCCATAGTCAGAAGTTGTGGAAAAACAGTTAAGATTAGTTATTTTAATGGGATTTTCTGGTAACATTCTTTTCATGTCCCTATTTGTGATTTATTATGGGACAGCTGCAGAAAGCATGCTGAGATGGGGTAGCCACCTTCATCCATAAGTTTCAATGGAAACAGTGTCAATAAGTGGTGTTTCAGTGAGACTGTAAGCACAGCAGGCGCTCAAAGACAAGACAGATCAAGTGCAGGAGCAATGGACTAGGCAATAACCACATGTACGTCTTGAATCTACTTGAAATTTCCTAATATTCAAAGAGAGCTATTTTTAAATATTGCTTGAGGAAAATGTATTGTTTTTCACAGGCATTCTCCTCAGATGGTTTGGCTTAAGAGTTTATACAATTTATGGCAGGTTCTATCTTCTCAGAAGTCTGGAAAAGATAAACTGTGTTTGCAGGGAAGTGATAACATGGGTGGATTCCTAGTACTTTTGTTAATTAGTAAAACTGAAGAGCAAATGCTTACTTGTAGTAGAAAATTCAGATCTGGCATAAGCCATGTAGCTTCAGCAATTTTGATCAAGTGAGACCTATGAATATTTTTCTTCCTTTTTTAAAGAATTTATTTATTTCACTGAGACTTTTGCTTGAAGGCAGGTAGCTGTTCTACCCCAATTCATTCTCCAACAGAGGAGAAGGGTGGGATAGTGGGGAAGATGAAAGCAGATTTCTCCACATACAGTAGCAGAGAGAAATGAACCAGTGACAACTACTTTGTGCGATGCATGGTTGCAAAGCAGTGTCAACCAGTGAAGACTTCTGTTCAGATGTCTCTTTCTCCCCATCTCTTATGAAGAGCTATGGTAGCTAGGTGTCTGTGCCATTTCATTTGGCAGATTTAAAAACCTGTATGAATGACAGTAGTAAAGAAGGTAAAATAAAGCAATCATCATTTTGCCTTTCATGGTGAAAATGAGGAAGAATTTCCAAGGCAGAGTTAATTTCTCTGCATTACTTTATGGCACCTGCAATAAACCAGCTGTCTTCTGGAAAAATCACCATCTTTGCTATAGAAAGTTCATAGGTCAAACTTCAGCTGCAATAAAATGTCATAAAAGGGGAGAACACAAGAAAACAAGGACAAAGTTCACATTCATGGTGTCTTAAAGGGTTTCCCTAGATTCTACATTTGAAGAAGCCCAGAATGTTAGAGCTACATTTCACGAACATATAGGAAATGCATATAGATTTGGCAAAGAGCAATTGAGACTTTGAAGATGAACAGAAAAATAACTGAATGACATTAGAAAGGAACTTCTATTAAATTAGATTAAGCCTGTGCCCTCCTGCTCAGCTCCAATCTGCTCATGGTTTGTTAAATTATTTATGCCATTAATTACCAGTAATTTATAACCTTCACGCTCTAACAGAAACAATTATTGGCCAATTTATAGTATAGATTCTGAAATTACAGTATCCATATTTTTGCCATCCTTGAAATTTTTTTTTCAGTTACTATAAAGGACAAAATTTTCAATCCTTTCAGTAGCCTTGTCCCTAACTGTACAGTTGTTAGATAGTTTCAGTTAGTTGATTTTTTGTTGTTGTTTTTGATTGGGGTTTTTTTGTTTGTTTTTTTGTGTTTTTTTTGTTACCTGGTTATGAACTGCCTTTATATGCATTATGAATGTCTGAGTAACACCTTTATTTTATTTAAATAACAAATTTAAGTTTTAGAAGGCTACCCGAAAGTGATTATTTGTAGGAAAAACAATGTCTAAATCCTGGTTAGTTTATTTGTGGGATCATGTGCGAACTTAAGACCTGATTTGCGAGGATTTAATTTCTCATTTATTTTGCTACTCTGAAAAAAGGATTTCAGTTTACAGTAACGTAGAGCAAATGGAAGACTGATCTGCAGAGAAAGTAATTTAAGAGAACAGTGCATTGAGTGCTAGAATATTTATCAGTGATGCAAATATTCCATATACCTGTATTCTATATTATATGCTGCTGTTATGCTTTATGAGTCTGCGTATAATTTTTGTATCTACAGCCACTTTAGCAGGCCCCCATATGACAAATACAGAAAAAGTATATGGTTACTTTTGACAAAAAGAGACCAAGGTATGTTTCATCATAATGAGATCAGTTATGCAGGGATAAAAGCATCAAAGCACCTGTGCAGTAGACAGTAATATCCTAAACAGCAGAAGGAGAATAGGAGAAGTTTTACTTTGGGCCCCTTTATGTAACAAAGACAGCTGTCATAGTGTACAGCATTTGCTGCAAACTCAATCACTTTCATAACCTAAAATTCATCACCATTTTTATCCTGCTGGTTATTGTCATCCCTTAATATTTCTTGATCTTCAGAAGGTTGATAACAGGTTAAATTATCTGGGACTCACTGTAGTGTCCCTGTGCACTGTCAGCTTTACAGTTACAGTTAATAAATAATCTCAGGGCCATTTTCTGAACCTCTGCATGAGACTAATAGCAAGAAAAATTTATTTCAGTCTCTAAAAGACTGAAAAAAACCCCATGGCACAGAAGGCTGAATTTTATTGTTTGCTTTGCAGCAGGAGAGTATTCAAGAAAAATTGAAATAAATAAGGGGCCTAGGTTTAAAACTAGATTTTGCTGCCTTTTGCGGCCTTAATGCCTTTTAATGGGCTTTAAAAGAGGTGCTCAAGTAAGGAAAAAATCACAAGAGACTTCCATTTTTCCAGTTGCATTTGCAGTTTCCTATAAATACATTTTTATGGTAATGAAATGGATGTTTCAAGAACATTTCCTTTAAGGCTTAAGAAGGAACTTCTATATATTTTCCTTGGATCTAATGATGATAATAATATTATTAATAGTAATATAAAAAATTAAGATAAGTCCTGTCTTAAAAGATTAATTCCAAGGCTTGTTCTGTTTTTGTTTTATGGACTGTGGAAACAAATACTTGTCAGTTGCTAAGGGCATACTGAGTTACCAGCCTTTGGTCATAGTGGTGATTGACAAAAAGTGGACTTTGGACCAGCAGTTGCCTTCAGCATACTGTAGCAGCTCTCAGTTTGTTTTAAAGCATTCTGAATGATTTCATAACATTACTTTTCTGCTAAACCAACTTCTGTGTTGCTGCAGAAATAATAGGTGATTACTAATGACGTTCTTGAATATGAGTGGAAATTAACAAGAAGGTAACCTTGTAGGAAAGATCTGTGTCATTGTATTAGAAGGTCTTACATTCTGCCTTCTGGAGACTACAAGTCTGTGGGTCTTTTAAATTTGAAAAAAAAATTCTACAAATATTTTTATGAGCTTGAAAGATGATCAGCTGGAACCCTGGACGCTGAGAATTTTAAACTTTCTGTGCTTAAAGGCACAGATTCACAAGAAAACATGGCAATTGACATGAGGCTGTGGAGAAGGCTTCAAAAATTGATAGCACTGGGATTACAAGTATGTCGTTGGTTAGAGTTGTGTAATATCACAGGGTGGAAAACTTAGAGTTTGGGGTTTGAGAACATAGAAATTAATATGAAGCAAGATGGAGGTTTTAAGGTGGAGGCAAGTTGTTCTTTACCTTCTAATTCCTTTCTTTTTCATGGGTTTGGATGATGTTTTATAATTGGACAGAAAAGTCCACATTGTGGGCTTTGAGAGATCAGTTATTGAGTTAAAAGGGAAAATAATCTAGGTGTCCTCTCTTAATTGGATAGTTTAGTCTTAAAAAACCTTGTTACAAGAGATAGTTAGCCATTTTGTGCCTTGCTAATGAAAGGCTGCCGAACTCGTGGTTGTGAGACTGTTTCACTGATAAGAAATAATAAACACCTGAGTCCAAACATGAACTACCATCTCAAGTGCCTTCAATACTGACCTCAAGAAACTGATAATGATCCAGAGGTTTCTTTTGGAAGTCATATTGCCAGTTTACTTGTCTTGGGTTTTTTTGAAGTTTGGTGGGTTTTGCCAGGGTTTATTTGGAATGGCATGTCCTCTGTTGTACTGTACTATCTGCTGTTCTTTCAAACATAGTTGCTTGCTCTGGCAGTGAACAAGATGGGCATCCAGCAATGAAGCAGAAACTATTTGTATGTGTATTGGTTTGATTAAAGTTACATAATTACAGCTTTTGTTGGGCATTAATCATTCATGAATAGAAGCTTTTCAAGGAAAGAAAAATGTGACTCTTCTTATGACACAAAGCCAAATCTTTTTACTAGTCAAAGTCGCACTTTCAGAATGGACTGTTGTTTGTTCCCACCAAATCTCTGGTTCTAAACTGTTATGCAAGTTCTGTTTGGTGTGCAGTCTTAATTATTTAAGAGCTACACATCTCTGTCTTTTTAAAAAATAAGCAGCCACTCTAGTATATGATGTTCCAAGAACTAGAACAAGATTAGCTTTGTGTACTTGAACCACTTCTTATGTAATTTTTACTCCTGAAATTGTTCCATTCAAGGGCTGAAGTGGTTCTGATCATGAAACTTCTGGTGTTTTCTGCTAGTCTCTTGCTTGTTTAGTAGGTAGGAGGTAAAACCTAAAAACAGGGACCAAACACGTTGTCTTCAAACTGGTGATCATGTAAGGGAAGATACTCCCTTCCTCATAGCATTCTTTCCCTACCCAATGGTTTTCTTTATTCACTCCTTCCATGTTTCGTTAAAAAAATAATTTCTTGACTAGTTTCTGATTTTAACTCGCTTCTGCTTTTTTTTCAAATTCATGCAGCATGACTGTCTATTCAGCATGGGAAAGTTTCAGATATGGTCTCAATTTACAAATACATAGTATCACAATTTCATTGTAATTTATAGCCTTCACTGTTGTTTTGAAGCCCTCTGTGTTCTGCAAGCTCAGGCCATTGAATTTAGTCATTGCACTTTATAAGGGTAGATTTCTACAGAGAGATTTTGCTTTCCCCATTTCATTTTTCTCTAGACTCCCCACAGTCAATGGATCTCTTGCGCTGAATTTTAGGCAGAAGGTAATAAACACATTTATTTGCATCTAGAATCAGCATTTAAGCCATAAGCTTGCATTGTGATGCCTCAGCATGCATGTACAATCACCTGGAATTTGTGACTGGTTTTTTTCCAGAATATAATGCATACTTCACAATCCTGAAGCAATTTGAATATCCTGTTAGATTGCAACTATTTTTAGAGGGTCACAAAGGATGGTTATAGGCTTTGTCAAGACAGGCGGGAAAGTAGAGGAGGAGTTGTGCTCTGGGTTAAAAATGAATCATGAACATATAGAGGTCAACTACAGTGACTGTGGAAGCCCTATCAAATGCCTCTGGATCAAGATCAGAAGGGACATCTCCAAGGGGGATCTTAGATTAGGCATCTGCTACTGACCTCCAAACCAAGATGAAAAGGGCAAAGAAGCATTTAATCAGGGTCACTTAGCAACTTTTGGATAACAGATCATGGATCTTTTCGGTGACTTCAACTATCCAGACGTTCTTGGTAGAGCAATGCAACAGGTCACAACATCCATCAAGTTCATACAGGACTGCTTCCTCATACAAGTTTTAGATGTGCTAACCAGGAATGAGGCATGGCTGGACTAGCTGCTCACTAACCAGGAAACCAGCTTTGTGATATCTCACTTAGTGATGGCTTTGGCTACAGTGATCACAATATTGTGGAGTTTGGGGTCCGGCTCTGCACTCTGAAGGTTAATACTAAGGCAAAGGAAAGTGTTATGGAAAGAATCCTCCTAGGAACCATCACAAGTCAGATGAACGAGCTGATTGGGAAATGCCAGCACGGGTTCACCAAGGCCAAACTGTGCTTGACAAACCTGATTGCCTTCCAGGGCAAACCTGCTTGGTTGATGGGGGAAAGCAGTGGACGTTGTCTGCCTGTGTTTCTCCAAGGCTTTCTCCAAGGTCTCCCACAGCTTTCTGGTGAAGTTGTGTAACAAGTCTGCTGGACAACTTCCTGTGCAGCTGTTGTGTAACAGTCTGGACAAGCTGCCCGTGCAGTGGGTGGGGAACAGACCCACAGGCAGCGCCCAGAGTGCTCCTTTTCCAGCTGGGAACTGGCACAAGTGGGGTCCCCCAGGGATTGGTGTTGGGCCCAGTGCTGATTCATGTCTTCATATGTGATCACCCAGAGCACTTGAAATCACTCAGGGATCAAGTGAGCACTTTGCAAGGGAGAGCCATGCTGCAGGAAAACCTGGAAGGTTTAGGCTGGAGAGTGGGCAAAGAAGAACCTTCCGAAGTTTAGCAAGGACAAGTGAAAGGTCTTTCACCTGGGAAAACAAATCCAGGAGGGCAGCACGGGCTGGGAGCTCAAGCTGAGGAGCAATTCTGTGGGAAGGGACCAGGGAGTCCCAGTGAGCAAAAAGCTCAGTAAGAGTGAGGAGTTGCTGCTGGAGCAAAGGAGCCCAGTGAGGTCTTGGGCTGCATCAACAGGGGCATCAGCAGCAGAGATGATCCCATTCTTGTCAGTGTTTGTCAGGCCACACCTGGAATACTGTTGTCTGTTTTGGTTTCTGCTGTACAAAAAAGATACAAATGGGCTGGGGAGGGTGGAGAGGAGGGCCACAGAGACGATCAGAGGGCTGAGAAGCCTGACACATTTGGAGAGGCTGAGAGAGTTGGGTTTGAGAAATGACGGTTAAGGGCAAACTTATCATCATGTTACAGTATCTGAAGGGTGGTTACAAAGAAGATAGAGGCCCTATTTTTACATGGAAAATATGAGGCATAATGGGTAAAGTTACTCCTGGGGATATTCTACTTGAACACAAGGGGAAATATTTCACAGTGAAAACAGTGAAATGAAATAAACTCCCAGTGGAGTGGAATAAACTCCCCAGGATTGGTGGATTCCCATTTTTGAGATTTGGCTTGACTGGGTTCTTGGCTGTCTTGTCTAGATCATGCTTTTGTCAAGAAAGGTTGAACATAATGGGATAATGGTTGAACCTTTTGAGGTCCCTTCCAACCTGCTATTCTGTGATTCCATGCTGTGTTAGAACTCCACATCTAAATTATTTGGGTAATTTGAAAAGTTTCGCTTTATATATAGTGATTCTTTAAAATATTTTAATTTAAAATTTAAATAAAAATCACTGAGGTCTAGGATGTGAAGACGACAGGGTGTTGTTATTATGAAAATGATAAAAATGTTTAGCTATAATATTATCAATAAAGAACAGAAATCTGCTTTTAGCAAACTCATGCTTCAATTCTTTCTTTTTCCACAGACTGCATCCTCCGCTATTAAAGGTGCTATCCAGCTGGGAATAGGATACACAGTAGGAAATCTTACATCAAAACCAGACAGAGATGTTCTTATGCAAGACTTCTATGTAGTGGAAAGTGTCTTTCTACCAAGGTAAGAACAAGCGCACTTATTGTTTTTTCCCCAATAAAATTTCATAATTAAACTCTTAATTAAGTATTTTGAACCAGTTTTGTTTTCTAGTTCTAACAAAATCATGTTGGAGTAAGTATAATGTATGAAATGTGAAAACTTTCTGGTCTTAATGTTGTCATTGGAAAGGAAGGTAGAGAGAGAGTTGGAAAGGTCATACTTCATCTGAAGATTTGAGACAGCATTTATAGCAAGGGAAGGTAATTTTGACAATTAAAGGAGTTGTCAATTTGAATTGGAAGTGATTTGTGGATCTGACATTCACATTTGATTAGTTGCATATTAGTTTCTTGATGGTAATACTTGATATTTTTAAAATTTATGAAAATTCAAGTCCTGCCATATAAAGTATAATATAAAAATTTATACTACAATGTTGCCTTATATTTACACTATAAAATTCTATCCAGGACTCTAGTCTGTGGCAACACTCAGCTCCTACAAGATATGCTGATTACAGGTTGTGCACCTCTACTGCTTTGCCACCTCAGTTTGTATCACTGCCAAGCTGAAGTTATAGAAATAGTAGCAATACAGTTGGGCTGATAGGGAAATCAAGGTTATACTGATTTTTTGGTGCTCAGAAGGTGAAGTACAGTGCCTTTCCAAGTTAGATATGCTAGAAAGTGATGAAAAAAATTTAGGAGCAATGTATTTCAAAACCAGGATGACTTACTCTGTTGAATGTTTTCTGGGTTTTCAGAAGTGCTAAATACAGTCATTTAAGTAAGAACACGCTATCTATGTACTCTTTCCTGGATTTGGGATTGATTTTTATCAGTTTTTCAAAGTTTTGTTTATGTGCAGTTTGAATGCTAATTCATAAGATGTTTCAAATAATTTATAATCCTTGGTATTTACTGGTATTACTAAACAAAGTTGAATTAACAATGTACAATGTTGAATTAACAATATCCTTGTTTCGGTGTTAATGATAGGGTTTGTGCACAGGTTAGTAATATTTTTTTTGTAGATTAGGAAGATATAGAGAAGTTAACTATATGAATGTGTTTTCATACACTATAATCACAAAATTTTGTTTAAAAAATCCAACTTACAGGTAAGAAATTTGCATATCATGTGACAAAGCTTTTATTAGTGTGAAAAATGTCTGCCTATGACAGTGATAGAGGCTTCCATGGTACGTTTGCTATATAAGATCTGTTCATGAAAACTAAATGCAACCTACATGCTAAAACTGTTTTATTACATAGCATGGTTTGAGAGAGAAAATTTATTCTCTTTCTTTTTAAACATAATTTTAAAGGAACAAGTAAAATAAAATGGTTTGTAGTCTGTAGCACTGCATGTGCCTTCTTTCCTGTGAGACTCACATGCATGTACGCACAGAAATGAGATTTACTTGTTTTGTATTGGTAATAAGGAAGAGTAGGGAGACATCCCTTCTGGCTTGAAAAAAACCTCAAAAGGCAGAAGGAAGAGACTGATTGCACTAATGTAAAATTGAATAGAAAAGCTTTAGTAGTGCCTTCCTGGACAGGTTCTTATAAAAAAAGATATTTTGAGGAAAATTAGACAAATGAAAGTAATGGCCAAAGCAGTGTAGTTTTAGGTTTGGGTTTGTTTGGTTTTTTTTTTTTACATTGCTAGGTAGTAAGTAGTATACAGCATAGTGAGCCATCTTAAGTGTAACAAAGAACCTCTCCATAAAGAGCACTTGTTGACAACATTGTCTATGGAATTAAAAGTTGGCTATCTATTGCAATCTCTTCAAATTATTCGATTTCTTATGCTGATGCACAAAAATGTCCAATTTCAAATCCTTGCTTATGTCTTAGTGTAATATCCACTTTTATTTATCTAAATTATGTTCAACCAGAAGTGTATTAATGTGCATGAATTGTTATATGTTAGGACTGCACAAAATTAATACAGGATTGTTTCTTGCTGGTTCAGAGTATTGGAATGTTGTTTCATGATGGCTTTATGTGGATTGGTCCTGAGTTGTGTCAATAGGTAACTTCATTACCCAGATTTGAAGCAAAAAGCAAAGGCTGCACATTCTTTACAGCTCGAACTGCACTCCCAAGGTGCACCTCAGGTGCTCTTTGCTTTTTCCAAGAGGGGGTACCGACTTGTGATGGCAGCATTGTTAAAAGTAATTACTGTAATGACCTTTTTTTTGGTCCCATTTGGATTGGTCTGGATTGAAAGCAATTAGTGGAAATTAGTTACACCAGCAGGTGAATGGGTTGACCTCTACCTGGAAGTACCCTGGAGCTTGCTGATATTGAGTAAACTTTTTGCAGAAGTTTGCAGCAGAAGGAGAACCTTACAGTGCAGCAAGAGTGGTGCTGAAACACCACTGCAAGTAACAGTATTTTTCCAGTTGCTTTGGGTACAATTAATGCATCTACAACTTCAAACAGCTGTCAGCTGAACTTCCCCTTCATTTTGGCAATTTCACAGCAACCTGACCCTTTGCACAGTGTCCTGCTCCACCTTCCTCCCATGTTTTCTCTGCCTTACCTGTGTCTGGCAGTGAGGTGAGAAGGCTGTTTTTCAGTCATAGGCACACCTGCTTCTTTAACAGCAACAGGGGCACTGTTAAGGTAACAATGGTAAGACAGACTTAAGCTAGTAGAAATGCAATGCAATGCAGCCTATGCACCAGTGAGCAGAAGAGTTTTATATCTGCCCTTTTATAGTTGGGGGAAATAGTTAACACTTGTTTATGAATTTAATAGGTTGAAGAGGATAGTTTCTGCACACCTCTCAAGACCCTGAAATATCTTTCAACCTCTATCTCTGCTTCAGTAGTCATACTGAAGCATTCAGGATTCATTAAGAAGGGAGAAAAATGTCAGAGAAAAAAGTGGTTAGGTCAGATCTGAACATAACTGCTCTGCGTATTTTGGGAGCTACTGATGTAAATCAGAAGTAACTCCCTGGATTGCAGGTTATTCCTGGTCCAGAGTTACTCTGTAACTGTGTTAAATTAGTCAGAGTTTAGCCCAGTTAATTTATGTGTTTATTTCTGGAAGTGACTTTGAGTGAAGTACAGGTGTCTGTACTTCTACTGTGTCTGTTCACTATTGTGGATTTGAATTGCAAAGGTACTTGCCTTCATTTGCACATCGTAGTGGTGGAGGGCCTTTCATCCCATTCTCTTCAAGCTCCCCAGGAGTTTGTATGACTTGTTTTTGGAAAACAAGGTATTACTGGAAGCTGCTATAATGGTGTTCATTGAGAACAACCATCCAGATAGAGTTAAAATAGTACTATGCATATTTGCTCCTTGGATGGAGAAACAAAATGCACCCGGCACTGACCTACTTGATTCTGAAGAGACAGTGCCTGAAGTCTCCACCCTACTACCCACTGAACAGAGTGAAACCACAAGGGAAACCACTCCGAGTAACCTCTGTTCTGGCTTTTCAACTCTGCTTTGGAAATCTAGCAACAGAGGTGCTTGTGCTTACCTGGGGTTGGTAGTGCTGCAGCAGCAGCTGGAGGGTTTTGGTGGGAAGGTTGTTCATCCTGCATGTGCTCTCTCTGCTCGGTCCTGTGACTAGCTGTGTTGAGCATATTTGTGCCCATCCTCCTTGGCTGGAAGCAGTTCCTGGTAGGACAGTTTGCTTCCAGTTAGTTGTTTGTGCAATGTGGCTTCAGCAATATTTTGTCAGCCTTTTGCCTTGGCGGTGGTGCTGGCTCCAAGTGAGATGGCCTTGGTTAGAATGGCTCGTTGCTCACCTGTGAGCCTAGCTCTGGTAGGCCATGGTGCCTCAAACTGGTCGCTGGGCCTTGGGGCTGTGGAGCTGCTTTTGAGTTTGCAGTGAAGGCAGTTTATTAAGCTCTTCAGTAGACACAGAAGGAGGAGCATTTTCTGTGGTGACTGAGAAGCCAAACAGAAGCTGCTACATTATATCAGCTAATTTTGGCTAACCCATATTAGAAATGCAGAACGTTTCAAGCCAGACAGTATGTTTCGGCCTGCATTTGTGTTTTTAGATGCAGGCTGCTTCTAAGCACAGCTGTTGAGTTTGACCGTTTTTGCAGCAAGTTGTTAGTCAATCTTATGCAATTCCCTTGCTAATAAGCTTTTATTGCAGGGTCTAGACCCTGCATGTTGAGAACAGTTGCTATGGTTTCTAATTGAGCTGGGAAGTGTGTTCCATGCCCGACGACCTGTATGCCCTCTGCAGCTACAGTCTGTACACTGAACTGGTTCACTTACAAATTGCTTTCTTGTGATGCTAATGAAAGATTATTCAACACCTTCTGCTCTTTAATATCAGAAGCTTACCATTCTATTGTGATAGCATTTGAATAACAGCCCAAAAAAGTAGTCAAAGTACTAAGGTAAAAACTTTACTTGGCCAGGCTGGGTTCTACCCTACATATACAACTGAATTGTACTGCTTTCTAGTATGTTTTTGAGGACTGATTGAGAAAACTGATACTTACCCTCGGAAATATCTTTGTATCAAACCTGTATCATCAGGTTAGCTGATGAACTAAGTAGTGTATTTGTAGTATAGAATGCTCTACAAGTTTAGTGTGACTAGTATTTAAATGTTCAGACTAATGATGAGTTGTTGTGTAACTTACACCATGACACATGTTTCCTGTGGGCAGTTTCACAAGAATGATAAAGTGACCTGAATATTCTGATGAAGCACTGCTGCTCTTCCTTGGTGCTTTGGTTGCAGAGAGGCCCAGAATTACTCAAGTTCTGACAAGGTTTTTATGGTTTGTGAGTGGAGTGATAGCACAGAGAGGAGGATGTAAAACAAATATTAGAAATGGGGATACTTTGGTGACAAAACCAAAGTCTGATATGAATTACTGGACTCAGCTACTTCTGTTACTAACAAATGATTGATTGGTAAACCTGATAATCTGGATAGTTGTATAATTATGTAGTCTCTTAAACTACTTTTCAAGTACTCTGAGATCCTATATTTTAATAGCATTTCCAGTTGGTTATAAAATAATAATATCTCCATCAATGTAAGTAAGTGCTTCTGTATTCAGCTGTTACGTAGATATGATTGACTTGACCTGTTTTAAAGTTACTGACTATTCCAAATTATATTTCAAAGCTGACTGGCAGGGAACCGCTTAGGACAGCATTTGCTAACTGGAAGTTTAGGAAAATGGAAGTGAGAAAAGACGATGTTACCACTGAGCTTTAGCTCGCAGTATGAGGAAAACACAGACATACCTATTTGTACAGATAAACATGATACCTACTTCGAGCATGTGGGAAATCATGCTTTCCTGAAATTACATACAGGAAAGGAACATACCAAAGCACTGCCTGACCTGCAGCATGTGTTTGTTTGATACAGTTTTTAGAGCTGAAACACATTGTGATGAATTTTTTAAAAGCAGCTGTATTCAAGAGCAATGAAACTGAAATTGGATAATATTAGTTTTTAAGGTTGAGAGCATTTAAGTTTAGACATTTTATTTTGATTTTACAATCTAAAGAATAATTGCTTTCACTGCAAGAACTGATGTGTTCCTCCTCTTCAGTTTTTTTACCATACACACAGGAAAGTTATACACAGGGTCACAACTACAGACTAATTCTTTTGATAACAGCTCCATGATGAAGGTAACCTCAGTGATGAAGGCTTGTTACCAAGATATGCAGCTGGCTTTCTCTGCCCCTTCAGATAGGTGTGGTATCTCCTGAGTACATCCTACCAGGGCGAGGCCATAGTAAAGAAAAGCTGCCAAGAAATGTATCTGGGTGTCTTGTTTAGCAAATTTTTACAGCCATGGGGTTAGCCGTTAAAAATGTAATTCATTTTACTTCACTTTTAGTTTGATATTGCACCACCTAGGCTTTAAATCCACTCTCAGCATTTACAAAGGGGCAGACTTAGATGCACATACTGTCATTTCTAGGTGTGCTTGATTTTAAAAAAATAAAAATTACAATATAAGTATTAAACCAAACTTGTATTTTAAGCTTAGTCTCTCTCCTTTAGTCTGCCTATGAATCTTTTTCTATTGTGGGGTATAACATCTAAAGTTATTAAAATACCTTATAAATTACAATTGCTGCCTAATCATTCCAAACCCTGTATTTTGTTGTCATAGCTCATACAGAAAGACTTGAATTGCTCAAGATTGCCAGAATGAGAGCTAATTTTAAAGTCTTTATCTTTGTTTTTCTGGTAGACCTGTGCTTAAACTAGCTGAGAGGGAACTTACATTGTTACGCCCTTTTTTATTATGTCCAAAGCACCATTTCACAAATTTAACTTTTTGTCAATGGATCGTGGGCATTTTTTTTTGTTTACATTTCAAAGATGTAATCATCCCCTTTCATCCCTTCATTGAAATTCCCTAGACTGATTAAAAATCATTATATATAGTGCTTTGCACATACACTTTAACCCCATGAGGGTGAAACTGTAAAATGCGTCAAGAAAATGTGAAGAGAAACCATAGAATACATTCTTTCCACAGCTAATATAGTGGAATAATTCTAAATAGGGTAAGGATGTACTTAGATCAATCCTGCTGTACAGTGGAGTTTGTCTTTTTCCAGAAAGAGCAAGGCTGTACTCAATTCATACTTGTCATACAAGCTTCAAATTGATAAGAAATTTGAAAGGTTTCCATTACTGTAAGAAATTACTGGAAGTGAGGGTGCTTTTTCTGTTGGAAGTACAACCAGGAAAACCTTAAAACTATTTTTCAAAGTACTAACAAGAAATCTTAAATTTGTGTCAAGCTTGCTTCATGAATTACAGAAGAGCTTACTGTTGGGTTCAGTAAACTATTTTGTTAGGTAGTGAAGTTGAAACTAATTAATATGATTAATAGAAACAGAATATGGTAAAATACTCTGTAGACTTAAAACAGAAGGTGTTTTTAAAGATGATTTTATAAATAATAAGGAAAGCTGTCTGTATAGTGAAATTGACTGTTATATCTGTAATATAGTATCTATTGTCTTCTAAATACATGGAATTGCCCTCTATGTAGAAGCTGTTCCAAAATAACTGCTCTGTTTAGCAATACATCTCCACTTGCTATGCGTTACTGTGCACCTGCGGACCCAGCATTGGTCATTTTGCTCCATATGCATTTATGATATGGCTCAGAACTGTCCCATTGTCATAGCAAACCTCCTACCTTCATCGCACCTTAGTGAAGTGACAGAACATATTCTGGTATAGTAAGGATGTGTAATCTACTTGCTGACGTGCTTTCTTGTCTTTTCACAGGAGAAGCTTTTGAGTTACAACTGCTGGAAGCAGATTTAGAAAAGTGTTTAGTACCAAAATGTAAAACTTAATAAAAAAGTTTAGATGCTTTATATTCCCTGACAATTATGTGATACTTCAGTAGAGAATACTCTGGTCTATTATTTTCTTCATCTTATGACAATTAAATGCATTTACAAGTATGACCCCAGGTTTCCAGTGTAACTATATGACCACTGGGGCATCCTCATACTGTACAAAAAATTCAGTGAGTCACAACCACTGAATTTTTTATATATAACTTAATGTCAGACTAATCTAGCAGTGTTCTGAGCAGTAAAAAGGCCTTATGAAAGACCATTAGTCTACCTTAACTGTAAAGAAACACTATCTTTAGCTTGTATCCTACTGATTTCCATTTTTAACTCTATAATGGAACAATAAAACATATGTGGACTTGATTTTGATATCTTGGAGTTGTACTGCAGTAAATATAGAGTGATCAGAGGAGTTCTTTAGAACTAAGCAGCCTTTACTATTACCTGTAGGGTTTAGCACTCCAAGAAGCAGCACTATATACATTTCTGGAGACTGAGAAAGGTTGTTCACCTGCTGTCACTGAAACAGTTCAGTTGTGTGGGGTCTGGCAGCACAGGGGCAGCTAGGTAGGTTGAGTAGACTTCTGTCATTGAACTGTTAATGAAAAGTGGCAAGTTCATATGACAAATATTAATTGTACAGAATGAAAGCTCTTAAATTCTTTCATTATATTTAATTTTTATTCATTATCTTTTTCAGGAATGTTGCTTAACATTTATTGCTTTTCATACCTGTGTGAATTTGTAGCCTTTTTTTCTTTTTGGTGTCCTTTGGATATTCTTTTTGCCAAGCGTAATGGTACACTCTGCATTACTGAATAATTTAGTTTCAGTAAATGAATAAAGAAGTGCTGGAAAAGCTAATTTCAGCAACTGTGTCAAGTCTTGGATTTTGTATTTCTGTATTTATCAAACCATTTAGACCCTGACCAAAATGATAAGAACAGTAAAACAGAGCAGCACTTTACTGTTATCAAGGAAAGTGGAACACAACAGCACAGTTGTGTTTATTTCTTGGAGAAATAAATAAAGGCAAACAGAAGTAGTACAAAACACAAGCAGGATGCCAGCTCAGCTCTGGCTGGCAAGGTAGAAGTTGTGCAAAACAATGATATTGTACTTACTCAGAAGCAAAGGTCAAGGAACAGCCACATAGAAAGGACACTGGACATTGAATACAGATCCCAAAGAATCAGATGAAGACTTCTGATAAGGGGTGTAATTATGTCAAAAAAAGTCAAGTAAGTGGGGATGGCTAATGAATATATAATCAATGTGTATCATAAAAACTCTGCATGACTCTCAGGGTCCTTGATTAGAGGAAAGATCCCCAGAGCAACCAGCATGCTGCAATAAAGACCTACTTTCTAATATTCTAATAAAAATATGTTAGAAAGTTTCTATCTGGCTGATTTCAGTACCAAAACTTTGTCTTAAAGATGTTCTTGTTTGTTTTGAAATCACAGAGTAGAACTTTATTCTTCTATTTAAAAGGCCTCTCTCATTTTCTATCATAATGAATCCATGGGCATAGAGTTTTTTTTTTTTTTAATCTGGCAACATTTTGCTGCTGACTTTTATTTTATATCTAGTATTCATCTCAAGAGTTTTGTAACTCAGGCTAAAAATACAGTGAGGTGATAAATATAAAACAAGGAAAAGAGCTAAGGGAGTATAGGTAACAAACAGGATGAGCTGGAAGCCATAAAGTAGCAGGAAAGCCATGACATAGTTGCTACCAAAGGAGCATGGTGGGATGAGTAGAGTGCTGCACTGGATGGCTACAAGCTCTTCAGAAGGGACAAGGAAGGAGAGCTGTGGGGTGGCTCTGTACAGTAGGAAGTGTTTTGAGTGTACAGAGTGCCTATGGGTGACAACTGGGGGAAGGCTGAAAAGGGAGATATCCTGGTAGGAATCTGTTACGACCACCCAACCAGGATGAGGAGGTGGATGAACCATTCTATGATGTGATGCTGATGTTTCATGATTATCAGCCCTTGTTCTTGTGGGTGATTTTAATCTGCCAGATGTCTGCTGGAATTCAACACCAGAGAGGAGGCAGTCTAGGAGATTCCTGGAGTATGTGAAGATAACTTCTCAATACAGCTGGGAAGTGAGCCTACCAGGGGAGCTACCCTGCTGGATCTGGTGCTTACAAACAGAGATGGGCTGGTGGGAGATGCTGTGGTTGGAGCCTTCTTGAACACAGAAACCATGACACAAGAGTCTTCAGTACTCAGTGAAGTCAGTCTCTACCCTAGACTTCTGAAATGCAGACTTTGTCCTGTTCATGTCTAAACATGATCTTTATGCAAATGCATACAGGTGGTGAAAATAGTTATTTTCTTTAAGGTGAGGAAAAAGAATTTGCTGGCAGTGTCTCTCATGGACATTCTATTAGTGGTTAATGATAATAGTGAGGTTTATCTGCATTTATGCTCTTTTTTCAGCAGGGGAACAGTCAAGTTAGGCAGCTTAGTGGTGAAACTAGTGCTAATAATTACCCAGTAATTTGGTTTGGTTTGTTTCTGTTTTCAGTGAAGGGAGCAATCTTACCCCTGCTCATCATTACCCTGACTTCAGATTTAAGACATATGCACCTCTTGCCTTCCGCTATTTCAGAGAACTTTTTGGTATCAAGCCTGATGACTATTTGGTAAGAGCCTGCAGTTTTCCTTTGAGTTACAAACTATTATAAAGCATGCTAGTTTTATTGCAGCAGAAAGGGATTCTTAAAGGGTGCCCAAACCAGTAAGAAATTTTGTGTGTGGAGGGGTATATAACTAGTAAATATTTTTACTGGTGACAAAAATTTTAATTCTTTTAAATGATTCATATTTAAAAACCTGCTTTGGTAATTGACTAGAGCAACATCCATGTCATTCAGATAATTTTTTCTAGAGAAGTTATGATCAGTACTTTGTGACTTTTATCAATTGAGTTCTAATTAAGTACTTTTGTGTGATTTGTGTTATGCACATCATTACAAAGTGAAGTCTGCGAATGTTCCTGTCTACTTTTGAGGCTCATGGGTGGCAGACTAAAAATTAAGCATTTTAGAATGCATCCTTTGTTCTCTCTATTTTATAAACTGAAGACTTATTCTTTCACAGTGTTCAGTTTACACTAAAAAAGTTACAAATTTGCTGACATTGTAAAAGCAGGCTTTACTTGGTGGAACCACTTTATATGCTGCTAGGACAAGTATTCACTATTTTATTTCTCCTGTACCTCTGCTTTTGGAAGGGTAGGGTGAATGCTGACATGGATTTTCTTCTAGATGTTTGCCCATCTTCTAGATGTTTGCCCAATGTTTGGTTTGTTTCATGGTAGATCACCCAAGAAATCAGAGTCCTAGTAAAAATTAGCAACTTTATACGTAGTTTTTGAATGAGCTTTAAAATGCTGAATGAGCTTTTGTTCTATTATTGATAATGGCTTCTTTAAGACCAAAAGAATTTGAAAGGGCTTGGGTGAATAAAAAAAGAAAAATTGATTAAATGTTTCTGAAATATTAATATGCTGCTAAATAAATTGTTTCTGTTGTGTTCAAGTGTGCTATAATGGGGTTTTCTTCCTAGATGAACAATAAGCCTAGTTTTGCTTTTATTTAGGTTGAATGTGGGTGTCTTAATGTGGGTGTCTTATTTTAATTCTTTAGTGCTATGTATGAATTTTATGTTTGTCCTCATGACCATAGTTACATATAAAAAAAGATAATTATTTTGAATTATAAATGGTAGTTGCAAGGAAATAAAGTTGCTTGGGAATTTTATAAATCATAGTCATAGAATGGTTTTGATTGGAAGGGGCTCAAACATGATTTATTTCCAACTTCACTGCCATGGGCAGCAACATCTTCCCCTACACTGGGTTGCTCAAATCCAGCCTGGTATTGAACACTTCTGGAGATGGGGCATTCACAACTTCTCTAGACTACACATTCCGGCACCTCACCATCCTTAGAGTGAAGAATTTCTTTCTTCCACAGACCACAACTCTTAGAGTATGACTGATTCCTTATCCTCTGAGTTATCCATCTATCAAATCTATGCCTCTCCAGATTAGAGACAAGGACATCATGGGTGACAGTTGTGTCATTATGTAATGTGATTTTTATCTTATCTCTTTTAATGGTCTTGGTAAAAGATGAAGTATGCAGGCTGTGTTGCCAGCTGCTAAAAGGACTGTGCTTCCTGGAGCAAAGTTATTATCACCTGCAACTTCTTTTCCATCTAAGGAAGCTTTTGCAGTAGCAGAAATAAAAGTTTATACAAAGACTGCATGCTGTGAATAAGATTTGTGACAGTCATTTTAACTACAAAAAAACTATTCCCTGAGGGAAGTTACTAGTAAAGACAACTTGTTGCAGATTATTTTTTCTCTTGGGACAGGAAAGCACGCAAGTGTGTATGTAGTAAATGATTGTCTAGCTGTGGCTGAGGGGCATGTGAAGTAAAATAAGAAGAGTAGAAAGCATATGTGAGTTTACACTGTTAATTTGAAGTGACAAAACTCAAGATTTAAAGCTTCACCTTTTCAAGGAGGATGAGCATTAACATACTGTAGGAGTCAGACAGGATAGCAAATGTAAATACATTTGAACAGCTGGTAGAATTAAATTGTCACTGTAAATCTCATGGATTTACAAGAAGTTTCCCCATTTTGCAGGGAAACTTCTTGATCATAAGTACTCACTTGTCAGGCTCTTGGGGATTTTCTTGCCTTTTGGTTTTGATTTGCCTTTCAGAGGTGTGCAGTTAAAACTAGCTGGGCCCTTTCTATAGCAGCATTTGGTGGGTGGACTTTTTTACAGAAATGCATACCACTGGAAAATGACCAATGCAGAGTGTAGGACAATGTGTTTTGCTTATGTAATACTGTTCTATTGAGCTTTAATATTTAGGATAATCATATTCAAATGTTTTTCACAGTGACAGTTACTCATTAAGATTTAAATATTTTGTCAAGAAAAATATAATTGCTGCAGTTCAGCTGCTGAATTGGTCTAAAGGTTTGTAGTGTTACAGATTGGTATGACCATTCTGTCTGTATAAAATTGCAACTATAGGATTAACAAGAAAGGTATTTTGTATTAATTGGAATTGAGTATAAGCAGGGAGAAGAAATATTTATATATCATGCAAAATTCTCTTCAAAATTATAAGCCTTAGCTGAAGCTAGGATAAAAAGATGCATTAAGGCAATGGCATGAGCCCATAGGAAACATGCTTTAGTTCAAGTGCTCACAAAAGAACATATTTATTAGATTTTCTAGTATCACTGCTTTCAATTTTAATATAGATAGGTTTTTCTATGGTTTTGAGCTGAATGCCAGCTCTCCATATAATTTGAATGAAGTTTGGAATAGTGAACACTTAGTAAATGTACATTTGTCTCTGTATCAGAGTATGGTTCTATTAATAAGGCATAGTCTTTTTGCTCCTTAATGTGATTGTAATTCTTAATGTTTCCTGTGGAAAAGGAAGCCTGGCTAAATATGCAATATAATGGTCCTTCAAATTCCAGGTTTTCTTGCTTACTGGTATTGCGTTTTTTTCTGATTCAGGTGGTTTTCAATCATAAAACTAGTAAAATATTTTAAAAATTAGTAACTATACTAAAATTAGCAGCTATAACTATACCAATTTTATCAGTCTGATAGTTTCAATCCCAGTTGCACAGAACAGGATTTGCCTATTTGTCTATAATGAGAAACCTCACTCCCAGTTTATTTTTGTACCATCCTGTTCCTGTTTCTTTAAAAAAAAAAAAATGGATGTGAAAACAAACAGTTCCAGTGAAAATGTATTCTCAAAGTTTTGACTCAGAATTTGCTATGCTGACAGCGTGGAGATCAACTCCTTCCACATCAACCACTGGCTTCACTCCAAAGGAACCTGTTGCTTTGGAACATGAAGAGGGATAAATGCTCAGTTGCCAGCTCTCTTCTATGGTTGTGCAGCATGGCCCAGGCAGAGTGGCCTGCCAAACCTCAGCCAGCAGCAGTAGTGCTGCTACGTGGTTCTCTTGTGACTACTTGAACCTGCAGTTCTTCATATTAAACTTGTGTTTGGGTAATGCACGCATTGGCAGTGAAAAGCAATTTTTGTCTCTTCCAGTACTCAATCTGCAGTGAACCTTTAATTGAATTATCCAACCCAGGTGCCAGTGGATCTTTATTTTTTGTAACTAGTGGTGACGAATTCATCATCAAAACAGTTCAACACAAAGAGGCTGAGTTTCTTCAGAAGCTCTTGCCAGGTTATTACATGGTAAGTAATTGAAGACTTTATTTTACTTCTATTTCTCCTGCTTCATGTCACTTCTGAATATTCAGTTTCACTTGTCTTGAAATATTCCACTGGGTTAATCTGTATTTTTTGTAATATTTATAGCATTTTTACTTGCCTTTCTACTTCCCGCCATACATACCCAACAGAAAGAATAGGTACAAACCTAGAATATATTTAAGATAAGAATTGGTGCTCTTTTAGCATTCAAGATGAAGCTGAATGTTATAATCTAATTTGATACCAAACTTTGCTTTTAATAAGCTAGTAACAAAATACAGTTTCTAAATTTCTAATTCAGTTTTCTTTCTCCGTTTTGTATTTGTCTACCCTCTGCATTTCACTCAGAGTGGACAAAGAAACTAGACCGGTCAGTTTCCCTTTTGTTTCCAACTACTTCTGATTTCCATTTCTCATGTATTAAAGCAATGATGTAAAAGATATTTTTATCCATGTAATTTGTTCAAAACTTAGTTTTTAAATGGAGCCTTTTGAGGGCTAATTCTAAGTCCACTGTATTGGGTTTTATGTGTCATCTAAAAGGAAAACCATTGATTAAAAAGTGAGTAGAATTTAATTAATTTTTTTTGTAACAAAAGCCACCCATATGAACAGACATTCTTCTGGGTGGTATGTATTTGTATTATTGGACCTGTGGCTGACTTTCTTTTTTTGCTTTGTTTCCTGATGTAAATACTTGAAAAATTACCCTCTCACACTAAAAATGAGGAATGTTGTCATTATTGCACTAAAGTAACATGGATTCACTGTGTGTGAAAGAAAAAAAATACATGTACTGACACACCAAAAAGGACAACGATGACAGGTTTTGTTGTTCCTAATCATGATAATCCACTCAGCACAAGTCTGAGTTATTACAAGTACATATAAGGCCAGATTGTATCATTTCTGGGAACTTTATTTTCACTGCTATGCAATTGCTTCCAAAATATAAAACTTCAATTACTGTGATTATTTCTGTGACAATACTTTCTTTTGATAGTTGTATATAGTAACTTAGTAATCATCTAAGACCTGAAGTAGTTTTTCCCCTTCTTTCTTTTTCATGAGAACAGTTGTATTCAGAAGAAAGATTTTCTCTCTCACCTCTGTTATCCTCTCCTACCTAATTTATTTTACCTGGTGTGGAATTTGGAGTATATCACACTTTTCTGCTCTGATGGTCAGTTGTGGTTCTATTATGCCCTCACATGCCTTTGGAAATAATTTAGGGATTTGGCACTAACCCTGACTGTGTTCAAAGCCTCATGGAGAGAGGGGTTCTGTTTTTCAGAATCCAAGTCAAGATAATGAGAAGTACATTTAACCCAGACTCCTTCCAGCAGGTAAAACACAAAGGTTGTTCAGGTCAGGAAAAAAAATTAAGTCTTTGGGATGCTTTTAGGTTTGACCTAGTCTGCTCTTTTCTGTGAGAAAGAGAAACCTGGCATAAATGTAGTTACTGCTCTGCTTTTGCCCTTTGTAAATCCCTGGCAAAAAGGCAGTGCCTATGCTGGCTTTCTGGAATAGAAACCCACAAAGATAATCAACTGGTTGAAGAAACTGTGCTGAATAAGAAAACATTCATAATTTTCTTCATGTTTGTTAATGTCTTTTGTGTTAAAGAAAACCCTTTCTTAAGCATGGAAGTTCATTGAAAATAGACATATTTGAAAATATCTCTTTTGTTTTAGAATCTGAACCAGAATCCAAGGACTCTTCTTCCCAAATTCTATGGGCTGTACTGCGTTCAGTCAGGAGGCATTAATATTAGAATTGTTGTCATGAACAATGTTTTGCCACGAGCCTTGAAAATGCATTTCACATATGACTTGAAAGGCTCCACGTACAAACGGAGAGCATCAAGAAAAGAGAGGGAGAAGTCCAACCCTACATTCAAAGACTTGGATTTCCTGCAAGATATGCATGAAGGGTTATATTTTGACTCTGAAACACACAGTGCACTCATGAAAACACTACAGCGGGATTGTCGAGTGAGTATAAATTTAAACCTCTGTATTCACCTCTGCTCTAAATTTACTCAGTACAGATTATTGAATCTCCATTTGTTTTCCATGCTATTTAAGGAGGGATAACTATGAATGTCAGAGCACTGATGAAGCCTGCATTTTAGTTAAGCTGTTGTGATCTGAGATTATAGTCATAGATAGAATGTCCATATACTTTTTGAATACCAACAGACTGGGGACCATGAGCGCTTCCCTCACTGTGGAACTAGTTCCAATGCTAAACCACAACTCACTGAAGAACTTTTTCTTCTATCCACTCTGAACTTTCCCAATGCAGCTTGAAGCTGTTCTCTTGCATCCTATCACCAGGCACCAGAGATCAGCACCACCCTTTATGCCACCCTCAAACCTTATATCCTCCTCTGGTCCCCATGAATCATGCCCTGTAGTCCTTTCACCATCTATGTTGCCTTTCTTTGAACACATTCTTATATTTAATATCCTTCTTACACTGTGGAGCCCAAAACATGCTTGCAGTTCTTGAGGTGAGGCTGCTCCAATGCTGAGTGTGGTGGGACAATCCCCTTTCTCAAACCAGGTGGCTGTACTGTGCTTAGTGTACCCCAGGATACAGGTGGACATTCTAGCCACCAGGGCACATTGCTGACTCATTAAGTTTATAATCTAGCAAACCCTAAGTTCCAGGGCTATCCCTCTGTTTCTATGTACATCTAGGATTACACTGATCCATCTGTGGCAATACTGATTAATACAGGAATGAAGTCCAGTAGATTTGATGATGATTTCCATCAATTTGGAGATTTTAATTACTTTTTTCTTGAGACATAATTAGTCCTGTGGAACTTTATTATGCATGGTAAACTGTATATAGAGCTGCTGTGAATATGTCTCTTGGTTACCTAGGAATGGGAAGGCAGGCCTAGTGGCAGCAGTCTTACTTCTTAATTTCTTCCTCAGCTGAAAAGTCCACATAAAAGCTGTCCACAAAATATTTTCAAGGCAGAAGAGTCTGCCTGTCGTTACTCTTTGAGAGGACCTTGGTGAATGGAATCAGTTCCTATTACGGGAGAGAGAATTGCTATTAAACAGTTTTTGTCCCCTGTGGCATGGGTAACAAAATGTAAAGCAGGAAAAGGGAGACTCCAGATCTCTCAGAATTTCCCAGGATTCATGGCATTTTGGAAAGAATAAAATTGCTTTTTCTGAGGGAAATAGTAGGAATTTCATAATAATAAAGCAAAATAGATAGTCTGAACTCACCACATAGAGGAGGCACCCTCAAAATCAGAGTTTGTTGTTCACTGCCACCTGTGGTACAAGATGGAAAGCATTGTTTTTGCACATGAATAGAATTTTTTGTTTATCACAGAAGTCTGCAATGCCTTGTGATTGGTTTGTAAAGCTGTGTGACCTAATGTTCAGCTGTGTATTCAGCAAGAGACATTTATCTAACACGACACATTGTTCTTTCTGTAGCCTCTTGCAGTGAGTATTTCCTGAGCTCCTACCATGTGTGATGACAGAGAATGCATCAGTATGTCACATCTGGGGATGTGGATGCCTTTCTGTGCACCCCCCACTTGTCCAAGGTTACTTATCCAGTTAGAGCTTGGGGAAATCTATTGTATTGGAAATAATAGAGGATATCTAAAAGATGGAACTGGACTGAAAAGTAAAAACAAGAATCAATAATTTAATTGTTACATATAAAGGGACTGTTAATGATTCTTTGCAAGTCTGGGAAAATTCCTGATACATATTATTTGAGTGCTAATATAATTTTTTTCAATGTATATCTTAAATTAACAACTCTAAAGTTAGTCTAGAGTTCTTAAAGGCCTGGCTAAATTTTAAAAGTATTAAAAGTAAAGAAGAAAATTATCCTATAGTAATCAGTGCATTTACATAAATACACATATACACAATAAAATATTTGTCTGTGTGTAACTGTAGATATATAAACAGACTGAAAGTTATATGTATATTAAAAATTAGCTGCCTTTTTTTTCTATTCAAACAAGTCTTACTATGTGTTGTAAAACAGAGGGAGCAGACACTCTTATCTTTCATATCACTGAATTTGCTCAGCTAATAAGGTTGGATCTGACTACCTGCCTTTTATTTCTGCCTTTAAAAAGACCATAAATATTCCATCCATTTTGTGGAAAGCACATCAGTGTTGCCTCTGCTTTTTTCTGCCCATGAGGTATTTGGATGGGTATAGTGACAAATGACCATCTTTTTAGGACTTGAAAACTTGTCATCTCTTTTTACTGCTACTTCAAAGTGAAGAAGTTAGTGTAGGCACTTGAAATTAAGAATTCATTTAAGAAATGAAATTTTTGATCTTTTCAGTATTTCAGGACTGAGAAATTCTCTTCTGTGTTGCTTAAATTTGGATTGTGTGTCCATTGCTCATATTTGCAATCAGAATCAGGAAGTAATGGACTTTTCTCCTAGTTCTTAAATATAAACATCCCTATCTGCTAGCCCCTCTCCTCCTTAAGATCAATTGCTGAGTTCACAGGCCTGGCAGAATTTCCTGGTAACAAAAGATAGTGGTGGTGGGGACTTGCTATGGTCTGTGACTGCTGCCATTAAATCTCCTGCCCTATTCACCAATGGACTCATGTTTTCCTTGGTCAGCTTTTCTCTGTGTCTTGATATTCCTTGCTAGTCTCTACTCCGTCTGGCCTTTGACTTCCTTGATCACAGCTGCCATCCCTAGATGCCCAGACAATGTTTCTCTATTCCTGCTTTCTAGCCTGTCTGTCCTTTCCTGTCCTGCATGCTGGCTCTTCACGTTCAGGCTGTGCTGTGGCTTCCTTGCTTAGCTGAATTTGCTTCCTGATACATCTGCTCAGCCAGCACAGACAATGTTGACAACTGAAACAGAGCTTCTTCCGTGGGGAATGCAGTACTGTGATGGTAGACCACTGCTGGAGTAGTTCTGGCCTTTCACACCTCCCGGCAGTGCTGGTGAGGAGATGCACGGCCTGCCCAATTAGAGAATGGAGCTGAGTTGTTTGTGGTGATCCCTCATGGGCTGGTGCCTCCAGATTGTCCATGATGGAACAAGTACAGGTTGATAGCATTGTTCAGCTCTGCATTCCCTGCTTGTTTTGTTCACACTTGAGGTGGCAGGGTCTGAAAACTTGTCTCACAGTTTGTTTTGCATCATTTGCACCTTAACTGAACCAAGGAGTGTAATATTACAGTGTTCCTAAGGAGGGAATATTAATGAATTTATCATATATGGAATGTACACAGTTGAAAATTTGAACTAGCTTTCAAATTCCAGACTATTGCTGAGACTTTCTGTAGCTGGCAAGTATCCTTGCCTGTTTGGAGAAGCAGTAACAATTAATCAAATTGCGGTCATGTCATTTTTAAGAGCAAAAAAATAATTTGAAGATGTTTTTACTATTGAGAAATGAATGGTTTTTGAGAGTCTGCATTTTATCTTTATGGCAAAAAACCACTGGACTTTTCTGAGGAAATTACATTTTAAAAGTGACTAATGAGGAAACCTGTAAAGACAAGGAAATTTCAAGAGGACCACATCTCCTACATTTGAGACTTGGGTATTATTTTCATCACTGCTGTTTTAGCCAGTTGCTACAAAAGTTTTATGGTGTGATTGAACATCTGTTTTGTGCCATAGTGAATGTGATGCAGACCCTGTATGACCAAATTTACCCACAGAATTTTTCAAATCCCTTAGTAGCATGTGTGGTGTTTTGTAGGTTTTTGCCTTTTTTCTACCTCAAAGAATTGACACAAATCTTTTAGCCAAATAACTTCAGTGACCCATTGTACAGCATATCCTTACAAACAGTAGTGTTGGCATAACTTAATGAAATATTAAACTGCAGCATAGGACGGAAATAAAAGGTGTCATGATGCAACATGGAGATGGAGAACATATTAATCTTAGATGAAGGGCCTCTTTGTCAGAAGTGGTTTGAGGGAAACGACTATAGCACAATGCTGTAGGTCTCTTATATCTTTATATATTATCACTCCTGTCATATCAGTTGACATTAGGAGTTTCTCGTTACTTCTACTTTTAAAATCAGAATCCAGATTGTTCGTTTTGGAGTGTTAATTAACAATTTATTTTGAGAATTCTGTTGAAATGGGAAGTGATTCCACATATGTTTAGGTAGGAATGTGATGATTCATTTTCTTAGGATAGATTTTTTCTAAACCAGACCCATTTTTTGGCATTGACATTTGTGAACTTGTTCCTAAGACATGGTTATTTTGTGAGACAGTCCTTTAATTTCTGTTAATTTCATATACCTCATTATGTTGAATAATAATTATTGATATGTTGTAAAATCAGTCTTCTTTCTACTGTGTTAATTCCTATGTCACTGTTCCAGAATGCTTGTAGAAGAGGAAAATTTCCTTGCATGGTTATCCATTTCGTACTTTCATTAAATAAGCTTCTAATTTTTTTCTTTTGAGTTGTATTTTTCTTGACCCTTTTATGAAAATGATCTGATGACTTTTTTGCATGCTGTTTTGCATGGATAGCAAATGTAAATGCAGATTTCTCTGTCAGATAGTGTGCAGTTTGGGCTGGCTGCATATAAAATAAAAACGACATTTCATGGCAGAAATACTTGTTTTGCTTAGTTAGTCAGTGGCTGAGATACTGGAGCGTAACCGTGTCTAAGGTGATTCACAGAATAGTTTAACATCTGATTAGCTCTGAGAAAAGGAAATCTGATTCAGAGTTAATTTTTTATGTTCTGAAACAGCATATTTTGTGATGCCATTTTACTGTAAGTTTTTATGTGGTATGAAACAAAATAGTGCTTAAGGTTACAAGGGGTGTCATTTGCCATCTGAAAGTTTTCAGAGCAGCTGAAGTCTGCCTTGACAGCAGTACTTGGTGACCAAGTGACAACACGGTGTTGGCAGATTCTGTGTAGCTAGTGAATTCATATATATAAGTACTACCAAGATGAACAATTTAATATTAAGTTAATGAACTGAAGGTTTATTTGTTATCAAATCCACCACTTGTTAGTATGCAGCGTGATTAAGATCATTCTTGCTGAAACTTCACAATGCCATTTTGCTAGCAAGGAACATTTCAGAATAGTTACATGAGCAAAGATTGGGATCCCTTTACCTATATAAGCAGTGTATTTCTAAGAGTTTATGTCAATTTCTAGTGATCTCATGGACAGAATCAGGTGTTTTGCACGGCTTTCTCCTCTTGCTATGAATATAACCATGTAATATTATAATTTATTTGAGTGGGTTTTTTTCCTTAGAGTAGGTAATAGTTTTGGTGCCTCTGTAGCAAAAACTTGCTGCTGCATCTCAAAAGCAGTCCTAAAGTCATCAAAAGTATCTGTAAGCAAACCTCAGCACAGGAAATGTCTTGATGTTCTGCATTTTGTAACTTGTTCTTGCTGGAATAGATTATTTTGTACAACTATGTGTGCAAAATGTTCCTTACATATTTTAAAATTGTCACAATTTGGTATTTTAAATATTAATGAAAATTCATATGTGAGAACACCTCAGATACATTCATCTGTAAATCCAACTGATTTACTGTCTTAATACAGACTGAGGAGTTTGACACAAAGTTTTGTTGAGTGCTGATCTGTGAGGTTCTTCCTTGTTATTCTGGTTAGTTATTTCTTACCAGAACTTCCATTAGAAACAAGTGAGGAGAGAAACGTGTTTAGATATGGTCAAAAAGGTTAATTTGCCTAAGGAGTGGTTTGTTTTGGTTATCACGTTTCTAAGGGGAAGTAATCAGAACTGTACATCAAAGCTGTGGGCAGACAGGGCCAGTTCATGTCATGATATCCTGAAGACGCTTTGTGGACAGTGTAATGCCACCTCTGAGTAGGGCCATGAACAGAGGGTCTAAGAGACAAGGGTTCTTATGCTGTGTGCTGTTTATAAGAATTTGTACTGCACTTAATCCATTGGATGTGAAGGTGTTTCAGTCTGTTAATGAACTGTAATAATGAAATTTGTTTTTATGATTTTTTTTTGTAATCCTACGCCAAAATCATAAATTGTCAAGGTATGATCTGTTGTACTGTACAAATAGTATGGGTTTAAGTGGCAGTGATGAATTGATGTAGTCAGAAGGATTAATTTTATCACATAAGAGGTCCCCGTGGAAAAAGGAGTAGCACATTACAGCACAGCCTCCCATGAGACTACATCCAATTGTAGATGTAGGTTATGTAATTAGTGCAGTAAAATCATGTGTCTAATATGACCTAATTCAAAATGCAGTAAAGAATCTGCTGAAGGTAGAACTGCCAGCAGTAATTTATAACTGTAAAATAAATGTGGCAATGCTTTTACCAAAGCTGACTAGCTCCTGTTCTGGTTTTGCATGAACAGTGTTGCTTACTAAGGTGTTATTTTTCAATCTATCCTGAACTTAGTTTTAGCATTTGATGGCAAATATTCATTGATTACATATTCTTTAATGAATACATGATGTTGTAATTTCTTTCTGAGAAAGTTGGAGTAAAGTGTAGCAATAAATAAGCAGAAAATAGAATTTTAGACATTTTTGGAACCAAGTGCTTTGCACCTGTTAGCCATGCTATTTTTGCAATTTATGATTGTAAATGACCAACATGTCCACACAATGCCCAATGAAATTTCAGAATCTTGTGGTTAAAATATGGCTTTTGTTGTGTATGAAATGCTTTGTGAGTTCTGTCATTAGAAGATGCTGTGGACTACTAAGGCCATACATTAGCAGCCTTTTTCTTGTTCCATTTGAACTAAGGCATCGCTGAGTAGAATCTCTCTGCACAAGAGCAAACCCATGGTGTCTTAAAGTCGTTCTCTGAGTCTGAAAATCAGGTCTGATTTTGTGCCTTTCTACATTATGCTTTGTTTCATCACTGCTGTGGTTATCTGAGCAATGAGTATTTTTCCAACAATTAGGTAAATGGTATAAAAACCTTATGATTAGACATACAGATCCATACTAAATTACTGATTTACTGCCATATAGTTTTTAAACCTATTGCTCTTCTTTCCCCATTAAGAGAAATGATGTTTCTGCTTAACCAAAAATACTTGTGCTTGGATAATCTTCATCAAAATTACATAACTGGAATCTGCTCTCATATCTGTAAAATCACTTTTTTTCTTGTTCACATAAAAAGACACTACTATTGCCTCTTGATTCTGTGACAAAAATTACACCATTATCTTCAGGCACTGTGCCAAAACACATCATGAATCACTGCTGAGCTGCATGAGGTAAAGGAGAGGTGAACATGCAGCATACCCCTTCTGGCTGTTACTGGTGTTTCTCCCTCCACTTAGCAGTGTGGTGTAAGGCATTAAACAAAGTTGCTGTCTGACATTAAACTGTTGCTGTGAACAGTTTGATTATATTACTAGATGTGATTGCTGCTTGCTTTAGTTCATGTTTGGGTATTGACTTGACCTGTATTGCCTTTCAATGACAGCATGCCAGACTTCGTAATGCTGTAGCTGACTAAAAACAAATGAAACTATTTGTGTATCAGAGAAGACAAGCTGCTAGAGACAGAAATGGTTGGTAGAGCTAGAAGAAAAGGATGGTTGGTTAAGTCATGCTTCAGAAGTAAAACCTGTCTTTTGAGTTTAGATAGGCTCTATTTAGCCTAGTAGAGAGGTGCATGATTTTTGTACTCCAATCCCATCAGCAGCTAATAAGGGGATGGCAGCAAATACTGCTATTGACATTTGAAAGTTCTCCAAGAGTACTGTCTCTGTTACAAATAGGAGGTGGAGGGGAGATAAGAGAGTACAGGCAAAAATGCTCAGGGAGGTCTGGAATGTGGATTGGAGATAATTTTAAAAATGTTATGTTCATAAGTATATGATGGAACCATTAATTATTTGCTATAATGGAAAAGGTGCTGCTTGGAATTATCTTCCTTGACTACAAAATAACATCAGGTTACACTTCAGCTGTGCATCTTTCTTTCTCACTTGTTACAAGAGCATGCAGCTAATTAGAGCACTTGGCTTGTATGAATAGTAAAAAGTTTTTGTTTAACTGTAATTTCACACACTTCCTGATAAGAGAAGCTTGTGCCTGGAGAGCTTGTTTTCACTCAGGTTTGCAAAATGCTGCTGTGTAATTCTTTTGTGGTTTCAGTATAGTCATTCCTTCTTTGGTAGGTTCTAGAAAGTTTTAAGATCATGGATTACAGTCTGCTTCTGGGGATCCACATATTGAACAGTAACACAAAGGAAAGAGAAGGAGAGTGTTCCCAGAGTGCCTCAGATGCAAAACGCCACGGAGGGCAGAAAGTTCTCTATTCCACAGCCATGGAGTCTATACAGGGCCCTGGGAAGTCTGGAGACTCCCTCACAACAGAGAAAACAAACACGTAAGTGCTGTAACCTGCTCTTAAGATTGCTTTTAAAAGTATTAACAGGCAAAACTTTCATGAGTACACTGCATTCTAGGAGTTGAAAGATTTAGCCTTCTTTTTTTTTCCCCCTTGCATCACTGAGATTTGCCACAGAGCATGAAATTGGAATGCTGGTCAGTAGATTGATAGTCTTTAAAAACATGATAGTTCAGAGCGACTTACGTATGCACACATGCATTCTTTTATAAAAGAAATACTATCAGACAACTATTACAAGAGTCCCAGCTACAATCTAATTTTAACTGAAAGCAGCCTGGTGAGACCAAAGCAAAAACTATAAATTAATATTGAAAAGGATATTCCTATGGGGGTTGTTTTCATCTTGAAGTAGTATACTCGATGTACATAGGATGGTATCATCAACCACTAAAGTGCAGTCATATATTCCATTTCCTGAGATTAAGAACCAATGTTTTTCTCCTATTTTTCTGTCTAGTAAAAAGTTTAATGGAAATTTGAATATATAAACAATCATTATTCTGTTGTTTCTTTCATAATATATTAAGTGGTATGAGAGTATTATCGCCACCATTCAGCATTGTATATAATCAGTCCTTTGTTTAAATTAGAATTTAATCTAAACTTAAGGATTTACTTTTCTTCCTGGTTCTCAAGGGAGCTATGTAGCTAAATATAACTAATATACAGAAGTCTGTGCTTAAACCTACAGCAAACAAGTGAGAGAATTATGATATTCAGCATTCACAGAACGCTTCCAGACACTGAGAACTCTAGACTATAGTTAGACAGAGCTTTATTTCACTTGGTTTTTACAACTCATTCACATTCACACAGAAGATGGCCAGTGCTGTTGTATGATGGTAGAGGTGTTGCACTAGCTTGGCTCCCACATCACTTGAGCTAAAATAGTCCTACTCAGATCCTGTCACGTTGCACTATCTCTCTTATATTGGCATAATGGCTAGTGGAGCAAAAAACAATGCTGAGGTTCTAAAATGGACCATTTTTCTAGGTGTTGGAGTAGGAAGAGAGGGTTTTAGAAGGACTGTTCATGGCTGAGTATGGACCTGGGACCAACTGGAAGCCCACACAGTCAGAATTCTCAGCCTCATACTTTTGCTGCATCTCTCACTTATCTGTCTGTAAAGAAATTTTTGAGAAGCACAGCAATACATAATTTTTAGTGAAAAATATATGAAACCTTTTAGACTTTGATTAATTTGCAGATTCTTTGTGATTTGTTACCTACGATCAATAAAGTGAGAGAATTCTCCCTTACCTAAAGTTACTTATTTTCCTTAGCAATAAACTGATGTATACTTTCTTCAGCTTTTCAGGTCATCTGAATATTTCCAAATCTGTCTAAAACATGTCCTAAAGTATTTATTCTTTTTTTAAATTATGGATATTTACCACTGAATCCCAGATACTTTAAATTTTCTATTCAAAATCCATTGCATGCTAGGTGACTCACATTTGACTGACTTTGCACTGTAGCATCTGCCTTGAATATTGTCTACTCCTTTGGGTTTTCAAGTGGGTACAGTTCAGCTGGTAACTGGTGATCAGAGGTGTCTTAAAAAATATTCTATGTTGTTTCTCTTAGAATGGGAGGTATTCCAGCAAAAAGCCATAGAGGTGAAAAGCTGCTTTTATTTATGGGTATTATTGATATTCTTCAGTCTTACAGGTAAGTTAAACTTCAACTTTCAATGAATTTTCACTGAGCAAAATATTCTGAAATTACTTTTAAAAGTGGAAACTTTATAAAGCTGTTCTGATTTAGTTTTTTACATACTTAGGTTAATGAAGAAGCTGGAACATTCTTGGAAAGCTCTTGTTTATGATGGGGTAAGTAGATTTTATTAATTTTTTAAAACTGCTGATATTTTAGCTGGTGGACTTTTGACTCATGTTGACCGGGAAGAAATTTGTTCTGGTACATTTGTAGTCTAACCTCACCATGTGGTTTTCCCCAATACATGCTCTGGTTTTATTTATTGAGCTTTCAAATAACAACTAATAATATTAGTTTGTCCTTATAACTTACACCAGTCTAGCCACCCAGCAAGACATTGATGAATCTATAACTGAAAAATATACATAATTTGAAAAAAAAAAATTCAAATGCTTGGAAGATTTTGCTGAATATCCTGTAAAATTCATAACTCATAAATGGTAATGATTCACTAATTTTGACTATGCCCGAAATGCACAATATAGTTCACCTGAAGTGTCCAGCTTCTTCTTGACACCTTACTTGTGGAAAATGTCACTGAAATATTTTTTAATCTTGTAGGATACTGTTTCAGTTCACCGACCAAGTTTTTATGCAGACAGATTTTTAAAGTTTATGAATGCAAGAGTTTTCAAAAAAGTTCAAGGTAAGAGAGTAGTGACTTCTACTTTTTTAGATATCTTTTATAACCATAATCTTATAATGCTTCTGTCTTTGCAATGAAACAAGCCTGTCTTCAACATCATGTAGCACTTTTGTAGCTCCAGTCAAGAAAATAAATTGCTGACAATTGGGATTTTAATTGGGATCCATTAGTAAAAGTACAGAGAATTATGTACTATATATTTTTGTCACATCAAGGCTGTCTAAAGTTGGCTTCAGGTGACCACCTAGACACTCTATCACTCCCCCTCTTCAACTAGATGAGGGGAAAGGTATAACAAAAGATGGGTTCAAATAAGGACAGGGAGAGATCACTCACCAATTACTATCCCCAGCAAAACTAACTCAAAAGTTAGTTAATTAATTAATAATTAATAATTAGTTAGGAAATTAATTTAGCATCTTACTAATAATAAAAAAAAAACAATAAAACATCCCCAAAACCACCAAAAAACCCCCCAACTTTAGAGAAACCTTCATACAGGCTTTTTCCATCAAAAGTTCAGATCAGGTTTTATTTTCACTACCTTTTCTACCACTGGCAGAAAGTCATACTGGCTTTTGTTGCTGTGCATGTTGTCTAAAGATGGTACACTTTTCTAAAGATAATTGAGCCTGTGAACTCTGAGCTTGCCCATGAAAACCAGTGTTAAAGGCCTGGAAGATCAGAACAACAAACATGATTATGTGTATGAAAGGCATATGAAAAAGAGGGAAAACTGGTACTGCAACAAGGAGGCAGAAATGTGTATAATAAGTATTTTGTGAAATTCTAAATAAGAAAAAGAATAGGATAGGTAGATGAAAGGAAAAGACTAAGACTAACTACATTAAAACAATTATTATATTTTAAGTAGAATGAAGGAATCTTTAAAAGAAAAAGAGAAAATTTGAATTAACCCCACGTAGTGATTCCCTGTATGCATGATATGTTATGGCAGCTTTTCAGGAAAATAAAACTTTTTGGGAGTCTTATAAATATTAATGAATTGATGGATAATTTCTCTATAAATTGACCATGCTATTGAAAGGAAATTCAATGTGAGGTGTTGCAAGTGCAGAGAAGGATGGTGATGGGGGACAAAAGAGACCTGGACAAGCTTGAGAAGTGGACCCATGTGAACCTGATCAGGTTCAACAAAGTCAAGTGCAAAGTGCTGCACCTGGGTTGGACCAACCCTGGTTCTAACACAGGCTGGGGATGAACAGATGCAGAGTAGGCCAGTCCAGAAGGATTTGGGGGTGCTGGTGGATGGGAAGTTAGACATGACCCAGCCATGGGCACTGCCAGCCCAGAAAGCCAAACGTGTCCTGGGCTGCATCCAGAGCAGCGTGGGCAGCAGAGCCAGGGAGGGGATTCTGCCCCTCTGCTCTGCTCTGCTGAGAGCCCACCTGGAACCCTGCATCCAGCTCTGGGCTCCCAGCACAGCAAGGACATGGAACTGATGGAGAGAGTCCAGAGGTGGGTCAACAACATGACTAGAGGGATGGAGCCCCTCTCCTATGAGGTCAAACCAGGCAAGCTGGGGATGGTTCAGCCCAAAGAAGAGAATTCTATGGGGAAACTTTGTAGCAGTCTTCTAGTACCTAAAGGAGACTTACAAGAAGGCTGGAGATGGACTTTTTAAAAAGGGTGTATAATGACAGGCCAAGAGGCAATGGCTTTAAGCTGAAGAAGAGTCGATTTAGGTTAGATGTTAGGAAGAAGCTCTTTACAAGTCAGGTTGATTAGACACAGGAAAGGTTGCCCAGAGAAATGGTAGATGCCCCATCCTGGGAGTGTTCAATGCCAGTTTGGTGGGGATGCGAGCAACCTGCTCTAGTGGTAGGTGTCAATGGGCTCAGCAGGATTTGGAACTAAATGATTTTTGATATTGCTTTGAACACATGCCATTCTGTGATATGTTCAATGTGTGCACAGTAAGAAAGTCTTTAATAAATATACTGGCAAGGCAAAGATGAGTGCTTGAGGTTTGATGAGGTCCAGGCAGTTCTTTGGGGAAAAGCTCTTTGGATTATTGGGAGCAATGAGGTTTCTTTCCAACAATTATCACAAGTGGTATAAAACCTTACAGTAAGACATACAGATTAGGTGTTTTGAATAGTGTGCACACATAGTAACTTGCTGCTTTACTACCAGATAATTTTTTAAACATGCTGAGGTGATGCTGAAATGGCACCTTTTTTTTACCTTTCTTTTTAGTAAGAGAATGGTTGGGTTTGATTATCCTGTAGGACAGAGTGTTTTCTGAGTTGAGGGTTTATTTATAAAGCAGTGTTCTTGACAAATAAGTATTTATTAACTGATGAGCTAGAATTATCTAGTTTGTAGAGGAACTTGTACTTTAAAATGGATTTGAGTTAGCAGTTTCATAACCCTGCTCATGGAAGTGTATTTGCTTTGGAATTTGAGTGTTAAAATGTGGAACGGTCACTCGGCTCAAATACTGCAGGAGAAGTGTTGAACATATGGCATTGTCTTAAACTGATAGAAGGTGTTTTGAAAAAGCTTTTTGACCAGTATTATGCTGGTCTCTTAACATTTTCATTAGTTATCTGAAGTGAAAAACAACTTTGTGTGGACAGAGAGAGAACAAAATACAAACAAGCACTAGAACAAAATAAGATTTAAGTAAACCAAAAATGACTACAAATACTAGAATAAACTAACCATTTAAAGTGTTCAAAGTTAAGTCTTTTGTAAAAGATTGATTAATAAGAAAATAGAAGCAACTGATGTAATGTGACAAAATGTGAAGCAAAATTCAGCTTAAAGGAGAAAGCAGCCTCCTGAGATCCAGTTCTCTTTAAATCTTAGAATAATTTTACCAAAGAACTGGTGGGAGTTCTGCTGTCTGAGACAATACTCAAAGGAACTTCTCTGCATTGATAAAGAATAAGGAGTGTCTGCTCCTTACTACTTGACACCCCCTCCTGTTTGACAAAATAAATACCATATGTCTTATGTCAACATCTGTGTCTTTTTTCCCCAATTCTTTCTAATTCTGACTACTCGATTTGTTCCAGGACAAGACACAACCTGTTCACATTTCAAGCTACAATGTACAATTAAAGTATATCATGCCTAATTTTCTCTCTGATCTTAATTAATCAGTCCCATTTTCCCAGGCAATTAACCTGTCTAAATATCTCACTCTTATTGATTTCCTCTGTATACAGGGCTGTTAATGCACTTTTATACATATTAATGGTTCAAATGCGTTATTATTTTTTCATAAAAAATTAGGAGTCTTCTTACCCTCAGGAACATTATTTCTAAGCTTTGAGTCAGACATTTCAGTTTAAACACTTTAGCCCTCTTCTGAATCTGTTTTTTCCCCTAGTGCACAGAGCAACCTTGCATAATTAACAACAAAAACTTAATAAGTGGATTTAGCCTTGGGCAGAGGCTAGCTCAGCAACTCTCTTCTATGTTCTTTTTTAAAAATACCCTGGAATTATGTATCTGATTCTTTCCTTCAGTGTTCAGCCAAGTGACTTGATGTGTTTAATTTGAACTTTGTAGTAAAGCAATGAAAGAAGTGTTATAGTGCATCTGAAGTAACTTTGCAGCCAATGCATGGAGATCAGCAGCCAGCAGCTGAAAAACACTAAATTAAATAGCTGGCATCCTTCTGGAGAAGAACTACAGATGGGGGTCACGGTTCAGTAGTAGTGCCAATGATCAGTTGTAGAATTTGATTCAAAATGCTTTTAAAATAGGCAGGCCCTGCTAAGACTTATAAAAGAGACGCTGATACCTGAGTGTGTAGGCCATCAAGACTTTGGAAGTGTTTATTGTATCTGAAAATAAATGTTTGACAGATGAGTCTGAAGTGGAAATTCTTCAGTAGCATTACATAGAAGTAGCTAACAGCTCAAAAAAGAGATTGTAATCTCTCAGAATACTCCAAATGTCTTTTCCATTCTTGTATTTTCTGGGGGTTTTTTTCTGTATCATTCTGTCTCTGATTACATGAGTTGGTACTCCATAGGAGCTTTTTAAATCAGTGGTGCCTGTGACTTGCCTTATTGTCCTATAATAAGCAGTGAGAAACTGAAAAAGACAAAAAATACATCTCTTGTGGATGAAATAACAATACCTTTCCCTCTAGTTTTAATGTAATGTTTGTTAAGTAGGTTTTTGAATATGTTCTTCATCTGTATTCAAACCTTTATTTTCTATATCGCTTACTTTTTTGTTTGCTGTTAAAGATGTGTAGGGAGATAAGATGACATCATTCAACATCTATGTTCATTTGGTAATGCAGCTTTAAAGCCTTCACCTTCAAAGAAACGGTGTAATTCCATCACAGCCCTGAAGGCAGCATCACAAGAAATAGTGTGTGCAGTTAGCCAGGAGTGGAAGGATGACAAGCATGGCATTCTTGCTGAAGGACAAAGTTATGCCAGCCTTGATGAAGAAGGTACGGTCTTTCAAATGAACAATCTGAATTATGTTATTAAAAATTTTGTATAAGCTCTAGCAGTCCTGTAACTAGAACATTACTAGTATGGCTGAACTCTCAAAATAAGAGTCAGGTTATTCTTAGGGAGAGAGTAGTTAGTAATATTTGTGAAAATGGACCTTCAGAAGCAAGACAAAGTCAGAATCAAAGTTCATAGTATGATGTTAAACTTTCAGATTTCAGGACATCCTGAAAAAAAGGTATTCAGGTCAGGTAGAAAATTTTGGCCAGAGCCTATGTAATCCTTTTCACTGGCCTCTAAAGAAGCATGTCACATTAAATGTTTTGAAGTTCATTTCATGTTCCCAGAGGTTTTTTTGAGATACAACTTTGCCCCTTTCAGAACTTGCCTGCAGCCATGATGAAAGCAGAGCCAATTACCTAATCCAATCTGATAAATGAGCTCTGGTAGCATGAGAATAGTCCTGAGACTGAGAAGAATTCATAACTCATACCTCTGTTTAATATTTGACTTTGGAGTTACTCTGTATTCTGCTGAATGTACTTGTTAGCAGCTAAAATTCACTCTGTAATATGAAAGAATGTGGGTATGGGCATGGTATGGGCATATGAATAATACCATCTCATCAATTCAAACGTGAGGAAACTTCAAGAAGCTTATGAGGGCCCTATGGGACTTGATATACTTACATGAAGATTCTTGGGCTAAATTTAAAACTAAGTTTGTTAACATTGTTCTTTATTTCTGCATATGCAGTACTAGGTTCACACCACCGGCCGGATCTAGTGCCAAGCACTCCGTCTCTGTTTGAAGCAGCTTCCTTGGCAACCACACTTTCTTCTTCTTCCTTGAATGCAGATGATCACTGTCAACGTGATCAACCTACACTCTATTCTAGCAGGTAAAGGCCGTATATGTTAGAGGATTTTCCTCTGTTCTGCTAGAAGTTTAACATTGTGCTCAACAAAAGAGGGCTCTGCAAAATAAGAAACAGAAGGGGGAAGTGTCTCTGTAACTCAGTCTTTAACCTTTCCAGTGAAGGAGGGGGTGCCAAAAGCTTGTAGGATTGATAATGTATTTGTTTGTAATTATACATATTGTAATTGGGGAATATGAAATAGAAAGCATAAATATGGTGAAAAATGTTATATGAATTTTTCTTCATATTCCAAAACTAAATTACTCTGCTTGGGCCTTAGTCTGTACCATAAGGTCAGGGTAGGAAGTACTCCTTGTAACTTGGCTGTAGACTGAAACAGCTGCAGAAAGTGGTGATGTGCTAGGAAAAGGAAAAATTATTCTTTATTCTGAATGTACAGTGAATGTATACTGATTGGTCTGCTTTAAATTCTTCCCTAACAACCATTTTCTGAAGTAAATTTCTGGGAAGCATCATCCACGGGTGTGCTTAGAGCCTGTTTGATTTTAATCCGGAAGTACAAAAACAGAAATGTCTTACGAAAAGTTGTGCAGATGCTAGTGAGCTAGGTTAAATGTGATTTGAGTTGTATTTGAATATATTTCAGCTGTGTGAGTCCAATACCATGCTTAAGCGAGTATGTCTTACTGGGAGATTGTACGTGCCTGTGTGCTCCCTTGTGAACCTGAAGTGTGCTGTGTTGTGTCATCTTGGCTGCTTGCAGATCTCTTTACTGTGTATTGAGCCATTTCTTTGCCTGTTTTCACCAAGAAGGGTAGCCATTCAAGCATCTTGAATATTGTTTGGAAAAATTTGGACTGAACTCCTCAATGTATAAATTTGACAAATGTACTAATGTGCCAAGATGTAGTTCTTTCCTGTAAACTGCATGTTGCCCAAAAAAAATCAAGTTATTTTAAAAGCAATCTTGATGAGGCAGTAGGTTTTTACATCCTGTTAAATATTGGACAACTGTATTTACATAAAAAGTAAAATGACTTGCAGCATTAATTGATGGTAGTGATATTTACAGCTTCCACTTCCATTGCATTGAAAAAAATTTCACTGATTTGGCATCTTCCAAATGTCTGATGATTGCTATAAAAATTGGAATGAAGCATGTTTTGGGGTGTAATAAAGATGAAGTTTTTATTGCAGAACAAAAAATTTTGCACAACCTTTAAGAAATAAAACTACTGATGAATAAACATTAGTAGAAATAGATCTCATTCACTTCAACTTGTGTTACCTATAGGACTTCAATATTCATGATCTTTCACAAAGTTTTTTCTTTGATAGAAATAAAGTTATAGAGTACTTAAAGCATCAAATAAAAATACAGAACTGCTTTGTATTAGCATCAGTCAGGAAAAGCAAACAGTGAAGTTGTCCCAGTAGTGATGCAGTCAATTAAATAACCTCTAATGCAAGGCAGCTATGTGATTAGCATGGGTGTCTTTGAAAATCAGGCTGTTAGTGTCTGCAGTCCAGGTATGGACTTCATATCATGAGAGGGCACATTCTCTGACAAAGCAGACCAGCATTCACAGATGTGTGGTTCTCTCCACATCTTCTGCCAAAACATCTGCACTGTAGCCAAGAGATCTGCCATAGGGGCTTACCAAATAACATCTTTGCTGATCTATGTATGCCCTCTTCAGCTAGGGCCTGGAGGCAGTTTTTAATTCTCATTATTAGTTGTGGGTGGGTGTCACAATTTCAGTATGTACAATTCATGAGGATTAGCTTTCCTGTCAAAGCTAGGAGTTAAGAAAGCTGTAAAGCATGCTCAGTAATGAACTAATTTCCATAAGATTCTGGGCACCTGCTGTTTTGTGCCCACTTCTTTTGGCATCAGTTCAGGGAGGTCATTCCTTCTTCTTGGCACTAAAAAATATATACATCTAAAGTTTTACTTATGTTTTTATGGTTCACTCAAGAAACTTCAGTCCTCTCATAAAAAAAGCTAGCAGGGAAATAAACCCACAAAAAACCCCCATGCTACAATGATGCAGTGAATTGTAGATTCAGATCTGAGGTTTTTCTTGCCAGATCTTCTTTTGGTTCTTCTTTTGAATATTAGAAAATTATGTGATGCAGGACTCATCATTTTACCATTTGTCTCTGATAAAACAGAAAGCTTGGAGCAGTCTTTGAAACAAAGCCTGAATTAAAGATTTGTTTACAAATGTGAGCCTGCCTTCAATCTTTAAATATGTAATTGACTATGACATTCTGCTTTGTTATTTATTAGAATTACAGTTTGGTATCTTCTTCATCATGCTTTTTGATTGTCATTCAAAGTAACATAGCACAAAGTAGAAAGTACATTAATTTGCTTGTAACCTGTCAGAAATTTCTGGTTTAAGGCAATAAAGGATGAGAGTCCTGTGTGCTTAGTAATAATGTGATATTTGTATGTGCCCATACTACTTAGAAAACAGGTGGCATTATTTTTCTCATTAACAAGAGAGTAATAATACTTTTCGATACCTTGAAGCACACACCGTATTTCCTATTTGGGTTTTTCCTCAGAATTACCCTCTGTTATCCAATGCAATACTTCCCCAAGGAGAGGCAAATGGCTTATAACATAAGAAAGGTGATCAGCACCCTCTGTCCTTGAGAGTGCTCAGCACCTGTGGGTAGAAAGGGAGAAACTGCTCATACAACTTATTAGGAGTGTTTTTCCAGGCTGCAAGCTGATTATTTTCACCAAGTTATTCCTCAGTTGCTGAAAAAGGAAACCAAAGGTGCTATCCAGACAGTGTGAACAGGAATTAGTAAAAATGGAAGATTCATGGAGAGAGGGAAATGGCTGTATTTTTCAGCACAAAAAGGACTGGATCTAAAAACAGAAGGAAAAATAAAAAAAAGACAATCATGACATATGCTATTCAGTAAATGCAGGCCTCCTTGTATGTCAGAAGACAGCTGTTTTCTTTTCCATGAAGCTGTTTCTCAGTCAAGTGGTTTTATCATAAGTAATCTCAAGTATTCCTTTAGTAAAAGAAAAACATTGACAATTTATTGCTTCTATTAAAATTTTCAAATATTTTCTATTCCTCAAGTAGGTTTATATTTGGTGCAAAGATATTTTAGTACCTAAAGGGTCTGTTTTTCACTAGAAAATGTAATTATTAGTCTAAAACTACTTCATTATCTGTTTTATCTTAGGAAATGTAATACTTACATATTATATTAGGGATTATTTTTATAGTAGAAGTGATAACAGATATCTTCCCCTTCCAAGAAAAGTTTTCCCAATTAGTACTGATTAATTAAATTAAAGAAGACAAATTTGAATGCCCTAAGCACTATGACTCTTGTCTCACTTGACATGGCTTTTAGAATTGCAAAGAGCTAAGAAGGTCAATGATGCTTCTGGAAATGTTTGAAACTTGCTTTAAAATATTTCAAAATGTTTTAAACTGGAGATGTTTTGCAATTCTTGTTTAAATAGCCCAAGATTATAGAAAATATTCTTTCAATATATTTTTCAGCAGGTCTCATGGGACTCTCCAGTCCCAAACCCAAACAAAATCCCATGATGCATTAAGGGGTACTTCACCTCCCTCTTAAGAGCAATGCCAAGATGCTGTGATCTAAATAAGGAGGACTGCTGAATTCTTCTCATACATCTGAGCCTAAGGGAAAAAAATCTACATGAAGTCTAATTCTTCTTTCTCTTTATGCATTCTATACCTCATTTCTGGAAGATGTATATGTAATCTGGACTTCTGCCTTCTCCTTCTTTCTTTTATCTATGTACTTTTCAATTTTTTGTCTTAGCTTTGTATTGCTGTTTCTTGGTGGAGACCACTTGAAATTTTGGAAGGCTTTGAGGGATTGTGAGTTTGTTCTCTTACACAGTCAAGCTTCCTGAAGCATCCGGACTTTGAAATGCTGTTTTGCTAATTTTTTCCAGTGACAGGGATTATAGGTTTTTTTCTGTTGTAAGGAACATTAAGCACCCCTTTTGCCAGTTGGTGTTCTACATAAACAAACTTTTGTGTGTTAAATTTCAATGTTCTCTCTGTCCACACACTACTGTTAGCTTCTGAAGCTTAGACAACTTTGTTTGAATTTGATTCAAAGTGGACTAAATTCACACATGCTTCATGATAATAAGCAGTTGAAAAAGGCTTGAATGCTCAAACACTATGAACAGATGCACTGAGTCACTGGGGGTATCCCCATGGGAAAGAAAATTTGACTATGATTGAAACAATTGTGTAATTGTGGCTTAAAGTAAAACAAAGCTTTCCCAGTTCTCTAATAATGGAATTATTTTTGCTTCTTTTTTTCTTTCTTAATTAAGGACCAAGATCAAATAGAATGTTTTAGCCAGAGAAGGGCAACAGCATAGTTGAGCATGCTCCTTATGGCTGGTCATTACTGAATGCGAGAAAATACCTGTAAAAGTGTTTGGGTTCTTTTGGGGTTTTTTTGCTTGGTTTTTCTTATTCAACCTAAGAATTAAGGATGAGAACTCAGTGCACTGTAGAAACTGTATTAAAACTCTGTTCCTCTAAACCGCTCTTTCTGAAACACTGTGTGTGAGGGGATTTCACTTCATCTTTCCTGTGCCACCCCCAATATGGTTTTGCTTATCAACATCATTAAAATCAGGCTGCATTAAAACTGGCAATAAATGCAGCTATGATAATGCTATTGAAGAAACCTGAACTTCAGTTACCAGCTGCTGACAGCATGTGTATTGCTGTTAAGAGATTAATTACAAGATTTTTGGTTTTACTCTTTTACACTACTCAGTACAATTCAAGTTACACATATGAGAATAATGCTAAGTCAATGGGACCTAGGTCATCCAAATACAAGAGAAATAGTCTTGCTTTTAAAAAAAATGTCAAGTGCATTACATGATAAAAGAACATTGTAATGTGGTGAATGTAAAGATCTATTCCAGTATGACATTGATTCATTATTTTGTTGAGCATTTGAATTTCAACTTTACATGCTAGTTTCTGCATATAAAGTTTAATTGTGCATGCTAGTTTTGCCCTTTCTGAAGTTCTATCCTATCTGAAATATACTTAAAATAGTAAAAAGAGAGGGGAAAATTGGTCATATCTGGACTGATGGCTGTAACCATGTTTCCATACCAAGTTATAATTCAGAATTTTTGCTTCTCACCTTGTCTGTAAACAGGTAAGAATTTCTAAAATATGTCACTGCAGAACTAACAGTTGAGTTTTCAAGGCAGCCTGGAGCCTAATTTCTGGCAGCCAGTAAGATATGCGATAAGGGACATCTGAGTCCATTAAAACACCTTTGAGTTTCAGCTTTGTTGACCAAGTGTGTTACAAAATGAGATTTGTGTGGAGATGCATTTGCAGTTTCACATTATTTCTGTAAGGCAGAGAACAAAAAAATCAATCAATGAATAAAGTAATAGAATGCACCTGCTCTGTAAACATCACTCCCTTACAATACACTCTTGTTCTCCCACCTTTCCTTCTGAACTTATGGCTGCTAGTAAACTGTGCCTGCATGGAAAAATCCAATGTTGCTAATGTTACAATGTGCCTAATTGCTAAGTCTTTTTTTCCCCATTTTGAATTTCAAAATGCTGCCAAAATTTACACCATGTGTAATGTGGAAATAATGCATTTTGAGATTAATGTAATTATGTCACATTTACTGTGACATAGTTTAATTCATTAAATAAATATTGAAACCCAGTAATAGCATTACTTTCTGATAAAATTTTAGTAAATGCAAAAATAAATTGTGCAATTAGTCAAATGTGAGCTTCCTGTTATCTAGCCATTGCCAGCATATCTATATTTGTTTATTTGCATTCCTTTTTTCCAAGTATTTGGGAGATTTTCATGTTTAATAGAGAAACTTATTTTAAAATTTTCAGTTATGACTAAGCTTTGTAACTTGGGGTTTTGGTTGACTGTACTCTCCCTTCTCTTTGCAGTAAAGGGTTACCTTCAAGTTCAACATTCACTTTGGGAGACAGTGCCATCTATTTGACTTCAGAACAGAGCACATTGGAAATGGAAAATGATAATGCTTCAGTTTTGGATGTCTACTTGGTAAGTTGTCAGACTGTTTCTAATGGGGTTTTTTTGTCTGTAATTGCTTTGACTCAGGCTCAGTAAATGATTAAAATACCTGCTCAACTTCAATCCAGAGGTTTATTGAGGTTTTTTTTTGTATGAAACATGCATAAGTTTGCATAAGTATGATTTGCCAAAGCAAGTCCCTGAATAATTTATATTCATATTAACTATTGCATTATAGTGAAGTATGCCAAAACACCTTTCAGTTTTTCTCTCATGATAGGTGTTTTCTGTTGTTTCTGTTGGAGGGAAAAAAACCAAAACCCAAACCAACAAAAACAACAACAAAATCTTTCCTCTTCATGTAGAATACTTCACAATATAGAAATAAAAATTTCTCAGGTTGGAAAGTTCTGTGTTGATGCCACTGATTTTGAAGCCAGTTGAGCTCAATGTGAAATACTTTAATGGCCCCCTCTTCTGATTTGAAGGGTTGTCCAATTGTGACAGCTGATTTAAAATGTATTTTTTCTTTACTGTTTCAGTTCCTAGTAAGCAATTTATCTGACTGCTGAAAGATAAGGCCAAGTCTATATTTTGTTGTCTTCATATCACTGGTGTTTCAAATATTCTCTAGCTCACATTCCATAGACATAAAAGCAGTAGGCACCCAAATTCAAATCCCAACTGAATGAAGTTTTTTGCATCTAATTTTTTTTGGCAATTCTGAAATTGTCAGTATAAATGTAGGGGGCAGGTATGTTAAGCTTGGCCTTTTTTCCCAAAGGCTTATTTTCATAAATCATAAACGATTCTGACATTATTCTAGTAATATTTCCCCTTGACTGTCATGGCAAGAATTGTACCAGAGATGAAGAATCAAAAGAGGAAAGTTTGCTAATATTTCTAATAAATGTTTAACAGATACATGGTTGTTTCCTTTCTAGATAAAATTTGTTGCATTTTTTTATTTTTCTTATCCCTAGAGTTACCTGATCTTTGTCTTAAGAAATCCATACTATCTTAGAATCATAAAACAGCTCAGGTGGATGGAGCTTCAAGAGATCATCCAGTCCAACTTCTTGCAGAAAAAAGAGCCTAGATAAGATTATCTAACACCCTTTTGCACCGCAGCTTAAAAACCTCCAGCAATTGGAACTCTGCCACATTCCTGCAGAATTTGTTTCAGTAATTATTGTCCTATTGTCCATTTCTAAGTATTATAGAAAAAAAATTTAATGTGTTCAGATGAAACATGTTTGTGTCTGATCTTACATCAAGATGAAATACATTTGTCACATTCTCTTTTTCTGTAGGCTGTGCCACTGATGTTTTTTTCCTTCTTCTTTAGACAGTAATGCTGGAGAGCACATAGTACTCAGTTAATAGCTACTAATTTAATAGCCCAGCACACTTAGGGGAGTTGTTGTCTGTCCTGCCTCCACTGACACAAAACAGTATCAAATACCAGTGGCCAATTAGATGTAGAATGCTTGGTTCCTCCCCCTGGGCACAGCATCTCACAGCGGGATGATGTAATTTTATCAGTCATGCAGTGAGGCTTGATGGCCCATTAGGAGAAGATATCCACCTCTTCCCCCGCCCCGAGGGAGTTATCAGGGATGAGTCATGGAAGAGATAAAGAACACTGCGCCACCTGGTTTTAACAGATGGTGATAGAATACATACTTTTGGTTACATCTTGCATTGCAACCTAAGGCAGTAGTTAAGCAGAAGCCCAGGGAAGACAATGGCCCTTTATTAGACCAGGCAGGGGAAAAAGTTACAGATAATACTGGCAAGACAGAGGTTCTCAGTACCTTCTTTCCTCCTTGGTCAGCGGAGTGGCCAGAACTAGACTGTAGCTCGCAGGATCAAGCAGCTATAACAACAGACATTGAACTACCAGCAGTGCCCTGCAAAGTGCTCAACCCACATAAATGCAAGGCCCAGGAGGGAATATACCCCAGAGTATCAGCAGAAGTGGCTGATATTATTGCAGGGCCACTGTCCTATCATTTTTGAAAGTTCATAGAGATCAGGGGGCATCCCTGATGACTGGAAGAGGGCAGATCTCATACCTGTCTGTAAGAATGGCCCAAAAGAGCACCTAGCATCCTTACTGCAGTCCCTGGCAAAGTTTTCTTAGGAGGCTTGTTCTGCCTCCTAAGAAATATTACCAACTAAATGAAGCAAGTGACTGGGAATATCCAGCACAGATTTATCAGAAACAAATCATGCCATGCTAACCAGATCGCCTTTCTGAAACAAATTACCATATTCAGTCAATAATGAAAAAGCAGTGGATGTTGCTTGCCTGCACTTCAGTAAAGCATTTGACATATGTCCCACAACTAGACAAATGTCAAATATAGATTAGATGGGGCTGATCTGTGAGATAAGCAGGAATCACCTCATAGGTGATCAGCTTGTTTTACGGAGGCTGGCAGCCTGTCCCAAGGGGGGCACCCTAAGGATCAGTACCGGGCTCCAAGTTGTAACATCTCCATGAATGATCTGGATGATGGGACCAAAAGCACCCTCACCACGTTTGCTGTGTCACTAAACTGGGTGTTGAGGGGGACTCATCAGCAGGGAGAGTCACCTTACAGAGATATGAACAGGCTGGAAGATGGGGCCACAGGAACTGTGTGAAGTTCAACCAAGGAAGTGCAGAGCCCTGCACCTGGGAGCCCCAAACCCAAGAGCCCGGCCAGGCCGGGTCCCGTGAGCTGTGGGACAGCCTTGCCAAGAGGAGCCCGGGGCTCCCAGCGGACAACACGCAGACACCAGGTCAGCAGTGACTGCTGCAGCTACTGAGGCAAAGTGGATCCTGAGATGCATCCATGGGGCACTGCTCACAGAGAGGGATGTGACCATCCCACTTCACCAGCGCTTGTCAGACTGCACATGGAGCAGTGTGCCCAGTTCTGGCCCCCACAGTTCCAAAACAGATGTGGGTGGACTGAAGATGAGTCAAAGGAGTGCCATAAAGGTGGTCAAGGATAGGGAGAACTTGACATTTGAAGAAAGAGTGTAAAAGTTAGCTCGTTTCAGTCCACAGAATTTTCAGGAGGGACCTCAACAAAGTTTTCCAAAACTTAAAGGCATGACTGAAGATAGTATTGAGACACTCCTTTTCTCTAGAGGCAGTGGATACAAGTTGTAGTGAGGGAGGTTTCCTCGCTATGTAAGAAATAACTGGTTTTACAATGAGAATGATTTAAGGAGAATGATTTACAATGAGCGTGTATTTATAATGATGAATGATTCACTGAAACAACTTCCCCAGGGATATGTGGTAAAGTCCCCATCACAGGAGGTTTTCAAGATGCAGCAGACAGTGATTCTTGATAATCTTATCCAGGCTGCCTTTCCACAAAATGTTAGGAGGAATTAGATAGCCTCTTATGGTCCCTTTAGCCTGGGCCAATCTGTTGTTCTTTTGGCCCCCTTTAAACACGGAAACAATTTATTCCTGATAGCTTTTGAATTTAGTTTATAAAGCAACAGTCTTCTTTAACAATAATACTACTTTGCACTCTGAAGTATTTCTTTATAGGTTTGAAGTCTGTAGGGTAGAGGGTGGAATGCTCTGAAAATCTAGTGACAGGCACAGTTACACCTTTTGTAAAGCTGTCTGTATGAGTTTGAGGTGTGAAAATAATCTCTTCAGTTAGTTTCCAGCTTGTAGAACATTCATTACTATTATGTCTTGGAGATTGCAGTCAGTAGGTGGGTATTCCACTGATGAATATCAACAGAAAAATAATTAAACCCCAACTTTGGATGTCATACAAATACCCAGTGCTTATTCCCCTGTGCAAAGGTCTGGAAGAATAAATAGGATAAATAGGTCTTAAGTGGAGAGAATCACAGATGCTTTTTGGAACTAGCAGCACCCTTTCTCTGCACTCTGAAGAAAAACAAATTCAAAATTCAATAATCAAGGTAATGGCACAGACCTGAGCTCCCCAGGTATGCTGTCTTCAAGGAAATTGAATACTATAGCTAAGCACATATTACTTCTTAAGCAAACTCATTTTGAGAAGTTACTTACCCCTGCTTTCTGTCTCATGTCCCCACACCGTGTATTGATGCCTACTTGTTTTGAGATTGTTGTGGAAGTGAGCTTTAATTTATTCACATATACCCTGTATGTGTACTGAGGCGTTTGTGGAAGAAACAGGAACAGTATGCTGTCCCATCTACTAATCTGTTACTTCCTGATGCCCCATAATATCCTTCAGTGGACCTAGAAACAGCAATTAGCCTGTGGCTGGGAAAACCTGATAGTACTAAAGTATAAGTGCTGACAGGAAGGCAATTTTGCTTTTATAGGAGGATGATTAAATGCATATTAGAAGGAAAATATGCATGTTTTTGAGAACACTAGAAACTAGTAATTTCTAATGTACATCTCAAAAATAAAGCAAATCAATGAAAGGTTACAAGATGTACTTTTAAAAGAGGAAAATGCAAGGAGAAAAATGTAGTTTTAAATGGCATTCTCAGATTTTCCTTTAAGGCTGTGATTAATAATCTTTGTGTTTCTACCACGAGGCAAGCTGCTGTAGTCTTACCCACTATATATTTTCATGAAAAATACCTTAACTTGCTTAATTTTGGGCTTCATTAATTCTGTGATGTCTTTGCCTCCTGTTTTGAAATGCCAAAATGCTAAATCTTTTGGACAAATTTTAGTCCACTAGTAAATTAAGAAGTATGAATTTTTGGTCCCACGTATAGAAAAAAAATTTTGTCATAAAATGATATTATGTTAATCTACTATAAAGAGTAAATTCAAAATGGCATTTTCTGAGCAGTTTTGCATGGAAATTCTGATAGTCAAGTAAGGTGAGGGGGAACAGAAAAAAAAAGTTGTAAAAAAAAGAATTCCTCTTACAGGCAATAGTATTGGATTTGAGGTGTTACATTAAGAGAACTCCAAGCAAACTCACACTGTGCTGCTGATGTCAAAACTGAGAATGTACCTGGTAAAAGCATGTTACAAGAATTCTTGTTCCAGGACACCACAACTTAAGGCTGGTCAGGGCCCATAATTCCTTAGTTCTGATAAAAGACCAAGTTCAAACTAGCATTTTGTTAACTTGCTACTCTAAGAAGCACCATTACGTACACTCTCAAATCAAGTTTACTTTTAAGTTACATTGGTTTATTTTCTCATAAACCTTTTAACCCAGATAATAGCTTAAGAAATCTAGCTTTTATGACTAGAATATGACTAAGCAATGAGCAATAAGTATGATTTCTAAATCTAAATGATTTCTAATTATTCTAGTAACATAGTTACAATACTGATTAATTCAGACAAATAATTTTAACTATCAATTAAATAGAAGGAATAAATAATGCAATTAATAATTATAAATAATAAATAGAAGATCAGTGATGTAGAAAATACTTCTAAATTTGAGATGTTTCTCTGCCTAACTTCAAACATTAAAGGCATCTTGCTTTTATGAATATGTAATACAATGATAGGTCAGACAGATGGAAACAAATTATTCTGTCTGAGATAAACAGGTTTCTTGTATATAAACCAGAAACAGAGAAGGTAACACACTTCCATTTAGCACTTTGATGTAGAAATCTACAAAACAGGGTTTCCTTCTTACTCTGTAAAAAAAAATTTGACCTCTTTTTAAAATTCCCTTGAAGCCCTATATACTGGTTTCAGTTCATGCATTGACAGCAAATGCTGTTGTTAGTGTCTCAGTGTCCAGTGGCATTTGATTAGTAAAAGATAGAAGTCCAGTCTTGCAAAAGTTCCTTAACAATGCAAACAATCCTGAAGACCTTAGTCCAGCATTGCCATGGAGTTCCTTAAAAGTGATAATTCCACTTAAAAAGTAAGGAATAAAAGTCACCTTACTCCTTCTGTTTTGCAGTGAAGTATCAAATTTTTGATTGAGTTTTCTCTAGCTTAAAAAGCAACACATGCTATTATAAACTATTTTACTGTGTTTTCTTTGCCTTCCCATGACATTATTTATAAAGATAGCTGATATACTGTACTACAATATCAGTAAAATCAGTAAGTAAGAAGTAAGGCTTAGGTAGTAGTAAGTAAGTAAGTAGTAAGGCTTAGGTATTTAATTGATTTACTTCAAGTAAGCTTGATTTCCCTTATACTTCCAACAGAAAAAGGAAATGCATGTAAATAGCAGTGAAAAACTTTTAAGTTTCTTCCATTATGATGCTGTATATGTTAAGTCATCTGGTGGTAAATATAGGACTTAAATAAAGAAATATGTGTCCAGTGTATAGGATCTTAAATAAATGTATGTCCTGCGTATAGGATTTCATTAATGAATTATTTTTTTGTTACAGAATACTTCTGTATATTTAACTACAATGCAAAATTCTTGGGTAGTACAGAAGTTTACACATGAAAATACAGCATTGCCTCGTGTTGTTAAAGGAAAGGTTCATAAAATTTATATTTAAATGTCACTGCTACTGAAGATATGGGTTGGTAAAGGCATCAGTAAAATAAAATCACGGAATAACTGTAGTGATGAGCAAGCCCAGTATATTTAGAACCTGGTTTAGTGTAGCTATGATTTGTGTCAGAAGAATTGCATAGATTATATTATTACATTTAAAATTACTTATGGTGCAGCTTATTTCCAAATGCCAATTTTATTATAGGATTTTGAAGTCTTAAAATAATATTGAAGATTAATTATGTATTTCAAAGCTGCTGTAGATGCATAGGTAAGCAGATTAACAATTATTGGTCTATAAAATGCTTGTTTAGAAGCTGTCAAAACTTTGACTCTTCAGTATGCCTTTTCTTTTATACTCTTCCTCATAATTTCAATTAAATTTTAATCACAGTGTAGTTATCTTCAGGGTGCTGTTATGGAATAATTAAAAGTGCAGCTGAAATTAAAGCAATTCCTAGGCAGAATACATGTAAAAACATGCTAGAAGTTGTGCTGTCACACTGCACAGCATACCTCAAATTTTGATATGTTGCTCTTTTTACGGAAACTTCAGTTTCTCTGCCTCACCATTTCTTCTGAAGATACTGGTGGAAAAATTCAGTAGAGTGAACCTGAACACTGAGAGTATGAGAAAGGAATTATGACCTCCTCACTTACAGGCATCCTTTCTTTCCCCTGAGAGCATAACAACCCTTAAAATGTTATGTGCGCATGGTAGAGCCAATCAAGCACTCCCCTCAAAACAGAACTTGTTTCAGGCTGAAAGGGGCAAACCAACTTGTTTTATGCAGCACAGTTAACTGCTCCTTTCCTCTGTTGTGATCTGTGTTTTCCCTGTATCCATCCATGCATGATCCCAAAAAAAGAGAGAGAAAAACGAGGCCTATGTGTCCCATGAAACTGAAACCAGGTTGGAGGTGAAAAACAAATGAGCAGTCAAACGTTGTTTGGCAGAGGTGCTCTTGCAGAAGAAACATTATGTAAGAAAGAACATTTTAGTCACCCTTGCATGAAAATCAGGCACAGCAATTAGGTGCTTGATTAGATTAAAAAGGTACCAATTCAGATCACAAGCAATATGCTGCCTGAGGAAGCCAAGTGCTAAAATGCCAGCATGTATTTTCACATGTTCTCATGCCTGGGGCTTTTTAAACACCATAAGAAGAAATCAATCAGCTCAAAAACATATCCATGGAAAGAGAACTGGAGCACAAATATGCTCCAAGACAGCCTCAAGTAGGCACAAACATTGTAAATCCATTATATACACAGTGTGAGACATCTCAGACAGTGATTACAGGAATGATTCCTGTAGTGTCATTTGTGCATTATTTATCATTTTGGACCAAATTGCTACAGCCAAACTCAGTTTTTATTTAAAAAAAAAGATGTTTCCTTTATCTGTAATCAGTGAAATCCAAAAGTTGTGTAGTAGATACAGTGTTGCCTAGAGGATCATGTCCTGAGCCTTGAAATAGATGGATTTCTTTCTAGAATAATACAGTACTGGACTGTACCTGCCATAAATATGAACATCTGAAAATCCCATCTTCTTAAAAGAACATTAGAACCATCAAGAGTATTTCTGTGATTGACTCATACAGTTGATAGTTGTTACAAGTTATTGTCAGGTCTCTTTTCTCCAACTCTGTCATGCATCTTTTATTGAAATCTTTCATTGAAATGCTTTGGAAGGGTCAGAGGAAAGGAAACAAGAACAAGAATAAACTAGTCATAATTCCATTGCATAATTAGTGGAATACCATAAAACCAGCATCAGCAATACCAATAGTCACCTTTGTGAAAAACAGTAAAATTAATTGAAAGTCCTTGTTAGCTTTACATCACATTGATTTTAGAATACCACTTTCTTTAATTTTACTCACTTGTCCAACAATTTCACTTCACAACAATTTCACTTCACGTATGAAATTGTTCTGTACTTTCTAAGTACTTTACTGCCTTAAGACATTCAAGTGCTAATATGTTCATCAACTCTACTTGCCAGATCACAGTTTCTGAGAGAGAGAGGGAACAGCACCTGAGAGACTGGCGCTGTGCTCAGTAGCATCGGTGATTATGAACACCCTAACACTGGTGCACAATACAGTAGGAAGTTTAAAGTTTTCATAGAATAATATTGAAATATCATTCCTCAAGGTTCAAGGGTTGTGCTAGAAGTCATAATAAAAATATTGATTTAAATCTACTGGTTACATTCTCTGAGATAAGCTTAAGAAATGCCTTCAGAGATTTTTTGTTCATAATCAAGATTAAACTGTTGTCAAACTATTTAAAGGTTAGTTAAGTGCCTGTATCAAAAAGCATAAGGTAAAGGTGACCTTAAAAATCTGTTTAATAAATGTAACCTTACATCTTTGTAATGTTTTTTAATAAGGTTTTAGACTAAGGTCATTGCAGATCCCTTTGTTTTGATTTTGTGTCTTGCTTCATTTTGGGTATATCAGCTGAGATGCATCCAGTTTACTGAAATATATTCTTCATCTGCCACTTCATCCTTAGTTTGATTTGTCATAATAAAATGTTCAGCAAGGAAGAGTTTCTTTTCGGTTCATCTCTAACTCCACAGGGATGCCAAGAAGTGACCAACTATTTCTATGACATGAGGGTACTTTAGAAAACTGTGATCCATTAAGATTATTAAATATTTTTAATTTTTTTTTTTTTGTGAAATCAAATGATTGCCACATTGACTTGAACATTAATTGTGCCTGAAAGTTTTTTTTTGATAGGTATGATTTTTCACCTGGGGAAAGACACCATGCTTCTGCTGAGAGCACTAATATTCATGATATATGAAGACTGGTACTTTTAAGTAATAAATACCACAGTTCTGCAAGATAAAAATAACCTGTTGTGAATTGCTGAGTGGTCTCAGATTGTTCTGTCTTCTGCGATATCCAGAGTGTTCAGCATTTTGGAGCAGCAAGTAGTTCTAGTTCACATAATACAAGTGTACTGCAATGCCTGCAAAACCCATAGGGGTCAGATGTTGTACAAGAGACCCAGTGCTTTTGATCAGGGCCCAAGGTCATAAGAGAATCACTGCCAAATTGTACTGCAGCCTGTTTGGGGGAAGAAAGATGTTACCTATGTATAATTCTGTAAGAAAACAAGTAAACACAACTCTTAACTTATCATTTCTGTATTTCCAGTAACAAAGAATATATGAAGAGTAAAACTAAGGGAAGTGACCATGGTTAATGAAGAGCACTTTCTGCACCCCTTGTTTAAGAAGAAGGAATTTGCTGAGCCTAATAGACAAAGAGTAATAATCAACAGAACTAATTCTAAGAAGTGCCAGGATCTTTGAACCATAGAAAGAATTGATGGACTTGACAAAAATGATATGAAACATTCCACATTCTGCTGTCATCTGTTGTTGCTTGCTCAACTGTGAAGAACTCTGTATTCAGGCTGCTTTCTACAATATTGCCAATCACCTTTTTTGGACTCTGAAGTGATATTTTCTTATCAGCTCTCTAGTAGTTTCATTTGCATGCATTCTGTAACTATGCACAAGCAAATTCTATTACCTATTTTACCTATTTAAAAATAAGCACAGTGGTGAATAAAATAAATTTCATTTTTCTGACCCACTCCATTCTAATTGCTTAGGTCCACACCAGTGGAAACTGGAACTGATGTTGTATGAGGGTTAGGGCAAATATCTGCTCATACCATATGAAAATGAGCTTCTAAAGATACTTTCACTGTTGGTAAAAAGGAGATAAAAATGTTATTTATAACAAGGCCTTATGTTGTGTACATATATTGTCCTTGAAATATTTTTGATTTTACTTTATTTCTTGTAAAAGAGAAATTCTATAATTTATTTAGAAAATACTACTGTAAACTATAGTTTTATTGATGAATAAACGATTTTTTTCTGAAGCCTATCACACCTGTCATCCTGCTGTTGATCCATACTAGACAAAATTGTTCTTGCATTTCTCTACCTTTGTGGGAAAATCTTAAGAGGCCTCCTGAGATATGACAAACATGGAATCTGTCTTTACCAGCTCTATAATGATAAGGGGAATCTTGAAATTAGAGCAGGAAAGCCAAAGGAACATACTCAATAGGCACTGCTTTATAAAACCATTTCAGGTTTTATCAGTATGGGAAGTTATTTTAGGGTAACTACAGAAACTGCTTTGGTTTTGAGCCTGTATCTCATGATTACCACTTTTCTAGGCTTTAAAATTGGACTGCTTAATCTCAGGAAGAAAATTATTCTGCAGCTCTGAGAAAAGCAAAACCAATCTTCATGTCCCATGAGAAAAACATTTTGTACATCTCTGCCAAGTGTCTGTTCCTGTATGCACAGTGTACAGAATATTTAGACTATGTCTCTGTGCAGATAGTTGTCATTAGTCTCATTTGGGGAAAAACATTTAGCACCCAATTAACCTTCATAAAGAACACACATGACAATTTTTCCCCAATTATCAATGTTCCCCAATTATCGAGTAACTATAGCATCTGAATCACTTGTTCTTAGGAAGAACCCAAAGGATTCACAACTTAACTGCAACAATTCTGTCCAAAACCAGAATGTCTGTACCAAACTATTCAGAGACTGAGACACAATCAGTCTTTTGTACACAGTCTCTTTGTCATGGGCAATTTAATTGCATATAACTCAAGAGTATTTTCCCAAACCCTTCCACTAGACAATGATACAAGAACAATCAGTAGCACACTCCCCCTGTTCTTCATAGAAGACATTTGCTGAAACATTTAATATTTGCTTTAAGTAAAAAAATCTATCAGCTCTTTCCAGACTGAATGTGTGGGGCATGACCCTACAGGGCTTCTGCATCTGCAACTCCTCCACAAGTATTTTGCACCAGCATAAAAAGGTACTGATGCCAGTATTGTGATATGAAAAACATCAATTGTTGTTCCTGTTGCTCCTAAGGGACAGGAATCAAGATTAAAAACACTTAAAAACTATTGTTAAAATTGCTAATCCGTAATTAGAGCCCTTTAGCAGTTGTGTTACTGATCCTTGCTTGGTAGTAACATCCTGTAAAATTCACAAAGAAACACACAGGAGTCTGTTGAAAACAGACAAGAAGCCGGCTGAGTTAGGTACCAGTTTGATACACACAGCTTTTAGGTAAAACAGTCTTCATAACTTCAGTTGAAATTTGCGCAAGGGGCTTGTTTGAACTTTTTTGCCTTGTGTAGAGTAAAATAATTAATTTTGGCTTATAGAAAAGTATTATAAAATTACAGATCTTGGTGAGAAACTTGATAACTAATTCCCTAATGTGGTGGAAGATCACAGAATCAATAGAACAATTTGGATTGGAAGGGACCTTTCAAGACCACCTCATCCAACCCCTCTGCCATGAGCAGGGACATCTTCAACTAGATCAGGTGGCTCAGAGCAACTAACTGCTTACTTTAATTAAGAGTTTTTGAAATATAAAAATGCATCACACAGTAACCAGCGGTAGGCTTCCGAAGCTTTTGGTCCTGTCCAGTGGAAGGCTCTGAAGTGAAACCTGTCAGTGTTCCTATAGAAACTGTGTAGGTTTTTGAAGAAACCTTTTTTATAGAAATTATTTCTTACCTCTCATCTATTTGGCAAACCTAGTTTATTTATTTCACTTTAAGCAACAATACGACATGTCTGGCTGAGACTCTACATCTTCACATACTGTTGATAGTATGGCATCATCAGCATTTATGTAACTTAGTGGAAAATGTCAGGTGTGATAAATTATGTGCTTTATTTTCCCTTCAGCGGCTCAGCGACACATTTTGCCTGCAGGATGTAGAACAGAACACTTCCTGTCACAGAAAATAGTCCTCGAACGGGTCCCTGAGTGAATGCTTGTGCGTAGTGTGGCTTCTAATTGCTATTTTACCCCAGGGGCCAGCTCCTTGTAAATCTCCCCAGCGCGGCCGCTGTGCGTGAGCAGATGCCCGCAGACACTGGCCCAGAGCGCTCACTGCCTGCTCTAAGAGCAGCGGCGAGCTGGAGGCGCTCAGCGGGGGCAGGCCGCTCCTTGTCTCTGACACGTCGGGGTCCAGATCTCGCCGAGGGAAGCCTGAGCAGCACACCGGGCCCGGCACCCGTTTCCTAGGGACAGGAAACGGGTCCCTAGGCCGTGCTAGAGACGAGGGAAAGACACCGGTATAAGGCTGGCGGGGAAAGCCCCGCCGCCTCGAAAGCCTTGCGAGGCGGACAGACCGTGTTCGGCTCCGATACACCTGTGCTGTCTCGGTAGCGAAAGCGCTTGGCTTTGATTTATCCTGGCGCTGCTGAGGCTGGAGACAGCAGTGGCTGGGAGGAAGGGAAAACCCGCACACTCTCCCGCTGCTCGGCTCTGCCGTGCGGCCGAACGAGCCCTCAGGGCCCGGCCCCCCGCTCCCTTCGCGCCGCCGCGGGGAGGCGGTGGCGGGCGGCCGCCCGGCCCTGTCCCGCCCCGCCTCTTCCGCAGCGGCCCGGGTGCTATGTGGCGGGCGGGGGCGGCGGGCGCTGTGCGCGCCGCGGGACGGGCGGCGGCGGCGGCGGCCGGGGCGCGGCAGCGCGGCGGCACCGGGGACGCCCCGAGGGCGGGCACAGCCGCCGCCGGCAGCGGCCGCACGGTGAGCCAGGGGCGGGCGGACGGCGGGGGCGAGGCGCGGCCTGCGCCGCGGCGGGCGGAGCGGCCGTGGCCGAGCCCCGGCTGGGGCGGGCAGGGAGGGAAGGGCTACAGGCGGGGATTCGCTAGGCGGCCGCCGGCTCCGGGCAGGTCTGTGTCAGCCCGCGGCAGCCAGGCCGGCGCCGCCGCCGGGCCGCCTCCTCGCAGGCCGGCCGGCAGCGGGGCGCGTCTTCTCCTGCCCACTCTCCCGCCTGCCTTCTGCTTTCTCGTTCTCTCCGTGCCTCGGGAGCTGGCGCACACCGGAGCTGGTGCGTTCCTCTGCTGCCCCTCTCCAGGCGCAGAAGGCGGTGCTGGCCGCCCTCAGCCGGGTGTGGTACGCGGAGGCAGGTGCCGGCTGTGTGCCGACACCGCTCTTGGCAGCCTCCAGTCACAAACCGAATATAGGAGCACACTGATGGAATTAATGCCTCAGCCTCGACAGAGCTTGAACGTGCTCGTGGTCTTGTAGGTTTTGATTCTGAGCGTGTATAAAATGCTGTAGGGTAAGGATGCAGTCAAGCATATAAGCAGTGTGGTGTATTTTGTCGACCGGTATCTTTGTGTCGCCCTTCTGTCCTTTCTGCCTGTGTCGTGGTTTTGGACTAACAGGCAGCTCATTGCTAATACATGCGGATAGGTGTTGCGCCACATGGAGAGAGATCGGCCGTTCTTGAAGAGAGGCTGACATAGCTCCTTTGCAAGTGTCACTTGCTTTTCAGCTCCGTCTGAAGTTTTCAGAACCTTGCATGAGTACACAGAAAGTAATCATGAGTGCTGTTCTACCATTAAGCCGAACGGTCAGTGCCAGTTAGGAAGATAATGCAAATCATGCCGTCTTCCTTTCCTGCTGGATAGGATAAATACTTCTACTACTGTGTCTGGCCTGGGGATACAGCTTTTCCATAATTTGGAAATCTGGGATCTGAAGTGGTTTTGGCTCTTTCTACATAAGGATGATCCAAGGTTTGTGTTTGTTTCAGCGTAATACGTTCCTGACTTCCATCAGAGGGACGCATGTTGTTGGTAGTGCAGCATTTGAGTAGTGGATACTTAGGAAAATCTGAGCCTAAGTTATTTAATAGACCGAAGTTGCTCAGTAATTCTGTGGTAGAGCAATAGAAAAGTTAGAATAGTTCTCTTTTCTTAGTTCATTCTTCTATGAATGAGAGGGTGTGGGGCTTTATTCCATTAGCTTGCATAATGAAGACAGGGATAATTCTAGATTGCTGCAATTATCTGACGACTAAAGATGCATAATTCCTTCCATATTAGCCCCGCAATATAGAATATGAACATTTTACTTGAGGATGGAAAGGACTTAAAGGAGCTGTTTAATTTATATGATAAATACGTAGTTTATAATTCATTACATTTTAACTTTAATTCCATTTTGTTTCTGCTTACTTTAAACAGCAATTACAATATTATTCAGATGTGAAGAGCAGGACTGCTTGGTTCATGAATTTGAGAAATGCAAGAACTCTGAGTGACACAAGGTAAAAATACATTTTGAGATACTCATATGAAAATATTGGTTATGTATTTTAGAATAACTTATATATGTACTAATACTACCAAACTAATGTAATGTTGACATGATGTAAAAGACAACTACAGTTTCAGCTAAAAGCATTTTGTGTGTATTTGCGAAGTCACTTAGCAAATATACAAATTACAAAATTGTGTACCTAAACACAGGTGTCTAGCACCATTTCACATGTGCCAGAGGATCAGAAATTTCTGCGTGTTCTGAGAGAATGTGACACAGCATCTCTTGGAGACTGCTCCCTTCTGATGCAGTAGTTGTAGACACAATAAAGGATTATGCAGATGTCTGAAATGGCTCTTGCCTTCAGGTGCCTAAAGTGGACCCTGAACCTGTACATGAATCCTGCCCGATCCAAAGGCTTTCTGTTCCCCATGCCCCAAAGCATTTTTTGGTGTCCTTCACATCAGTGGCATAGAGTATATTTCAGTAACTGGATAAGAAACTTTTCTAATAGTTTCTGTTATGAACTGATATATATTATATATTCAGCCCATAGCAGCTGTTTCATTGCCATAAGTATTAGCAAAAATTGAGATTATTTTCCCAAAGTGTTTGCTGGCAGGGACACCCCTTTACACACTCAGCTGAAAGCTGACACTGATAGAGATGGAACAGCTTACGTGATTTTAATTACATTTGGTTAATTAAACTGTTCTGCTCTTGGTTCCACTAAAGACTGAAGGAGAATTGGTCTCACAGGTGCTTTAAGCCTTACGTAATGGCCACAAGGGTGCTTTGAGACTCTCTGGAGTAGTCTGTAATTCATAAGTGTTAGTTCATAAGCACAGTTTAAATAACATCTAATTACCAGGTTGCATGGGTAATTCCAGTTGAGGAGGCAAATGCTATGCATAAACATGACATGTGATATTGACATTTCTAAACTGTGTATAGCTACAGCAAGTTTTGTAGAGCCTAATGACATATTTCTAAATGGGAGATGCTTTTGTCTCTATTTGTAGAGTTCAAAACTTAAACAAAGTCCTATTATGAAAATTCCTTACTTTAAAATCTGATGCTGTTTACTAAATGGGGTTAGTATATCTAAGGAAGCAAGTATCTTTTCCTCAGTTAAGAGATCTCTAATACCAACTAATTTCAAAATTTCACTTCCATTGATAAGGTGGATTGTCAGTTACATCACCTTAAGAAAAATGACTACTTGTTTTATAAGATCATTTCATGGTTACAGTTTCATCCAAAGCTGTGGTCTTGGTATGTTTTTATTATAGGGAGAATGCTGTCTTCCATGCTTTTCCTCCTAATTGTGGACTTCTATGTCATTTGTAGCTCTTTAGATGAGACAACCTATGAGAAACTGGCTGAAGAAACACTGGACTCCTTAGCAGATTTCTTTGAGGACCTGGCAGATAAACCTTTTACCCCAGAAGATTATGATGTCTCTCTAGAGGTATGTTTTAAATATTATATTACCACTGTAATTATTGTAGGGGTTTTTTCCTATTATTTGAAGGAGAATTTTAAATTAGTCACCTTAGTGCTGATACTAAAAATGCAATGAATTTTTACCCATTTATTGTATACTGACCAGGGCAACAATTCTGGTGAGAAGCAACACATACCATTGTGTGATTTAGGGATTCAAAATTTTTCATGTTTAGAGAAAGACATAATATTGAATAATACATGAGCACAGTGGAGATGGAAACTGTTCTCTTATTTCACATTGTTCTATAAATTTTCCTAAACAGGCACAGTCAGTTCCCTTCTGGTGTACTACATAGCACAGTACATCTCATGTAACTGTTAGAGCAGTTTCTTTGGTTGCCCTGAATACAGACAAGCAGCATTTGTATTGACCAGGTAGTGTATGTTTGTCCTGGCTTTAATGACAGCCTGTGGTGGAGAGAAGCAACAGGAGGGTGCAGTGTTGGACAGGTTGTTGCAGAAGTGAGACCAGAGCGTACACATGGGGAAGAGGCTACTGTCACAGGAGACATTGCATGGCTGGAGCCTTCAGTAGCCAGTTACTCAAATACAGGAGTGACAGACTCAGAACAAAAATGTTTGTGTTATTTGTATAGGGGATTTATTAGTTTTTTTATAAATTCAGTTCCTGAAGTGATCTATGTCTTACAGCCCTCAACATGACTTGGAGAAGAGTGCCGTTTCTCCCTACAGTACTGTCTGCTACACAGGTTTTTCAAAACTGCAGTTTTTTGAGGTCACATAACTATTGCTCTCTCTTCATGTCTTAACCACAACGAGATTGCTTTGTACTGGCACTGTCAGTTATGTTTTTGTGCCCCAGAATGTTGAATCAGGTGGTTTGGGTTTCACTGTGCAAAATACAAAACCAAAACAAAAGCCTGTAGTTTTTGGACTTCCTTGTGTAGCTTTGTCATCATAATTTTCATTCTGTATTTCTGATAGCTAGGATATAAAATAACATATTGCCAGTAGCTTTCTGTTCAGCAAATACTACTTGTTGTTTTAATTAAGTATATAGATAATGTTACAGCTAATTGCTTTTCTGGTAGAAAGCATTTTAAAACGTTACTCTTCAGTATGTTTTAGGAGATCAATGTACCTATTAGCCTGATGTAACTATCCTAGGACAAAAATAAGCAATAGTTGAAATTTACCTTTTTAGTATTATTAAACACTTCATTATGCTAAGCAGATGAGTTATGTCATAATTTTTTTCTCCATCTACTGTATGGTGGATTATGTTTGACATTGACTTGTGAAGCTCAAGAGCTAATACTTTTACATCTTAATTTTTATCAGTGGTCCTTTACTATATAGACAGGATGATGACAATTAATAATATGCTGTCATTTCTGTTGAAAGGAGAGGGTTAAATAGCCCAGGTTTTAATTCTAAACAAACAGGGTCAGTGCTGCAAGAAACCACAAGGTGGCAAATGTGATAAAGGCCTGCTGTGGCTGTTGTAACTGTGAGTGCTTTGAGCAATTTATATTTTCGTGTTCAGGAAAAAAAAGAATCTCTTTAGAAGAATATTTTTGTTACCGGGAAGTAGCAAACATTCATCCAGTAGTACAAAATACATACAGCAGTATTTCTTAAAATATGGTAAAAGTATCTTGCAATTTAAATTCTTAAAAAAATTCAAGTAATATTTTCTTCAATTTTGAGTAGCATTTGAGAAGTACTGTAAAATATATGAGAAAATGTTTTCAACATATCAGTAGAGGTTAACCTCTATTTACCTTGCAAGGATGGAGGAACAATACTTTCTAACAGCTGATACACAGTATAAACAATAGTATAATTTTTTGTTGACTCTTTGAAAACCTATTTACTTATAGTGTGTCTGTAGAAACATGTAGCACACTGAATACTTAGTATGGCATTACAAATCTCATAGAAGAATGCTATATACAGAACCTGTATATCATTATTCAGGCCTAATCCTCCATCCTGTTCTTATTCTGCTGTATCTCTACAATTCTAAGACCATGAGATATGGAAAACTTGAAATTCTGACAACCAGAGAAGTAGCTTGTTCTTGCCCTTCTGTGCACTGTACTAATGTCCAATAGAAATAACTGGCAGGACAAACCTGATGGGACTTGTAACCAGAAGACACTTTTATTTTTATAGCTTTTATCACAGATTTACCTATTCTGTGCCTTAAGCACAGAAAGAGCAGGGAAACTAAGGTAAAAAATCAGATCCCAAGAGTATTATTTTAAGCCTAGTGCTACTTGAGATATGTTCCTCTGAGTTACTTTGTAAGGGAAGGAAGCTTTGAGTTGCTGCTTGTGCTACAGAGTATGTTGGCAGGCAGGAGATACTCATGCCTGAAAGTATTTTTCCCCATAGTGAGTGTTTATACATAGCAAATAGCCAGGCAATGATATGTACCTCTAGTAGTATCTTCTGACTAAAGCATGAAAGGTATGATACCCTTAAAGAAGCTTTGTTGTGCCATAGGCCTTGAAGTATTTGAGATACTGTGAACTAAATAAATTATCTGAATCGTCACATTGCATTCTGTAGAAATATTTCCCTTTTAAATTAGTATCATTCAGATCACCTTTAGATCAACTCCAGTCCAAGTATTGTTGTTTTTTCACTCTTAAAATCAGAACAGAAAATATTTTTGTCAGTTACTAGAAACATGAATTATGTTGTCAGTAAGAAATATGAGCAAGAAAGAGAAAATAAATGTTCACCAGGATAATTGTGTAAAGGTGACATAACCACAGCAAAACCAGACTCATGGAAAACCAGAGTCATGGAATTTAGAACTGGAGGATTTTTTCAGGAATGAATCCGAATTATCAAGAAAAATATGTGTTTGTTCCCTGTAAAACTGTTACCATTACTGAAGAAAAGTAAGGTAGAATTGCATGGCTCAGAAATCTGGCAATGACACATAAAGCTTCTTGACTTTGGACCACACCAGTTCTGCATTGTTCATTAATATAAAAAAGTTTTATTGGATGATGTTTTAATCATTGCAAAATGAATTGCAATGGTCTGGTCTTTTCAGGATGCCAGGTCCAAGCTCAAGAATATTATTTAAGTAGTAACATTGTGAATGGTACAAACACACTAAAATCAAACTCTGACCAGAAAGTCTAAAGTCTAGTTCAGACTCAAAGATATGCTAGGTTTAATGATCATTCTCCTTAGCTATTATTGTTTGGGAAGATGGTTGAGAATCGGATACAGGTATGTAAGTTTCTGCCAGTGCAGGTGAAGTAATTGTTGTCAAAGTAGCGGGATACAAATTTTTTATTTCTTACTTTCTTTGTCTTTTAAGAATGGAGTACTAACAATTAAATTGGGTGGAGACATGGGAACATACGTAATCAATAAGCAAACACCAAACCGGCAGATTTGGCTGTCCTCACCCACTAGGTAAGTTAGTTACATAATATCTGCAGACTGGGTGGAAATGTATTTCCTCTTATTTATAGCATGGCATGATCATGTAATATCCTTTTCATAAATAACCCTTCTACTAGGCATAGTCTTAAAATGTGATATAATCTAAATATTCAATAATGGTTTGGTACAGGGTTTCGGGCACACTGCAGTATTACTGCATACCTAAATTAATTGTTACAGGAAATGTGTAACAAAGAATTTTCATACGCTGTTTCAGCCCAAAACCACTGCCTATAGGAATATAGCTTACTCATAGGAAATATTACCAGCAATGATTAAAAAGAAACAAACAAAGCTTCTGTTGGAAAAAGAGTGATGATGATGTCATCATCTAAACCTCTCTTTGTGTTTTAAACAGGGTGGCTCCTTCCCTTTTAAGCTTGTGGGATTTCCTGCTTTATATGTTTATGTATGCCACACTGGTTGTTTTTGTCCAGCCTCTGCACTTCACAGGAGACTTAGCTAGCTGCTTCCTCTGCCTTTCCTAATGATGTGTTTTGATCCATTTCAGGTTTTAGGCTTGGTTTCAGCAAGGAGGGCAGCCATATAAGTGGGAAAATGATGTAGCTGTCCCCCCTCAAAATCTGTATTCTTTGCCATGATCCCTTGAAAAGAACCCAGGGAGCTGATAAGTGTTAATGGTGAAGGAACGAGCTTATAATATTTTTGTGTAACTGACACACGAGCTTCATCTCTTTATAAAAACCAAAATTCAGATAATTCCCGTCTGTTTAGCTCCAGGCAAGCTAAGACATATGTGCTCCAGAAAATGGAGTTTGAGGAAAAAAGTTAAATTTTTCCTTTTTGTACTCCCTTAACTGGTGTTAGATAAACAGTGGTATTTCCTGGAACATGATGCTATGTGTTCACTTATTTCCTAACTTCTGAAAGGCAACTCCAGCAAATACTGTATGATCTGAACTGTCATCTTCTTAACTGCAATATGCTGGGAATTGAAAAAAGGAAATGTCGCTGCCAGTAATTGCTTGTATTGAATGTTTTGGAGAATTTTTTACACTAAATGTTGACATTTAGTCTTATATTCCAGGGGAGATTAATTTGTCAAGTTGTGAGACATTTTTCTTGGAATTTTATTTTGTCATCTGTTTGCTATTGAGTATCCGTACACCTGAGTGAAACTTTACTTAGTTGACAGTTACAAAAAAGGGGCATCAGAAGATGTGTGCAACCTGCCAGCAGTGTGATTGCATTAATTTAATGTAGCTCCTGACTGAAAAGACTTTTCAGCCTTACAGAATGTTAGCAATAGCTTAATATGATATTATAATTTTTTTTCTCTTATGGTTGAAACATATATGCAGACTTTCCATGAGCAATACATTTAGTCTATTATTAACGTGCATTTTTGCTTAAACCGTTAATTTGAAAGTCACATTTGTACAGTCTTTTGGAGATTCATAGAACTATGAAGGTGTTTCATGTGGTAACCTTATCACTGATATTTACTGCATAACATTTAAAACCAGTTCAGATAATATACATATTTCTCTGTCATTTATTAAATGACAGATCTTAACCTGATTTTTATGAATGACAGGATCATATTCCATCGTTCTCTGGGTGCAGGAGAGTATAAACATAAGCCTGTGCTGCAGAGGTGAAGTGAGAAATACTTAGTAAAATAACTGGAGCACATAACCCTGATTAAAACAGTTACTACTTAAATAAATGCTTAATAAATGCTTACATAAATGCTACTGCTATTTATGCAAACAGAAGTTACTACTTCTGATGCAGACAGTGAGACTTCAGTGAAAGTGACTTGGATTTATGCTTGCCTTTGTAACTTCTCATACATTGAGCAGTGATTGGAAAGTTCTTCATTTGACTATTGTGAGTAGCTCGGGATAGTCAAGGTTCAGATGAGTGCTTATGATGGTAGGGAGAGAACCTGCAGATTTTTCTTATGTATATACAGACTAATCTGTTTTTTAGCAGACTTGGCATGTTGACTGAGTTCCAAGGTATGTGTCCTACAAAATCAAGGGTTTCTCCATTTATCCCAGATAATAATTTCATTCCTTTCTGTTTTCTTTGCTTATCTAATGTTACCAGCAGTGAGTACCTTTGAGTCATTCTCCCACCCGATGTTTGGAAAATTAGGTGGATAGCAAGGTCTGGAGTAGAACCCAGGTGTTCAAGTTTCTTTCTTGATACTTAATGTAAGCCTGGAAAAACCAATTCAATTACAATATAATAACATAGCATTTAGTTATAAGTCTGTCACATGCCAATATATTTGCTTTCAGGGGCTAAATTATTTTGTTGCATCTAAAAGGAAATTATTTTTGCTTTGGTGTGCTTAGAATATTTGCAAGAACTAATCAGTGGCATTAATTCAGCATTATACAAATATCTGTAGTGATATTTGTGTGCAAGAAAATTATATCTGTGAGGGAAGATTGGGATAAAGGAAGGAGTTTTGGGGAAATCAGTGCCAAAAGCAGGATGGGAAAGTGCTTGTCTCCCCTTGGACTGACTGATGTATCTTGTCACCTTTCAGATATATCTATTTGATGGCTTAGTAGTTCCTGACATACCAGGCCTTTTCTGCTCCACTTCCTCAGACTGCCCACCAGCCGTTCCCCATGCTGTCTGTTCCTTTTCCTGGGCACTCTGTCGCATACATTATGCATACAGGCTTCCAGCAGGTCTCCTGAAATAATATGTACTTACACAGTGTGTGATGTTCTGTTGTGTTTTTTTTCTAGTGGGCCCAAGCGCTATGACTGGACTGGACGGAATTGGGTGTATTCTCATGACAGAGTATCTCTTCATGAACTACTATCAAAAGAGTTTTCAACAGCTTTAAAAACTAAATTGGATTTGTCCTGCTTAATATATTCTGGGAAAGAAGATACTTGATTTTATTCTACCTCATGGAAGTTTAAAGACTTTAACCTCAAGCCAAGCTCTTTCTTAGGCTGAAGTACCTGAGCTTAATTCTGTTGTTTTTCTTGGCATCAATATATTGTGCAACAAAAATGAAAATAACATATTTTTTTCTCTATTGCTTAGTCTTTGGATTTCCGTGGGCTTTTTGAATCCGTGCAGTACACATGGTTGAGGTCGCCCATCCTGTCACTTCATTTCTTGCTTTCTTCCTGCAGAAGTCATGAATTTTTAGTTTCTATAGACGTGTTTGCATGTAAGGACTGACTGCCTGGTGACTTCTGACCAGCACACAAACACTGAACTTTCCTTGGTGAAACATTCACCCAAAACAAGAAATGCCTGCCAGTTACATTGGCATAAATTGCGGTACTGTGAATGTACTGCCTCAAAATTTGTGGCTATTGTAATACATCATAGTCACATTTAACATGTCATAGTGCATGTAATGACAGTTTTTTTCTTAGTATTGCAGAACTTGCTATTCTCCAAATTCTAAATTGTAGTGTGTTTCACCTCAGGATTTATTTTTTTGAGCTAAACTTTAAATTACTTAGACATTTTTGTGGTTCTGAGCATGATATGGAATTGGAAAAGCTAGTATGTGAAGTTTAAGCTGTATAGCAATACCTCTGCAAACATTTAATTCTGTTACTGTGCATTTCTCTTTCTCTACCCTTTTGTTCTTCAAAGAGTGAAAATACTTTTTTTTTGAGCCAAGCAAAATTAAGTTCATGAAAATTTGCAGTAGTTTTATTCTACTGCATTTCTTCAATAGTTTATCTTCTTACCACCATGATGCAGCAAGTCTCCCCCTGGTACCGTGCTGATGGAGAAATTTCTTAGAATCAAGTATTGTTCTTAGGCTGATGAAGCTGTCTTCATTAGGCTATTAAATATGTGAAGGGAATAAACTATATACTCCAGATCTTGCAACAAAAAACAGTTAAAGAAGTAATGAACAGCAATACTTCAGCAATTGCACTGTTGTAATATTACAGCTTGCAGATTTTAACTGTCTGTAAAATGGAAGGACCAAATTATTGACTAATGCATGAGGGAAAAATTATACCGTGCTCTTGCAGATTGTATGAAAAGATGTTCAGTCCTCAGTATATTTCTTTTCAGTTTCTCTGATGCTGTGGTTAGTTTGGCATGATTTTCTAGCTAGCTTGACAGGGAAGGATTGATTTTGTCATTGAAGAACAATAACTGTAAAGTGTTCTTGCCCAGTATTTGCATTTAGAGATTTAGAGTATAAGCATTGTTACCTGCTATTTCTCACTACTAAACAGAGAAATGTTTCGATGGAAGTAGCTCTTGGTTAATGGTTCATGCTCTGTGCATGTTTTACAATCAATATGAATTTCAGCACTATTGGATGAGGTAAATACAATGACTCCCAGACCTCATAAGAGTAAAGCATGTTTTTTCAAAAGAGTACAGGGAGGTAAAAATAGAATATGTTTTTGCAGTTCTGAATTTAGAACACTGAAGATAATTTATAGCATATGGAAATATGTATTTTTATGTAGTTACTTTTATGATATTTAACTCAGTCTCCTACAATTTCAGATAGTCGTTTAAACTAATTTGTGTAGAAGTTAATGACATGATATCTGAGTCAAGGATACCTGGTTATTCCTTTGCCTGACCATGTGAAATTATTTTTTCCAATTGACTTCTCCAAAAATTATTTTCCTAAGTATTTGCATGCAATATGACCACTCATATGCATCTGATTCATATTTGGAAGTTAATTTTCCATTCCCTTACATCTGGTAGAAATGTTTATAGTTAAATAAAATTGAATGTGAAATTCTTAATTCATTATGTAAAGGTATGATTCAAGAGTTTGATGATAAGGGTGAAGGCCACAGACGTGCATACTTTTGAATTCTTTCTGTTTTGTAAAACACATACTGGAAAGATTCTGTGCAAGTGTGGCCAGTTGATGTGAATCTTGTAAGAGCAGTTCAGCTTTCACAGTTTACATGCCTTGCCCTTAATCTGTAATGCTACTGCTATTTATGCAAACAATTTCCTGGGTTTAGGTATCTGAGTAACAAATGCGTTTAATCTTAGCTGAAGAAAAATAGTGTCAGCAAGTTAGAATGAGTTTTATCTCGATGTACAAAATGAATCATAGGACATGACTCATTTTTTGCTTTAATACTTGCATCCAGTTTTAAGTAGGGGGCAAGGACTCCCATGAGCCATCACACTTGTACAATGGAGGCACAGAACAAGCTCTAATCCTAATATCAGACTGCTTATTGCCCCAAGACAAGTAACACTTCTGTACTGTTTTTTACTTCCATAACTTACAGAATAAAAAGACTGTTGAATAGTTCCCCACCTGACATCATGTCAACAGTTTCTTGCTTCACCTCTCCCAAAAGAAATAGCTGAAGGACAATCATTAAATATAGACTATGCACAGACAGTATTAATGAGAACCACTGTGTTATGGTCATTACTTTTTTCCACAGTCCAGTGCTCCACTGTTGGTGAAGGAGAACATGTAGAATATTTTGGAAGGATGAGTTGCCATTTCATAGCTTTACTGGCTGCCTAAGCTCAGCACATAAATTGGGGTGTGTTGGGCTTTTTTTAGTTACACCAGAATTTTCATCAGCTGCTAATCTGACCTAAGTTCTTGTCTGGTGTTTGCTCATTTTCTTTTCCACTTGTGTGTAATTCGTAAGAAAACACTACTTCTTTGTAGGATTGTTCCATGTGATAAAATCATTACATCTTATTTCCTTAAAATATTGCAACTTCAATAAATGGGACAAAGGCCTGTCCTGAAGAGGACGTACTGGAATAAAAGAAAGGGGGTTTACAGGAAGGTTTGTGTTTGATTATTTTTAGCTTCTGGTTAGTGGTTGAATTCCGCGATTGTGCTAACCAGCTCTGTAATATGTGGAAGTCCTGGGAAGGAAGGCAGAGGCTTGCCAGAAAACCTGAAAGAACATTCAAAATAGTAAAGGAAGCACGGGAGGGGCAGAAGCAAAGTCTATCAGGAAGAAATTAGCTTTGTACAACAGCAGATGTCGTTGGCAGGGCAAGGAGAGATGCGGGGCAGACTGCTTCATGTTGCCCTTTAGGGAATGGTGTTTTAAATTTATTCCACTATATATAATTTTAACCAATCAAACATGTTCCAGTCCATTTTGCTATTGAGATTTTTTGTTTTAATTCCTATATAAAGATAACAAAAAATTGTGTGGCGTTACGTCCCTCTCTCTCCCAAATTGTCTTTTATGTAAATTGTACTGCTGGCAGTTGTAGAACAAAGACCTTATTCATGCTTTTTACTGAGGGAGGTGACCAGTGGAGGTTGCTTTGCTGCTCGTAGGATAAACAGAGCCATGAACAATTAAAGTATTCTAAACAGTTCCTTACTGCAGACTTTTTTTTTTGAAATTCAGGTTAAGGAAAGACAGACAAGTTTAGATTAGAAAACAATATATATTTAAAATAAGGCATATAATATTGATGCCCTCTCCAGTTTGCTGAATTGATTTTAAAATTCTTTGTATTGTGATAATTATGCAAAGTGATCAGTAACACAGTGAATAAGTTTGCAAGCATTGTTACTTTCCAGATGAAGGCTCTTCTGCTAGCAATCAATGTTCTCTGCTGTTGTACTAAAAGAAGTCAGTTACATATTTAATGTGTCCATAGTCTTACTACTCTTAACAACATTTTAGGAGCATTAACCGGACATCCTAAGGCCACTGTTACAAAAGATTTTGAGAACTAACAGATGAAGTTTTAAAACATTCATTAAAGAAAAAGGCACCTACCACAGTGTAAACCAAGTAATCTGACACATACCTGGAAGTAAAACTAAATTTCTATTTCTTGTGCCTTGATTCTGCCTAAAAGCAATATTGCATTACGTGCTGATCATAGAATTAGTCTGTAGGTGACTGAAAGCACCAAGTTTATAAATTAGCCCTGATTTAGTCTTTTTTTTTTCCCCTCTGACTTTTGCTGTTGAGGCTTTTAGACTGAAATAGATACTTGAAGGCTAGTGTATGCACTTGCATGTTAATTATTAACAATAGCTAGAAGCAGGCCTTTCCATACAATATCTGAATGCAGTTTCATATTTGCTCTAATAAAACAGGTTCTTTCAGGGCCTCCTTCCAAAGTCCAGCCTCTTCACGAAGAATACTGTTTGCCTTCCTTATCTTACTTTCTGTATGAGATACAGTGCATGAACTGTATCTATTGAGGAAGAAATTTATCTGAATTAGAAGTGCAGTGGGAGTCTGGTATATTTCTCACCTGCAACTAGCAACAAACCATAAAACTTTAAGTAGACATTGTTCCGCAGGCCTGATCCGGGTGGGAGTGTGCTGTTTAATTTTAGAGGTGCTTGCAAGGGGTTTAACTGTCCACCAGATAAGACAGTAGATAAGGAATTCCTGGTGACATTTAGTGCTTTACAATGCAAAAGAAATACGACTCCAAAGAATCCTGCCAGGGCTGTTTCGCCTTGCCTTTCTCATCTCAGCTGCAGGACAGCAGTGATGCTGAAAGCTGATACCTGTGGAATGCCAGCCTGGAGTGTATTTCTCTCCTGGTATGTTGCAGTTTCGGGAACAGTATTGGTGGACTTGCAGAGTGACACGGGGTGTTCCGGCCTGGAAACGGAGCTACTCTGCCTTCTGCTAATCCTGGACATTTCAGCTGAGAGTGATGATGTGAACAGAGCTCTCCCGAGCTGTCAGTAAAGAGGCCGCAGCTATTCTGTGATAAAGAGCAGGGAAAAGCAGATTGAGAGGCGTACGTGGAACACTGCGCTGTGGTGTTAAAGGCTGTCTCAGAGGTCTTCCCGTTAGAAAGGTTCAGATGGGCAATGATCCCAAAGTTCCAAACACACTGATGTAAACGGAAAACACACCCAAGCGCTGGGCTGGGTGACGGTGAGTTCTGCCAGCGGCGACCGGGCTCCGCCGTGCCCGCCCGCAGGTCCGCTCTGCTGCCTGGGCCGGCGCGGGGTGCCTGGGGCAGGGCCGGGACCACACCGGGGGGCAGCGCCGGGGTCCCCTGCCGGGAGACGGGACGGGCAGAGAAAAGCCGGGGGGCGGGGCGGCCTCGCCGCGGTGACTCAGCGGCGCGGAGCACCGGGCTGCGACCGGTATTTCCTGTTCCCCTGCCGCCGCCGCGGTGTCGGTGTGTGCGGGCGTGGGCCGGGGCAGCCGGGCGAAGGCACCCCTGGACTGGAGGGGCGGCAGCCGCAGGTGGGGGCGCGCCTAAAGAGGGGGCGCGCCGCCCGCCCCGTCCGGCCGCCACCGCCCCTCCCCTGCCGTGCCCTGCCCTGCCCTCCCCATCCTTCCCCTCTCCTCCCCACCTGGGGGCGAGGCCGGCACCTGCAGCGGGAGCCCGCCCCGGCGTGGCCGCACCGCCCCCGCCCGCGCCCCGCAGGAAATCGCCCGACTCAGCGGGAGCGGCCACAGCGGACCCGGACCCAGCTTCAGACTCGTCCCCAGTCCCAGCCTCGGCCCTGCACTCGGATTCGACGCCCTCAGTCCCTGCCCGCTCCGGGGCGACAGGGCAGGGCAAGGCGCAGTCCCAGCGCCGGGGCGCCTCTGGGACCTCTGCTCCCGCTGCCGGACGCCCTCCGCGAGCAGGCGAGTATCCCCGCGGGATGTCCCCGCCCCGAACCCGCGCTCATCGCCGCTTTCCTCCCCCCGGGCAGGTGCGGTGCCCCCCGGCACCCCCTGTTCTCCGCGGCCGGTGCCTCCTCTCCCCGCCCCGGGGGCCGCGCTGCGGCCACGAGCTGCCCGGCTTCTCATTCTCGTTCCTTTGTGTGCTTTGGCTTTTATCGCCCTGTTGCCTGCGCTCCTCAGGCGCGCCTTGCCGCCTTTGTCCGCGCACTCGGACCCGCCGCGCCCCCGCGGGGCCCCCAGGCCGGTCCCGCGCCCGCCGCGCACCTGGGCGACGCGAACAGCCGCGCTCGGCCGGGGATCGGCTTTTCTCTAACGGGATTAAGCGGCTCTCGATGACTTTTTCCGTGATAAGTACTTTCCGGGAGAGCGCGATACTACGCGGAAAGTGGGAGAGATGTCACCAGCGAGTCGGGGTGTTTGTTTACCCGGGCTACTCCCGGGGGGGCCGCTGGCGGGGCGGATCCCCCGGGCAGCTCACGCCCCCGCTGCCGGGGGCTTGGGCTGCCTTTGTTGCGCAGAGAATTCCTGAAATCTTTATGTTGGCACATCCCGAGTGAATTCCAGCCGTGCCTTGGGCTTTGACTAACTGGGTCAGGGGAAGTTTCAAGTTAACAGGGAACCGTGAAACAAAGGACAGGCAGTTCCAGAAGACAAATGCTTTAATTGCCCTGTTAAAGTGCCTTGGCATCGGCCGTGTTTGCGGTGTTGGAGCCCAGGTACATTAGATTCTCACCCTGGAGTGCCAAGCTTGATCTATCAGTGGCATGCAGTTGTTTTAGTTGACAACTCTGCCCTTACTTACCCCATACTTGAAACCTGTTTGCCTTTTTTTCCAGCATGAGAAAGTACATGCTGTTTGAACATACTTATGGAAGAGCCATATAACAGACTCTTACAGAAAATCAGAAAACCTTCATGCTTCGGTGTTGCTTTTTAGTAGTTGTTCACTTGAAACAGAGAGAATGTCTGAATTAGCTGCTTCCTAGCTTCAGTTCATAAAATTGCGTCCATTTCCACAGCTAAGATGATTCTCGAGGGCTCTTGGCCCCACAGCTGTGCTTCAGCAGAGGCTGCAAATGTCTGCTTTGTTTTAACCTTCGGAGATAATTATCAAGGTCGCATCATTTGCAACACAGTAGATTACCTTTTCTTTTGTTCTGCAAAATTTTAAAGGTTGAGAACTGTGATTCACCCCTAGTTCGAAAAATAAAAGAGAAACTATTATGTGCAAAACTGCGTCTTTAATTTGTGAAGCGTTTGTCGTCTAAGGCTTTAGCTATCAGCTCTTTCAAATAGAGATACTTGTCAGGATCCAAGAAGTCCTGACATAGCAAGAATCAGGTACTGAAAGGCAAAGGAGATTTGCTTGTGTAAATTAATACTAATTGGGAGATCATCAGGCTGCTTTAAGAGACTTTGAAATGTTTTTCATTTAGTAAGCATGTGTGTGCCACTTAGACACGATCAGTAAGATTTATACTTAGTATAACATTATTATGAGGATTATGAGGGGTGTCTTCAGCCTTCTGACAAAGTTTTTTACATATATTTGATTTTTAGGTGAGTTTACTGTTATAATTACTTCTTGACTGTTACATGCAAACATCTTAGGCCCTGAACACTGGTTTCAATTAGCGGCAATGACTTCTCTGCCGTTTATGAAAAGATGACACTGTGGACTGGAGAGCCTTTATCTAATTGTGTTTTGCTATTGCCCTGTATCACTGGCAGTAACTGCTGAGGTGCTTAGTGCCTCTGCACTGGATTTCTGTGAGACTAAAGGCAAGTGTTGGGAATTATGCAGCAGAATTGGGGTGATCCCAACACTTTGCATGAACTATAATCTAAAATAGATATTTTCAGAATGATGCATCAAAGTAATAGAATGAATGATACTTTTTTGATTGCTTAGTCCCCTCTTTTCCTGGTTCCGTGTCCTCTAAGGACAACCAGGAAATCTTTCTGAGTGATTAAAACAATGTTTAGGTAGTTCCACAGCTCACAAAATGGGATGTGCCGTACCTTTATAAAACTTACATACTCAAAAGCATTAGAAAGCTCCTGGAACACAGTAATCCTCAGCTGAGGAACGGCCTACTATTCTGGGACTACTTCAAAGCTGTGTTTAACTTAGAGCAAAAATCTGGGTGGTAGCATTTGTGTGTGTGTTTTAATAGTTACCAATTATGTCTTTCTCCAGAACTTCCTCGTGGGGTAAAGGAGATCTCGTGTTACAAGACTGGTCACTTTTAATTGTTGAAATAACAGTATTTAAGTACTCATGGATGGTGTAACTTTTGTCATACTGTGTCTGCATCAGTTTCATCCCATTGTAGTAGTCTTGGAATTGGTCACTCTAATGATGGGGGGAACAGAGCGTATGTTAAAACAGCTGCAGGTCTGTCAGGTTAGAGATTTTCAAGTCTAGTTTATTTTCAAATAGATATGAAATTTCTAATTGCTGGGGAAATTTTTTTTTTTTAATTTGACCATTGATCTTTGGCATCAGCTGTAGAAAGGCTGTGGATCTTAATCCCAGATTACAGTGGATTTCTGTGAATTTTGGAAGACTTCTCAAAAATGAGATAATTATTTATAAAACAAATATTTATGGCAGTAAGTGTATAGGGCATAATTTTGTCTTCTAATAGACAAGTCTTACCATAGTGAAGAATGTTTGCAAATGCTGTGTTTCCTACAAAGATTGGAGCAGTGACATGGGGAGGACTGGTTTTGCATGACTGTGCTGGCATACACGCACCAGTGCACGTCATCTTTGGGAGTCAAAGGTTCAGTCTCGGTCTCGTGACCAAGTGCTCTAAATGCACTGAGAACTTACATGGTCAAAATGTAGCTGTTCAACATGGGACGCTTTTCTCAATTATCTAACCCTGTCCTCTTCCTCAGAAAGATCAGCACTATGTTGGATACCTATGTTGGCTCCCTTGAAAACTTTGCTTACTGCTTGTTCTTAGAGTCTTTGAAGCCTTCTGTTGTTCTTTAATTATCTTTTACCAGTACTTGGGTCATCCTGGTCCCACTTCAGAAAGTATTTTTTTTTTCCAGAATCAGTAAATTATGATTTAGAACCTGCTGCAATTATGTGGGTATTTTTGTTTAGGGTTTTTTATTTGTTTATTTTTGGGGGGGGGTTAAATCTAGGTTGGGGTTTCTTTTGTTATATTTTTTTGTGGTTTGGTGCCTTTTTTGTTGTTTTGCTGTATGTATTTTGGGGGTTTGGTTGTGGGGGGGTTCTGTTTTTGTTTTTTTTTAGCAGACAAAGTCATCATTCAGAGCTGGAGAGCTGAGGTTATTTTTTACTTAAATATTACATAATTTAAACAAGTGCTAACTGCAGCATTGTAATTAAACAGCTTGATGCAGTAGCAAAGTATACTCAGGTCGTTTAATACCTTAAACTATTAATGTTTGGGTTGGGTTTTAGTTGTCTTGTTATTGGGATTTTTTTTGTTTTGTTTTTCTTTTTATACCGATTGCTTTTTGAAAGCTTTTTTTTTCCCCTTTATCTTGTTAAGGGATATTGTAGTTTTCTATTTCAAATAAAAATGTAGACTGTGTCAACTTCTTTCCATTCAGTGTGAGATGGCTCTTGCATTTCTGAATGTGTTTAGGATGTTTATGATCCAAGCTTAGTAATAACAGAGTGAGCTGTGGGAGCTCTGGTTTGATATCTGGTGCAGCATCTACCCTGGTGTGTATTCGTCAGCTGCAGGCTTTGTTTTTAGGAAACATGAGCTACCCAAGTCTTCCTGAATTTAGGTCAGCATTGTTGTTGTGCATCTGAGTCCCAGAACCTCAGATAACTATGGTTGCTAATCTATGAAGAAAACGAAAACTCATTAGTGCTCTCTTTTCACATGAATAATGTGAAAACGACAGACAAAAATACTGCCTGATACAATCCTACGGTCAATAAGAAGTGTGCAAGGCAAGATAGAAAGCCCTATTGTTCTCGGTTTTTTCCAATGCCTGCTCCCTTTTCATGCTTTTGTCTCTGCTTTTGTTTTGTACCAGCAATCCAGAACTGCTTTTGAGATGTTTCTTTTTACTTCTTGAAAGTGTGCAGTTATCTGGGGTATGGTTTATATACATGTGAAGGATGTTTCCTTAGATTTTTGTATGTTTTCACTGAGCTAAACATGTGGCCTTTTCCTAAGACTCGCTCAATGATACCTCTCCCTGAAGGATTGTGTTGTTGTAACTCTTTTGTGCCAAACTCATTTTTTGACATCAGCTGATAAACTGCCATATTGATAAACTGAGTGTGAGCTTAACAATGCTGCCTCATCATAACCAAGATTTCACGTGTTGGTTCAAGCTGTGTGTTACTTGCCTTGCCTCATTAATTTTTGGTTGGGGTTTTTAAGGCTTTAGAGAAAACCCATAAATCTCTCCTGCATGTCACTCTCAGCAGCAAGGCTGTCTGTAGTCCAGCTTGCACTCTCTATTCTAACATCTGCTTCATCGTCTAGCTCTGCTTAATAGCCAGCAGATTTGACTACTGGTATCTCTAGCCTCCTTAGCACAACTTCGTGTAAGCTGATTCTGAGAATCTCCAGGAACATATGGACTGTTCAAGGAAGGAATGGTTTCTAAGGAGGGGCCAAAAGCTACTGCAGTCCATGAAGCTGTGATAAAGAAGTTTCCAGTCCCCTTCCTCTCTTTTCATTCTCACCTCCCACGCTCCCAGTCTGATCCTGGATGCTCCTCTACCTTATGATTTTTCTAACAGATCTAACTTTACATATGTGCTGATTGTGGTGCAAACAAAACACCTGTGTGTTCTGGAAGTTAACAATCGACTGTCACAGTTGTTCTTATCACTTGAGCAAAAGTATGTAAGAAGAGATACTTGTTTCTTTGCTCTCTTAATAAGGGCATTCTTTGATCTGTAGCTGTTACACAGACTTTTGTTGAACGATGAGAAAGAACAGTATTTTGTTTTTTTCACAAAATAGAAAGTAATTTGTGGCTACATTAGGCAATGACTGTCTCTTTTTTAGTTGGGTCTGAAGTGACTGAGGATGTGATCCTGCCTCTGCCATCAGTTTACAAGAAGTATGCTCTACATCTAATTAAGAGTGTATGACTGTTTTCATCTGTTGAGGATTAAAGCAAAATAAAGCTTTGGCTTTGATCTTGTAAATGTTTCTTTAATGGACAAAAAGCTCTGTCATTCTTTCCCCTTTTTAGAAATGCATTGTACTTTCTGAGACATCACTTGTGTGCTCTGTTAGGAAAATTGCACTGTTTCTTTCCAAGAAAACTTTTGGTTTCTGTTCTTCCTGAAAAATTACAAAGACAGAAAAAGTGGAGTGGATGATAATTCTCCAGCAGGAAACAATGGAGGACAGTCTTTTTTAGGCTTTTTGTTTGCTCTACAGAAGTCATTCTTCACTAACAGTGCACATACTAGCAGCTTTGAATTTCTGTTTCTAAATAAAGTAGAAGTAAGTTGATTAACTGTGAGTCAGTCTCTCACTGTCTCGGTACCTGGAGGTTTCACACACCATTTAACCGAAAGCAGTACTTGGGAGTAGCTTGTGCTCATTGTGTGGGCTTGGCTTCCCTGTGAGCAGCACTAGTCATGGGGCTCCTTTTCTGGTCAGAATTAATATGCTTTGCTCAAAGGGACAAAAGATGGACCGGAGCTGCACTTAATGCTTTTCAGACTCTGCTTTGGACTGGCTTTGAAAACTGCTGTGGGAAAGTTTTTTTAAGAGCTATTTCTTTGATCTATAAGGGGAAAGTTTAGAGTTAAAGAAGTGTTAAGGAAGAAGGTGTGCAGAAAGAAATACCAAAACATCATAGGTGAAGGTGTGGTAATGCTGAAGTTGTTAATAAAACCAACTAGGAGGGAAAACTGGATTTTATAAAAATAATTCTGCTTTTGTGTAAAATAGAACTGTCATGGATTTCTACAGTAAAAAGATCCTTCCGTACTGGAATTGTCAAAAACTGCTCACTTCTTGCCTTGTCTTCTCTTTCTTAGCCTTTATGATAGATCTACCAAAGCTACCAGAAGTCACGATGCATGCAGGCTTAATGACGTTAGCTGTGCTTGCAGGCTCCTAGTACTACTCTGCTTTCCTAAGCTTCTTAATGCTTCATATACAGATGTTTAAAGTTGCAGTTAGCTGATTTTTTCTTTTTTTGCACATGGAAAATTAATTTTTTGCTTAATTTAATTCATGTGGGTTTAGTATATTAATTATTTTTTTAACACATCACTACATTTCAGACTACATACTCCTTATCAGCATGCTCCTCTGATAATTTTAGTGCTATTCTCTGAATCTAAAAACTGCCATATTAATAAACTGAGCGTTTGTTTATTAACTGAGCGTTAACTGGTGCTTGATTTTACTTTGCTCTTCTAAGATCAGTCACATGGATTGCTGTTTAGTAATTACTTGATAGTTCAGTGCATGCATGTGCTAACATAACCTACAAATGTGATTGGATATTAAACACTAAATATGGCTAATGCAGGATTGTAAGAAATGTAGAATCTGGAAATAGTTATCAAGATCTTGTTGTTAAGAGCTAAACATTTTACAGCACAAGAAATCATCTTGGTTTCTAAATCAGTAACATGCAATATGATATCACCCCAAAAGAAATACACACCTACTTAATGATACTCGGGAATAAGTAACATGCACAGTTTACAGAGAGAGTCATGGTTCCAGGCTTCAGTCTTCCTGTCACATCTCTATGTTTTTATCTCTATTACTGCCTAAGTGCATAGTATTTATATAATATATGTAACTATGTGTATCTAGATATATATATAAGCATTAATTTCTTACTATCTAGAAGAAGCATCACATCAACATTTCCTTGATTAGTTTTGCAATCAAGTACATCTCTTTGAATATTGTAATTTGACAGTACTGCAGTGTTTCCAAAATGTCACTGTTACTTCTTTCAGCATGTGCATCTGTCTCCACCTTTGTAGATCATACCTGAGGTCTTTTGCATGTACAGTTACCTCATGGCTAGAGCAGTTCTGTCGTGGGATGTGGCTTCTGACATCATGAGGCACATTTGAATGGCTAGTAGGTATCATAATGGGAGTCTCCAGCTTTCTTAATTCTGTACAAGCCATGTAAGGAAATATTTCTCCATGACTTTTCTGAGGACATCAGCTAAATTCCCTGTGACACTTCTAACACAGAGAGCTTTCTGGTGCTCTGGTGCTTTCTGGTGAGAAAAGTTAAGGCAAAAGCTATTTTTGGCTGTCACTGTCTAAAATGGTCTCAAGTTTTCTGTGCAGATCTCTTTTATTCCCTGGATGGATTTGACAGAGAAGTTACCTAGTGCTCCATTAGCAGTTGAAAGATTATAGACAGCAGAGATTTAGCAAAGGATTAGTCAATTGGAGAGTGTGCATTATCCGGCCAGGCTTAGAACCGTGATTGTCTCTTCAATCATTTTCATTAGTGTCTTATTCAAAGATTGAATTACGTAACAATGACGTTTCTGGGGAATCTGGTAGGAGTTTTTCTTCGGTTTCTCTCTCTCTTTTACTAACTATCCTAGTCTGGAAGAGGGGAAGAAAGCATTGTTTTTATGCTTCAAACTTGCAGCATGTTTTAAAAAGCATCATTTCAAATCAGTGAAGAGGCATGACTTCAGTTGCAGCATCTGCATTTGGATGATAACTTGACGTGGTGGAACTCTTGAGAAAGGCAGGATGCGGTACAAGAAATACATAACTATTTTAGAAGCAGCAATAGGTATTACTCCCCTTAACAAGAGGGAGCTGCTTCCTGAGGGTAGACACGCAAATCTGTGGCAACATCCAGGGTAAGTGTTAAAAAGCAATCAGTGAGTAACTATGGGAAAAATTGTGCTCACCTTGAATCATGCATTTTTAAAACTTGTTGTCAGAAAGAGGAGAGTTATTAGTAAAACAGGTAACTTTTTTTTGTACCTTCCAAGCTCTGTATCTTCAGTAGTTGTGGTTGAACTTAGTGGTTTCATTAGATATTTCTGTGTACTACCTACTTGCCCTTGGCTAGAGGATAACTAGGAGAAGGTGTTATTTCTAAATGAGGAGTTTGCTGAAGAACAGGAAGAATAAACACATGTATATTCATCAAAACAGAAATGAAATAGCTGTTTTGTATTTTTTGCTTGCTACTAACTTGATGTATATTTGTGTTTCCCCTCTCCTCATTTAAAAATGTGCATATTTTAATTTTTATTTGTCAGAGAAGCAGTACCTAAAATGAGAAAAGGAAAATCACTTTTGTCTGTGCAGGCAACTTTACTTCTCTGTTTAGAAGCAGGAATTCATCATACTTAGGAATATTGTTTCCCTACAAGAAGGTTTTTGTGATTTTTGTTGAAAACAATACAGAGTGCTTTCTTGTACCATACAACTTGAGTATTAGGCATCAGAAAAATCCTTTTGTAAGTAATTTTTTCCACCAAAAGCGAATCTTGTGTGGAGAACAGAGTTGTCATTCTCTTCCATCTGCCTCTGTATGAGTAGCATGGATGGATGGGTGTCTTCAGGGTCCTTCTGGTCTCTTGTATTTTTGTAATACAATAGAATATTGTCACCTTGTTTCAGACATTGCAGAGGAGTGCAAAATATGAGAGGCTTTTGTCCAAGACCAATTAGTATGTTTCTGTTGGTTTGGAATAGTTCTGTGTAAGCAAGGCTTCAAAGAAAAACTTGGATTATAATTGTGGCTGTTTGACTATAGCTGAATTCAGATTTATCCTGTAACTTTTCCACAAATGTGTTTTCTTTAATGATGGTAGTAGCAGTAAAAGCAAATAAATCATAAGTACCATATGATTTTTTTCCAGATCTATCACCAGAACCACAACAACTAGTCTAGAAAATACACTAATGGATATGGTTTTGTGTCCTTTTATTAACACAAGTGTTCTTCACATTAGTTCCAAATTTCCAGTGCCATGTTAATGAGTGTTTGTAGGGCTTTTTGTTAAAACCTTGCCCATTAAAAGGGATTCTCAGTGCAGTCTGTTTGGACTCAGGACAGCGGCGTGTGCTTCCTTCGGTTGTTCCATATAAATTATGTACATGCAAATCTCTGATTTCTTCAGCTGCTTTTTATATGTTGATAAAATACATGATTTCTCCTGCTATTTTGAGAAGCTGTGTTGGAAAGTTCTTGTATATATATTCTTGTAGCATTCTTCTTTGTTTTCAAGAAGACTGGCAAGAGTCACAGCTTGAATCAAGCCCTCTAAAAATGAAACTTACTAACTGTAATGTCTATTTCTTTTGTAACTTTGACTGTTTGTCTTTCCTCTATTACTGAGTATTAGTCAGTATCTAAGTGCAAAATACACTGTTAAAATTTGTTTTTATTTCCAGCATTCTTATTTGGATATCCCCATGCTTTCAGGGAGAGGTTTAGTTAAAGTGATTGTTGTACACACTTGGAATTTCAGGCTGGTTAAGATGTATCTGGATTATGTTTGGATTTGCCATTCCAACAGTTTCAGAAAAGCAGAAAGGCTGTTGTCATTGGACTGTAATAGGGATCCCTTTTATGTTTTTATTAAAACTTTCAGCGAATGAAAGGTTGGTAACCAGCAACTGAGTTAAAGTAAACTGAGTTGACAAAAAAGCACTGTTCTTTTTGTAGCTGCATACTGCTTATTCTGTATGACTGGAATAAACACATTAATAATGCACTTTGCTAAGATCAGCTTATCACTCAACTTCTAGAGGTACGTTGTTACATTCTTTGTAAAAATAAAATGTGATAGAAGTGTACGTGTGTGTGTGTGTGTATAGGAAAACTTTGTAACATAATGAGACACTTTCCAGAACCTAATACTGAATAAAGGGAATAGAGGTTCTTATTTGTCAACTCCTCGCTGCACAAATTCAGATGCATAATTAAGCACTTTATTTTTCTTAAACATCTCTTAAGATAAAAAACAGCACTTGAGTGTGATGCTAGGTCATCTTGACTGTGATGGCTAGAGCCATTGTTTGAAAGTTGTAAGAATTCTGCTTAAAAACCCAGACTACTGTGCAAAAGAAAGTACAAAAGGCAGATACATTATTTTGCTAAGGTATTAATTGATGTTTTCATATCAAAGACATTGCAAAGTTAAGTTTTTCTGCTTCCATCTTTGCTTGGAATAGTGATGATTTCTGTGACAGATAGATTGATTTTTGTGAGGTTTGACAAAGGGAAAATTATGGCAGCAGTGGCAGTTAGGTTTAACTTGCTAGTGTGACTTTTCTGCAGCCTCCAGAATAGTATTTTGTGTATAGCCTAGAACAATAAGGCTGAAGTTTGTTTCGAATGCACAGTATAGCTTGTGCTGCTCTTTGGTGGCCATTCATATAAACTCATATTAAGCATCTTGTTCTTCTGCAACTCTGAAATCATGCCTTAATTTAAAACTGTAGTTTACTTTTAGAAAATGCTTTTATGATGGAAGACCTTGGGGAGAAAGGATAAAGTAACCTTCTAGTTTTGAGGTGTGACGTCTGGCAGGTGTATGCATTGTTGCATGTAGTAAAAAGTTAATCTGAAACAAAACATATTTTTAAAAAATTTTAGATATTTAATTTTGCTTTTTCAAAACTGTGACCTTATTATATTTGTGGTCACAAAAATGTGAGACACAAGACACATCAAAACTTGGACCAGACTTTTAGATGGTGGGAAAGTTCTACAGAATTCTTTCAGTGTCTCTTTCTTACGTGTCTCAAGGGATCTAGAAATGGCTAATGGAGTATTAACCATAGTGAAAAAACATCCATACATTGCAGGGGGCAGGGGGGAGTGGCACGGAAACAGGCAAACAATATCAAACCTGCTAAAAGAATAGCTAATATACTTTCCTAGGAAAGTCTGGCTATATCCTATGTAGATGGAACACTTTGGAAAAATGTTTTTGAGAGAAGAATTGGAATTACTGAGTGGCATGTTGGTTTTCTTTTAAAAACAAAACAAAAGCCACCACCAAACCCTAACCACTAGCTTGTGTTTCTATTTCTGTCAAAAGTCCCTTCTTTATCTTAGTGAAGCTATTAATTTTCTCATTTCCTACCAAGGGTAGTCAAGGACCTGACAAGGGGTCAGGGAGAGGGGGAGTCCCACGACAGGGATACTGAATGGAAGCTAACACTATACTTGTGCCCAAGAGGGGTAGCCTGTTGAGCAGGGGAAGGAGGGTAGATGATTACACTGGAAATTGTTTTCTTTCTATCCTTTGGCAACTGAAGTTCTTAAGTTACCGACCGATGTCGTTGGAGCACATGTATCCAATTGTTCTCTCAAGATACAATGCTGTTACTAGCTTTCCTATATAGTCTTGTGCAAGCTAAACAATCAGACCAAAACTAAATTGAAACAAAAAACCAGATGGTTTGTGGAGAGGACCAGTGCAACAAATAACTATAAGTATGCTTCCTCTCAACACCCTATTCCATTGGCAAAAATGCATGGATTGCTTTACATGCAGGCTTGTGTGTAAATATTGCTGAGTATCTCCTTTTTTTAAAGCACTATTTCCACATGATTTCCACAGAAGCTAAAGCATGTCAAACTTAGCAGGGAAATATATTTTATATCCTCTTTATCTCTATGACTTCAGTGTTCCAGGCTTCACAAGCACTCCTTTGTGGTTATAAGTGACTTAAATGAAACTTTGTTTTTCAGGGAGCACAATACTGCACTGCCATCTCCTTGTGAGTGGGACTGGGAGCACAGCTGTACATCAAAGCACAGCACAGCAGGCAGACAACGGCACTCAAAAATCATCACTCCTCCCAAGGTACTAGTCTGTAGTCAAGTTGCATCAGGTAGACCTAGCCATTAGTTTAAAATTATGTATTCTTGTCATGTGCTAGCTAAGGTATATATTCTTTTAACTATGTTTTTATAAGGTTTCAATAAATTGTACTTAGTAGAGCAATATGAAATTAAAACTAGTTCTTCTGAATTATCAAAGAAACTTTAAATGGTTACATGCACATTTGCTGAGAACTTGATGATGTACAACAGGCCTCCAGAAGAGGAGAGGTTTCTGCAATGAAGTCAATATTCTGCTAAAGTTATGCAAATAATAATGCACAGGCCTGTACTAGTTCATCTGTTAGCTAAACATTGGTAAAGAATGGATGTAATCTATGATGATGTCTTCAGCAAATATAAATATTTAGCATGAACTTGGGGATAAATAAATTACTTTAAGCACAAAGGGTAATATTCATGGGAGTTGCTTAGTGACTCAGTCAGTCCTAGGAAACAGAATAGCCACACAGGGAGAGTTGTTTTGCTGCATATTTTCTTACAGTACATCATTAAGGTAAATATAATCCTTTTGGCATATTAACCTTGCTTTTGAAACCTTTTCTCAAGTGCTTCCAGAAGGACTATAAAATGTATCCTTAGTTTTATGTGTCAATCGAACATGCTTGGCTTGTTTTTGTAAGTGATTAACAGATGATGGCTTTAGGAGAGGGAAAGGTTTTTATGCTGATGTTTTGCAAAACTATAATTGACTTCCATTTTTGAGATGAAGCAGCTATTGCTGCTTTAGTAATTTACTTTAGAATGTGCATATCTGCTGTCCTGAGTTTCTAATTTGTGACGTATTTAACCAAAGCTCTTTAATTTTCTGGGAGTGAGGGAAAAATTGATCTAAGAATATCAGTGAAATGTAATTAGGCAGAATGTCTCAGCTGAGGTCTTGAGCAGCCTCTGACATTTTCCTCAAAACAAAAACCTTCAGTGGTAGGGTATGCCAAATTTACACCAGGGAATGTGGATAGTTGCGAGCTCAACTCTTAGCAAAAGAAATTCCAGAACCATTTATCAGCAAGATCGAGATGGTTCAGAATGTGCATCCAGCTGCTTTGTCTGTGGGCTTCTAGGAGTTGTAGAACTGGCCAGGGAATGACTGGATGGTTGTGTCCATCTGCTTTCTCTTATTGTTCTTGCTGTTCTCTTTTGGACTAATTGACAGCTCACTTTAGTCATTTGCGAAAAACATCACCCAAAAGTGGGCATTTGTACCCTAGCTGGGACCTGAATAGGGTTGCAGAACTGCTTTGTTTCTTAATAAGCTCATCAGCAGGAGGTTTGCCAGTATAAATAGGATGGGGAGAGGCAGAGCTTTGAAGCATACTTTTCGTGCTCTAAGGAACTAACTTGGCTGAAGAACTGCTGTCTGGAGCTTTGTTTTTTAAATTAACCCCTATATCAGGGAAAAAAGTAACACATCTTTCTGTATGTTACATCTTGTGTAATCTGCATATTCTTTTGCTTGTTTTTAATAAGCATAATGATCTCCATGAGAATGGGATTTTTGTTTTCTTTATTGTGTTGTCTTAATTAATTTGAGCCATAACAGTTGATTAGTATGGTAAAGCTTTGATGTTGTAGAGCTTGACTTCTAGTGGGGAAAGGCAGATAAATAGCTAAAAGCAGAGGATTGTTTCACATCCTTGCCAGTAGTCAAGAAACATAGGGAAGAGAGGAAGGAAATGAGATGTAAGCAAAATGAATGTTCAAACAGAATGTGCCTGCAGTTAAAAATGAAAAAATTGGAGTTAGGGAAGATATTTCCTTTCAAGTGTTGATACACACTTTTGTATGGTGTCTGGGGAAAAAAACAGTACACACTTGTGTGGTTTAGATTTGTTTAAACTACATTGTTATTTCTTTCTTTAGAATAGTGGGTTTAGTTTTTGTAGCTTCTTAAAGTAGTAGAGGTTGAAGTGCTTATGCCAAGCAAAGTTGTTTCAATTTGCACAGCGTGTAGAGGAGGGGATGGGGGGAGGGTGTTCAAGCAGAGTCACTGTTTTGCTCTCTTGCAGTAGGTCAAACTATTTTATTTGCTTGCCTTACTAGTGTAATTTTCAAGGAACAGCAATGTTATTTGAAACATTGCTCAGATGAAAATGTAGTTAGAACAAATAGACTGTATTTCTTTTTCTCACAACTATAATTTTTATTAACTGTTACCAAGCACCTCTGCATATTCTCATGCTGTTTTGTTTATCCTGTGAATGTGCTATACATCTCTGTTTTCTAATTGCCGTATTCTTTGCAAAAAGAAAGTAGCAACAAACAAAGCAAACAGTCTTCTGATTTAAAGCAGACCAAACTTGTAATGTGTGAGATCTGTTAGAACTGATCACTGTCCAAAACAGTGAGAAAGATATACATTACATTATAAATATATAACTGTATTTCATATTGTTAATGTCCAGTGCTGTTCCTAGTTGTTCAGCATGTAACAGTATTTGAAACACACATGTAACAGTGTGTTTCAAATTTTTTGTAAACTTAGAAATTAAGTTCATGATTGACTTAGAACAGTACTGCTTCTTGCTCTAAATAATTATCTACATTTTAAAATTTTAACAGTTTGAGATGTCTCAGTAAATCTCTGTGTCTAGGTTAAAAAAAATTAAAATATTCTGCTCTTGAAAACATCATAATAGGTGGCCTCCTAAGTGACAAAGGATTTGACACTGTGATTATCCCATAAAAATTATGTACAAAGTGTGGGATGCTGTGTATGTTGGGCTTTATGTTTCTTCCCGGGACATCTATGCTTTCTAAAATAACAACCTTAGTATTGCTGCTTTGAGACTTGGAAAGTGTGTATAGCTGTTCATCCTTGCAGTACATCAGAGACAGACAACAGACCAGACCCTGCAGCTGTTGCATAATCACAAGCTGTACTTTGGAAGTGGAGACAAGGGGCAGGATAATAATTGCCTCATTCCACTTTAAGCTGGCACTTGAATCATGTGGTAACTCCAGAATTATAAGATAATTCAGGTGGAAAGGGACTTCAGGAGGTTTCTTGTGCAACCTCATGCCCAAAACAGGGTCATCTGTGAGATCAGAACAAGTTGCCTGGGGCTTTACCCTGTTGGGTTTGAAAACCCCCAAGGACAGAGACCGTAAAACTTGTCTGCAGTGGGTCCACGGTCTGTCTGTCCTCATGGGGAAAATTGTTTCCCTTTGTGTACATCTGAACCTGTCTTGTTTGAACTTTGGCCCATTGTCTCTTATCCACCTTGCACTACTGCTAAGAACCTGGCCTCATCTCTTCAGTCTCTTCCTGTCAGCACCGGTGGGCTGCTGCTGAGTGTCCTGAAGCCATCCTTCCTCCAAGCCAAACAAACCTAGCTGCCACAGCCTCCTCTTGCAGAGCCAGTGCCTCAGCCCCCACCATCTTGCTGACCCTTCTTTGGACTCACTTCTACACATGGTAGCAAGTGTTGAGATAGTATGCAAGGTGTTTCTTCTCCAGTTCCCCCAAGACAGAGATCAGGATTATTGTGCCAGGCATGTGACAACCCCAGTGTAGAGCTGTCATGTTTGAACATGTTTGCATGTTTGAACCATATGTATGGAGCTCCTGGGCAGTTCCTGAGAGTCAGAGGTCAGCTACCTACACATCCTCTAATCCTGGAGGTTGAATCTGTTAGTGTCCAGCTTACTATATAAAGAAGCAAACGTAATTGGATTTATGAATCATTTAAGTAGGACTGGGCTGGCTGATTTGTGTGATTTTGCAGGCTGATGACAAATGGCAGTCTAAAGAGATTGCCTGGAAGGGAAGGGGGAAAGGCTGTTTGACAACGTGGTATTTTTAGAAACTTCTACAGTGTCTCTCATGACAGGATCATGAACACTTGCTTATAAACAAGAGCAAAACTGGCATCTCTTTTCAGATAGTTCCAAAACTGGACTAGCAGCCTACATTCCCAGTATCTCTTTCTGAAATCAGTTCCCAGCTCTTAAAGGAGGTTGCCTTTTCACCATGCTATCTGGCAGCACTACCAAGTGTTGAACTTTAACATTTAAAGAAACAGAAAAATAATTTATTGTCATAGGGACATGTTAAAAGGCTTGATGGTGGAGAGGAGGCAGAGAGAACCTGAATCACAACACGCTTGCTGCCGGCAAGTTGCAGAATAGCCTTACTCTGTTGGCTGGAGTAACAGTGAGAGCAGCTGCTTGTTTTAAATTTGCATCCTCTAGTGTAGTGTTAAATGGGTGTTCTCTCAGTGGATGCTGGAAGTGGCACAACTGCTTCATTCACAGTAGCATTAGATAATTTATGGAATATGTCTTAGGTTTTGCATGACTCAGGCTACAGCAAGTGATCTCTCTAAATTAGTGCTACACAGACCATAGATTCAATCTGATTGTAGGCAAAAATGTCTCCCTTGATTACTTAAACTGAAAATCTCAATGGGAAATGTGTTCCCTGTAAGTTATTTGCATGTTTTTCATAAAGTTAATACCAATAATCTTTTCCATTGAAGTTAATTTTAAAATTCCTTTACACCTACATAACATTCCATAAAATCCCCTGCAGATGATGCTGTTTTGTAGAGTCATTGCGCACGCGGTAAAGCTGGTCCTAAATACTGCAGAGAGCAGAGCTGCAAATGTGTAGTAGCCTAGTTCATACAATTTTTACATGGTGCTAATACCCAGCCTTTACTCTTCATGATGCAGTATCCCTTGCAGGACTGACTACAACTGGACCTGCACCTCCCATTTCAAAGGGAGACCAGTCACTGAAATGTGCATGCAGTCATGCCTCCAAACACAGAGGCTGCTCTGGGACCTGCACAGGCACATCAGACCATTTGGCTGAGGGTCCTGCCCCTCTTCTGCTTGTGTTGCTGTCCTAAGTGAGTTTTGGCTAGTTTATAGGTATTCTTTATCCACACTGAGGAGTTTTGTGGTGTTTCAGAGAAGATGAGACAGGAGAGGTTGAACTAATGGTAAACAATATGCCTGAGCTGTAGGTGAGGGGTTTGGTTTACAAGGGAAGAGAGAGAATGGGGATGCTGTGCTACCATGGAATAGCTGTTAAGTAAATTGAATGCTTTGAGAACATGTTGCCCCTTTTCCTAACACAGGAGGCAGAAACTTGAGGTGCTGGAGGAGTTTGCACAATTCTCATCACTGTTTACACTGGTATCCTTCCATTTGTTGCTTAGCTGGCAGTGTCTTCCTCTCATAAGGCCTTCCTGCATATTCATCTTGGGAGGACATCTTGGTCAAGAGCAGGCCTGAAATTTTGCTATTAGTGGTTGAATTGCAGGATAAGAAACGTGGCAATTGTTACTACACCGTTTCTTACATCAGTCCATGCCATCACTATGAGCATCTGGGCATTCGGCCAAGCTCTAGAGTGAGCATGAGCACTAGAGGCCACTTAGTGCTCGCATTGGCAGGCTGGTATGGGATGATTTATATGCCCATTGTGGCAGAGTAGCTGTTTAGTTTGAGGGAAAAAAAAAGAAAACACGAAAGGATATGTATACTTTGCTCTTACAAGTGAGAAATTTTATGGATAATCATGGAAAGTATTTAGAGAGCCCACATGGATTGTTATCTGTTATTGCAGGATGCTAAATAAGAGACAAACTGATAGGCCCTTCCCAGATGGTATTTTGTGGTAAGGGATCCAGCCTATCTGGCTTGTGGTCAGCTCCTGCATCTGGGTTTCACTTACCTCAGGCTAGCTTAGTGTGTTAACCCTCCTTGCTGCCCTACAGGTCAGGGAAATATAGCTTCTCTTAGTGATAACACCTTGTGGCTTTGATGAAGTCACAGAACATGCCAAAAGGAGGCATTAGGTCAAGCCACAGCTTTTGTCTGGAACCACAAATAATCCTTCTAGGCCTCGGACAGGATAGGCAGACCTTTAGATTGCTCTGACTGGCACTGTCTGCTCTCACCAAGAAGCTGTGGCTAGTGGGGGAATCAAGAGTAGTAGCTCTTTATCTTTTGCCAGAACCTGTGTGGAAGGAAGCAGCTTCAGGATGCTGGTGCTCTACTTTATGCTGCCACGAACTTTGCATATGTGTTAAGAGATGGCAGTCAAGAGATCTGCTGGCTTCTTTTCCTGTCCCACCTCATGTCTGACAAGTGCTTTTCAAAAAGTATATTGCCATCCAGCTTAAAACAAATGTTGTTCTTGCATCTACAACTGTGTAGTTGTCTGCAGAAAAATTATGTTTTCATTGTGTCGTGTCGTTTCAACACATACTGGACAGTGGGTTTCTCTGCTAATGCTGTGACATAGCATTCTGTGCAGATTTTGCCAAACTGTGCTCTTTGGAAAGTGCCTCCAGTTTGCAGAGGTGTGCACCAGTGTAGAGTGATAGCTGTTTTGCCGTGCTATGCTGTATCTCATGGACAAATTCTTGATGCCAGAAGCTATCACAGTATCCCATGTGTGTGAAGAACCTGGCCCCTTTCATTTTTCCAAGTGGTCCTTACTTCGGCCATGTACTGGACTGCTAGCGTAGCAAAAAAGTTGTATGGTATCACTCACTTGTAAAACTGAGAACAGGAACGACATCAAACAGGAGCAAAGTTCATGCTTTGGCATTTTTTTGCTTATTCTCTTTAGATTTGAGGGTAGGCAATACAAAGTAATGGGCTGTTTGCCTTTTTTTTTTTTTAACATTGGCTTAAGAAAGTTTTTCCCTTACAGTTGGTTCTCATTCTTAGTTTCTTCCTTCCAAGAGTTGATTCAAGTATTGCCTCATCCACCCAAAATAGCATAAAGCCAGGAAGACAGCAGCACTTGGGAAAGAAGTCTTTTTCTCTGAATATAATGTGGTTGAATTTCTGCCCATCTTCTCCTTCTTAGTGTTTTTAGTGACCACTCGCTTCTGCAAGCTCTTGAGAATAGTGAACTCAATAACATGGTTTTTTTTTTTTTACAATATGTAATTACAGCTCCCAAAGCAAGCAATTTGGCCTCTGAATTAATAGTAGTGGTGTGGACTTTCAAGACTGGTATGGAAGGCTGTTAGGTGGTGGGAAGGAAGTCTGACCAAGGCTGTGGACGTGAGGAGTGTCAGCTGTGTGAAGGCTTTCACATCCACGTCCTCCTAAAAGCACACTGACAGAAAAGGTGGACATGACTGGGGCATGTCGGTTTGACAGAACCGGGCTGTGGATACTGTCCAAAAGCCTCATGTCAGGAATGCTGCCCGGGCTTGAGCCACCAGCCCCATCGCTCGTGTTTATCCTGTGACGGGCGTCAGCTGCTGGCCGCTGCCAAGGGCAGGAACAAAAGAAATATTTTTGTAAATGGGGAATAACAATTCTTTTCTTCCCAGGGAGAATGGAAGTGTTTCTTTGCCTCCCCGGGGCGTTTACAGGCACGATTGGCTGGCGGCGGGGGCGGCCGGGCCCCGGCAGGACAAAGTCTCTCTGTGGAGGGCTGCTCAGAGCCGGCTTTGTCCTGCCGGGCTCCGGCCGCCCCCGCGGGGCTCCGCCGCAGCCCCTCGCCAGCGGCCCGGCCGGTTCCCTCGCGGGGCGGAGGCGGGCGAAGCATTCCCGAGGCAGCCGGGACTGCTGACCGCCAGCCCCCGGAGCCGCGGGCGCCGGGCCCGGCGATGTTACTATGGGAGCGACGCAGGGCTCCGCCGGGAGCGGCCCGCGGGAGCCCGCGGCCGGGGCGGAGCAGGTCGGTAGCATCCCCGTCACCCACCGCGCTCCTCCTCCTCCTCTGCCGCTGCTGCCGGGCTCACCCACCGCCCCCCCAGCCGCGGGCCCCGAGGGGACAGGCCGGGCGGGCAGCGGCGGCGGGCGGGCGGGCGCACAGGTGTGTTCCTGAGCCGCGGGACTCGCCTGCGGCCCCGCGTGTGGAGGGCAGGAGCCGCTCCGGGCGGGCTGCGGGCTTGCTCCGCGCTCCCCACCGGCGCGGGCTGCCGGGGACAGCGCTGGAGCCGAGAGCGGTGGGAATACCGTGGGTTTTCCAGTCAAATGGGAGCGGGAAAGCAGCCTGTGCTCTGAAGCGCTGGCAGGTGCCTGTGGTGCCCGAAGGCTGTACGAAGTTTTGTATTTTAAATACTGGTTGGGCTCAGGGTGCAGGTCAGTGTTTTAACTGAGAGTAACCCCAGTGGAGAAAAAAACGCAGAAGTTTGGTGAAGAAAAGCCGCTTCCCCCCTCTTACTGGTCCTGGCTTTTTAAGATTGTCAGATTACTGCTGAACTGCAGTATTCAGTGTGGCTATGGAGTAGTAGGCAGCATCTGTCAGGAGAGGAGGGGGTGGTGTGGTGTGCGTGCCGGCATATAGAAAACTGAACTTCTCTATAGTCGCTTCTCCCACCCCCACTAAAATGTGGATGGAAGCCATAAACACTTATTTACACCTCATGCTTTGTTTTGTGTTTTGTAGAATAATCAGTACTCTTAAGTATCCTTGAAGTGCTGATTATTTGAGGAGATTATTTCCATACTCTGTGTATTTGGGTTGTTTATTGTTTGAATGGTTTGGTTTTTCTTTGTTGTTGGTTTTGTTTGGTTAGGGTTTTTTTCTGCCCCAGAGGTTGTTCAGTTAATCTGGGTAATTTAATCCTCTCTTCTTGTTCTGTTATCTTCAACCTCACCTGTATTTGAGTGTTTCATCTCTTCTTAATCCTTCTTGTAAGTCCTTTGACACAGATCCCAGTGTATTTGACACTGTTGCTCCAGTACATTTGGTAAGTAGGTGTAATCATTTGCTGTTGGCTGGGGTGAGAGAAATAGAAACAGCCCTTATAATGTGCTGCTGCCTTGCAGGGGTCTCTTGGGGATGAGGTTTACATGTGCTGTCCTGAGATGATGGAAAGTCTGACTTGTGCACGTTTGAGCTACAGGAGTTACAAAAAGCCTGCATTTACAGTTGTACACTTCACATGGCTATAGCTTAAATACTTCACTTGAACAAAGTTAGAGTCATGGAATGATTCCTGAAGTAAAATGCTTTGCAGTGCACTCAAACAAATGTAGTGCCAGAGTGTGTTGTCTCCTCTATTTGTCCCAAACAGCAACATTTTATTGGCCTGCTTTTATCAATATCGTTGGAATCCTTTCGAGGTTAATGGCAATGCTTCTGTTCTGATAAAAAATGTGGGTTTTCAGGTCTCAACTGAGTATACGGCATTTTGTCAAACCACCTCAGGGCCTGCCTTTCATGTAAAGAAGTAAGAATTAATTGGTTTGGTTAAAGCGTCTTTTTGGCTCACTTTTTCAGCTGTGAGCCCATGCAGTGTGGAAATTAGTTGTGCAGGTTATGAATTCAGTACCAGCTTCTCTGTCAGCAAAAGGGGAGCTTTGGCTGATCTTTCCCTCTGTCCGCTGTGTGAGACTGCAAGAGAGCTCATGTTTCTGGGTGGACCTAACTCAAGTAGGGAGACATGGTCAGTGTAGCTACCATGATGGTTATGTTCCTTATAATACAGTTGCTAATAAGGCCACAATTCCATTTCTTTTATAAAGACACCAGTTTGCTCATTATTTTGTACAAAAAGAGAGAAGAACCTGGAGAGATACTACAGCTGTGAGTTCTAGATTCATTTTTAATTTTCCTAATGAAGCTGTGCAAATATAAAATTTATAACTAGGGATTCTGGCTGTAATTCATGGCTGTTAAAATTGCAAATGAACTTAGAATCCCTTCATCTTTTAAAGACATATTTGGAATGTGTTTCTTACCATGAAAATTAAGAACTCTCCAAGAATTTTGTGTCATCTGTGCTGATGGGAGAGACCTATACTGCAGGTACCAGCCTTCAGGCAGATTTATGCTCCTGAATGCATCCTAACTGGAGTGTACAGTGGAAAACAATATGTAAATGCAGTTACTCAATGCTTTTTGAGAATAAAGCATCATCTAACTTACTAAATAGTAGGAGATATGCCTTCATGCACTCTTCAGGCATGTCTATCCCAGATCTTCAAAATGCAGTAAAGAAGAAAACACTCCTTCAAGGCCTGCAGTTCCAGCAGTTAACTAAACAGACGGATAATCAGCAGCAGCCTTCCAGGTATTTGTGTCTTTTGTTGTGCCCAATTAAGTAGTCAGGGAGCAATATCTTGTTTGTGTGTTCTGCCACCAGAGTCTCTAGATCTGAAAAACAATACTGCGTGAATGTTTCGTAACTGAGTTCTGGATGTTAAAAAAACATAGCATTAAAAAAAAAATTGGAAAGAAACCAGCTCTGATCTACAGCATCTGAATACAGCTACAAGAAATAATGCACCTATTCATTATTCATTGATTTATGACTTAATAATATGTATATACTTAGCCTGCCCTACCTCTTGCTTACACATGTATGCCTATTTTGTGACGAGAGCATTCTGAATGCTCACCCCTTATGACTTTTAGTCAGTATGAGCTTTTCAGAGATAATGCAGGATGTCTAGCTAGACTGTCATTCTAGGCTCCATAAACAAAGCTCTGAGAAGCAAATAGTTAGCCTTTGACTGAACTGAGCAGCTTGCTGCCCGGGTCAGCACTTGGCACTGATTACTCTTCTTTCTGTGTTCCAGCACTTGCAAAAATCTAGTGGATAATGTGAGTTTCTTTTAATGGCTGTGGCAGAGGATTCTTCTGTCCAACCAGTGTTTCAGAAGCTTTTTGAAGAGTTGCAGAACTTACATTTTTTTATTTCTTTCTTTTCCGTAGAAATTCTTATTCCAAGAATAAAAAGTGGTCAGTGGTTTAGTTATTCTGTTCATAGAGTTGATACATTATTAAAGCAATTGAAGTGACAGTAGCATAGCTAATTGGTAGCATGTGTGTGCATGCTCTTTAGATGATGCATAAGAACTCGTTTATGCTGTATGGAGCTGTACTTGCATTGTTTTGTCTGTGGGCTAAGTAACAATTATAGTTTGGCTGTGATTTTTTTATTTTCTAACACTTAGTTTCCTAAAAGTCTTTCAGTGGGGATATTGTTTCTGACTCTGTAGTTTGGCAGGATCTCCCTTTCAGTTGCTGGCAGTTGACAAATACTTCTATGTGCTTTACCTCAGTATGATGTGTTACATTAGGGCAAAAAATCCCAGTGTCAGACTTCTGAAGACATAGTGTTGCTTGCAGACGGATGCCTGCTGACATTTCCAATAGCTGCTCTTTGCTCAGCTCCTCTTTGGCAATAATTCTTTCCTGGCTGTTTGTGTGCAGTGCCCCGTGCACCTGAAGGTTTTAGGGATAGGTTAGGATGGTGGAAGAAGGTGAGGAGTCTTGTACCTCAGAGACACTTGTCAAGCTAGCTGTTGGTAGAATGTGAGACCCCCTGTATCAGAGTGCTGTTGCTGTGTCCCTCTTTGCTGTCCCTTTAGTGTATGTGAAATACTTATAATCTAGTTCCAAAATATGTGGATGTCTTAAGTATGTTTATAATTTTCTGAATGGCTTTTTGTTATTATGTTGTTATTATGATGTCTGTTTAATGTTTGCTGTGGTGGTGAACTACAGAATTTAATTAAATTTTATTCATTAGTTAAATTTTATTAATTAACTTCTCTCCCCTGTTTTTATAATTTGACATAATTTTCAGGTCCTTTTCCAAGCTTTCTTTTCCTGCTTTATATTGTAGAAGCCAGAAGCTAAGTTCCTAATGTCTTCTGCAGCAATATAAATGGACTAAAACTCTTGGATCACACTAATTTGATTACATTTTTTAAAGCATTTTCATCTATAGGCAGGTACATAATTTCAGGGTTTTTTCAGATGGTTATTATGGTTTGCTTATGCTTTGTGTGTCAGAAGGTTCTTGAATTGTGTAATGCTCTTTCATGTGGCTCAGACCACAAGAAGAAAACTTTCTATTCCAAATCTCAGTTGAGAATGAACTAGTTGCTACCAAAATGAGATTTGCTCAGGATGGTAATTTAATGGAAGCATTTCTAAACCTTAATGATTCTGACCTGTTTACTTTCCCTTCAGCCACATAAGCAAAAGGATTCTCTTGTTTTCTTTCTTAGTTCTTTTCAAAGCCTCATGTGGTTTATGAAAGTTGCAAAAGGAGGAATAAATTTTTTTCTGTTACTTGCTGAGCTTGTTCTGGTTAGTTTATTCTTTGTGTACTCAGTTTGCAGTTCAGTGGAAGTGCCCTATTTCATAGGGATGTGTCAGTTTGGTTTCATTTAATGGTTGGAGTGGTGCCTGAAGTTACTTACATTGATGTTACATGCATGTGAAGTGTTTCAGTAGAAATATTGCATCAAGGGCTCTAGTTTTAATTTGTTTTGCTGGCATCCTTTCAAGTGAAGAAAGAAGGGCTGCAGATAAACTTGAATTAATGCTGTAGAAATGAACCAGACACGTGAAAGTTACTATCTTGATATGAAAGAAAAGGGGCAGCTGACTTCATCCCTCTGTTCCTTGTGTTAATTTACTGCTTGTTTTTTGGCTGCTGTCACTTCATAATTTTAGTTAGAAAAGTCATGCTAAACTGCATGGTAGGTGTACTGTAGGTAGGAGTTCACATCCAGCCTTGCAAGAAGATTGAGGGAAAGGAATGAAAACCACTTGAATTTTACCACTCTCATCTGCCCTTCTGTTGTTTTCTTGCCTCAGAGTGTTGTCAGGTACGGGTGAACTTTAGTGTAATACTATTTTATGTTGGATGATAGGTTGCTGGTGACACTGCCCCAGAAGAATTCAGAGCTGTGGCTATATGATTGATTTTGTTGTTTGAAAAAATAATTATAGTCCTTTGGAGGCTCTGAGGAGGAACCTTTGCTGTGAGTAAAGGGATTCTGAATGTGTTTTATTTACTAAAGCAGGTGCAGCCGGCTTAATCCATTGTCTCTTGGGAGAGGCTTGGTCTTGGGAGGGGCTGGGTGATTATTTATTTACTCTTTTTCCAAATACACTGTGAGGAGTATCAATACAAGACTTACAGACCTAAACCCTTCAAATATGCGATCCCTAGATCTGCACTTGAATCAGTGCACCCCACTGACTGGATGACAGAAAAATTGCCTAACTCCCTTTGGCAACAGATTCTGTTTTCACTTTAGTTACATGCAAGCCATGTTGAAGTTTAGGAGTGAACTTCAGCAATGCTCTCTGGCATGGCTGACTGGACTGTTGAAACATCTTGAGAAGGAGAGGTGAGTTGCTTAAGACCTTGAAGGCAGGAGGTGGTGGTAGAAGGAAAAGAATGTGGAGAGGCATGATTAGTGTGACTGGAAAACAGTGAAAAGTTGGCTAATAAATTGAGCTGTTTGTTGTGGCATGTATATAAATGATGCTGAATGTATGACTTCAAGTTCCAAACAGCTTGATTATTTTATACAGTTTTAGTATCTTTTGGTCAATGTGACCTTTAGTTTGATGTTTGTGTTCTGTGAGGCTTGTGATAGATACGGTGTTGGTAGTTGTATGAAATGCATTGTATAGTGTGAATTTTATGAGGTTTTAGGGTGAGATATGATCAAATGTACTGTTAAATTTTATGCATTACACAGAGCTATATTCAGGCTTACTTCCTTCAGACAAGAAAATAAAGCTAATGTAATAGTGTGTAATAAGATTGCATACTTAGATACACACACAGAGGAATGCTTGACTAAAAGTAAAGTCCTTTCAAGAATACTACGTATCGTTGTTCTATTAATAGAGTGAGAACAAAGGCTACTAGAAACCTTAACAGGGATAGAAAATCTGTTTCGGGATGCAGCTTGGAAACTAACAATTGTTCCATTGTTTGAATTGTCTTGCATTATGACTGGATGATTAAATATAAATGCAGGCCTGATTGGATTGTATCCCAGTAATGAATTGGCCTTTTAAAAACCAGTTGCAGGAAGCAGTAGACAGGTACCCAGCTTGTTTTTCTCAGAGTTGCAGGTGTTGAATGACCAATGGAATAACAATCTTTTGATGCTAGAGTTGGTCACTTCTGTTGCTTGGTTTGCTACTTGAATATGGATGCAGGAAGATGAAGCATTCAAAAACAGTAGTAGTAGTACAAAGTGTACTGCTGAAGTTAAATTAAATGATAATTAGAACTTTGGACCATGTAATACATATGGTGCTTCAGTGGTTTGGTGGTTTTTTGGGGGTTTTTGTGTTTGGGTTTTGGTGTTTTTTTTTTTTTTTTTTTTGTCATTGTTGTTGTTGGTTTGGCTTGGGGTTTTGGGGGTTTTTTTGGGTGTTTTTTGTTTGTTTGTGGGGTTTTTTGGGTTTTTTGTTGTGGTCTTTTTTGGGTTGTTTTTGTTTGTTTTTTGGGGGTTTGTTTGGTTTTGGGGGACGTCCCTTTTTTTTTTTTTTTTTTTTTTTTTTTAAGATGCCGCAAGAGTAAAAGCTATGTTTTAGTTGCACAGCATAAATAATTATTGAAATGAGGCACTCCAGGAAATTACTTTATTTCACAGTTAATTTTTTTTTCTCAATGAAATCTAACGTAATGAAATTGATTGTGTACAACTACTGAGTTTGATTTACCTCATCACCAAATCCTGGTACTGCAAGCACACCAAAACCAAACTTTTGAATTTTTATTTTATTATGCCAAGAAAAGTTCAAGTCTCCTTGAACTCAGCTTATGCACAGTTTGCTGCAGCACTTTAATTCTCAGACTTCATTTGTGTGGGTATCCCAAGGAGCAGAAGGTACAGAAACATGGTGACTGTAAAGAAATGTATTATGTTTACAGTTAAAGTGAATGGGGCTGACTGAGTCAGAAGTAGCTTTTAAAGCCAGCCTTGCTCAGGTGAGTTGAAAGTTCTGCATCCCTTCAGTAGTTACCTTCCTGAAGTGTATACAAAAAAATCTTCATAATCTGTGTGACAGGATGAAAGTCTAGGAAAAACATTCTGAAAATGAAACTGCAAATAAACTCTCCATTTTCCAATGTCCATGCGCATATCCAACATTCAAGTATAATTGGTCTGTCAGCCTTTAACCTCAATTAATTTTGATCTGCAGATGAAATCACTTGGCTTCCAGGTTTTTATCTTCTCAAGCCTTGTTGAGTTTTTAAAAAACAGGTGGTGGAGAAATGTACTTTACTGCAAGAATGGGCACATGGCTGTGCCCCAGGAGGTGAGGTTTGTTTTCTTTCAACACCTGTGGGAAGGTAAATTGTCATTTCCAAGGCTCCTCCACTCGACTGGTGCTGTAGGTTCTAGAACACTTGGGAAAACCAGCTTCTGGCTATCTTATGTGAAGCAATATGTGAAAAGGAAGACATCTTTGATGAAAAAAAAAGTTAGTTGCTAGAGTGTTATTTCTCAATGAGCAGAAACTGTTTTCTAAAAATTAAAATAATTTAACTGGGTGGGGGGGGACGACACGGACATGATGACAGGGGCATAGGATCTGTTTTGTTTTTTCCCCAAATGGCAGTTTTCTATTTCAATTGAAACTGTTCCCTCACAAATTTTGAAGAACTGATTGCTTCCTGCTGGGGGAGCACTGAAGCAATTTTACCACAGCAATGAGAGAAGTGTTGTTGAACAAAAGATAGAGAGCTTGCTCCTGGAATAGCTGTAAGCTGAAGTTTTTGAGATTTAGGTAATTAGTAGATAAGACCTGAGTATCTTGCAGCTGTGTTTTGAGTACAATCAGTTTCTTTTTTCCCCTCTCTTCATCTTGAACAAACTTTTATTTCATTTGTGATGGGATATTTTACAGGGTTTTGATGAAGCCTGTGTATGCATCTAAGTTCAGTAGCAGCTGTAACAAGCACAAACTACTCCACTTGCGTCTACCACTTATCCCAGAAAAGTTTTGCATGTGCAATTTTAATTGGCATGGCATGGGTGTTGTAAATTGATGCTGAGTTTTAATGTTTGGAACTTGTTACACTCTGCTGTATAAATGCTGCTTTTTGCCCCCATCCCTGCCTCTGATAATGGTGAATGATGACCTCCTCTGGGTAGCACCAAACCAATTCAGGTAACTGCTTTTGTAGTAATGCCTTTCCACAATAATAAGAGAGGGAATGAAAATGTGAATCTCTGCTAAAAGGATTAATTTGTTCAATAAGTGTCACTGTTTTGAAAAGACACCACACAATCCCTAGTAATTTCTGCATACTCAGTTGAAATTATTAACTGTTGCTCTTACTGTCAAGATCACAAGTACTGTGAAATACAAGTGAATTAATTCTAGGAAATCCCTCTGGTGTAATGAGAAATTACTCTTTTATGTCAGCAAAATCAGGACTTTAAAGGACCTCATGGTACTTTCTGAAAGTGTAAACTGTTTAAATTCAGGTAAAAAGCAGTTTGGAAGAAAAAGTTCTGCTCTGAAAATGGAACTATAGATCTGCTTTTTATTGTTATGTGCTAAAATGTGGGATTGCTGACTTTCAGGTACCTATTTTCATGGCATCTTGGTGTCTCTCTCCACATTAGTGCGTGGTTTATCTTTGGAGTACCAGATCTTTCTCTTTTTTGAGAACATGAAACTGCGTGGGGAATACGTTTATTTCCTTTTTATAAACAGTTCAATTAATTCCTGAAATAAATGTGGTAAGAAAAGGCACTTAATAAAGCTGAAATCAATAAAAAACCAAACCAAAAAACAACCCCAACCGCAGTCTGTTTGAGAAAAGATATGAGCTTGAGATAAAAGAAAGAAAAGCAAAAGCACCTAACAAATTTGTTTTAACATCACGTTTTCTATCATATTTATTATGAAATAAGATGTTGGCCTAATGCGGATTCTCAGATTTTTCATGTTTACTTCTCCGGGTTGCGGTGATGCAGACATCTGAGCCCCAGGGGCGGCAGTGGCTGTGCCGCTATCGGGCCCGGCGGCGCTGCTGGCCCCGCCACTCTGCGCGGCCTGCCCGGGGCTGTGAGGTGCCCCGCAGGAATTCAGCGGGAAGCGGCAGCGCTGCCCCTGGTGCTTGCAGGCCTTTGTGATGCGCAGCGTGAGCCGGCGGGGGAAGGAAAGCAGGCTTGCTTTCTGCTCGTCTGTGCCACAGGGCATATATTTAGTGCGCATATATGTGTAAATAAAAAATTATATTTTGCTCTGCACTGGACATTCCCAAGAATCACACCATGTGCCTGAGAGCATTTTCCAAACACTCTTGGAGCTCTGTCAGGCTGGCGCTGGTATCACTTCCCTGGGGAGCTGTTCCAGTGCCCAGCCACCCTCTGGGTGGAGAACCTTTTTCTAACATCCAACATAAACCTCCCCTGACACAGCTTCAGGCCATTCCCTTTGGTCCTGTCACTGTCACCACAGAAAAGAGCTCAGTGCCTGCCCCTCCTCTTCCCCGCACGAGGAGGCTGTAACTGCAGTGAGGTCTGTCCTCAGTCTCCTCTTCTCCAGGCTGAGCAGACCAAGTGACCTCAGCTGCTCCTCACACAGCTTCCCCTCAACGCCCTTCACCATCTTGGATGCTTGCTTTTAATAGCTTTTTATATCTTTTGAGGTATTGTGGTGCCCAAAACTGCACACAGGACTTGAGGTGGGGCCACACCAGCACAGAACAGACAATCAATAAATATATAATTATAATATAATCTATATAATATATTATTTTCCCATACTATTTAAGTAGCCTTAAAGCCACTTAGGAACTTCTATATTCCCGTCTTTTCCATAGAAGCCTTTTTCTCTGTTTCTTTTTATTCCATGCTCCTGGCTAGATAGGCAGTCCCTAAGAGCGGTGGTGAATGGGGTTAAAGTCAGCTGATTGCCAGAAACAAACTGAGTTTCCTAGAGCTCAGTACCGGGTCTGGTTCGGTTTAATAATTGATGATCTGGTCAGGTGACACTAAGTTGGGTGAGAGTGCTGATCTGCTTGCTGGAGGGTAGGAAGGCTCCATACAGGGATCTGGACAAGCTTGGATCCGTGGGCCAAGACAACAGCATGAGGGTCAGCAAGAGAAAAGGATGGGTCCTACACTTTCATCAGAACCCCAGGCAGTGCTACAGGCTGTGGAAAGCTGCCCAGCAGAAAAGGGCCTGGGGGTGCTGGTTGACAGCAGCTGAATATGAGCCAGCATGTGCCCAGGTGGCCAAAAAGGCCACTGGCATGCTGACCTGTATCAGCAATAGTCTAGCCAGCAGGATGAGGGAAGTGATTGTCCGTGTGTCCTCAGCACTCGTGAGGCCACTCCTGAAATCCTGTCTAGGCCCCTCATTCCAAGAAAGACATTGGATTGCTGGCGTGTGTCTGGAGAAGGGAAACACAACTGGTGAAGGGTATGGAGCGCAAGCCCCGTCAGGAGCAGCTGAGGGAGCTGGGACTGTTTTGCCTGGAGTAAAGGAGATCAGGGATGACTTCATTGCTCTCTACAACTGCCTGAACGGTGGATGTCGCCAGGTGGGTGTGGGTCTGGGTCTCTTCTCCCGGACAGCTAGTGACAAAATGAGTGGACATAGGCTCAGGTTGTGCCAGGAGGATGTATCAGTTGAATATTAGGAAAGGTTTCTTCATAGAAAGGGTTATCAAACATTGGAAAAAGTTGCCAAGGGTTGTGGTTGAGTCACCATCCCTGGAGGTATTTAAAAGCTGTGTAGGCATACTCTTAGGGATATGGCTTAGTGGTGATCCTGGCAGCGTTACATTAACAGCTGGACTGAGTGATCTTGGAGGCCATTTCCAACCTAAACGATTCTGTGATTTAATCTGTCCCTTTTATAAATTCTTGTTTTCCTGGTGCATGCTTAAAAGGGAAGCCTCATCTGTTGTCCAAGTTGAATTTAGCTGCAGAGTTCTAATATTTGTTCTGCCATCTCCCTTGGCCTGCCACTTCAGTGACAGAAATGGCAGGAGAGTAATTCAGTGAGGAAAAATGAGGATGTTTTTGTGGCTTTCCAAAGCTGTCTTGGCTTCTTTTTAAGAACTGAACAGCAGAATTCACAGAGTCCAGGAGCTGCATGTAAATGAGCATGAGGAGTGTGGAAACTGTGATGGTCAGAAAGAATTTGTTTAGTTCATACCATGCAAAGCTGTACCTCAGCCTATGAGGTTGTGTGTTTGTGAAGGAAAAACTGCATAGCCAAAGATGAAAAGGGGCGTTGGTCTTGTGAGAACCTTCCAAAAGTGCTCATTTTTAGAGACAAGGAAACTTTAACAAGTCTGAGAAGAAGAAACCACCTAGAAAGCAAGAGAACAAACAAATTAAAAATACAATGCACCATTGATTTTCATAACCAATTTCTAAGGTGAATTTTGACTTGACACCAAAATATTTTAATAAAATCCTGATTCTCCCTTTCTTCCTTCAAAAATGCTTGTCCCACTTTCTGAAAATTTTCAGTATAATTGGTAAATGTTTGGTAAAAATATGCAGGAAATACAGTTTTCCTAGAGAGTATCTTACTGTCTTGAACTGAAAAAAGTTTCCTCAAAAACAATATGCTTATTTTTTTCCTTCCCCAAAGAGTCTACTGTATGCATTACTCAAATATTTATATGTGCAGATATTGTCTCCCCATTTTTATTTAGGTGCTTCCTTAATACAGAGTTGAAACAAAACAGAAGTTTACAGTGATTATGTGCCCTATGCTATAATCCACCAAAGGGATGCCTTATGCCACATCCTTTACTGTCTTCTTTTCAGTGTCAAGGTTAGTAGTCCCTTTCTGTTTTGGAATTGCAGAAAAATTAAATCTTTACAAAACTCAAATCCCAGGCCTCTTTTTTGATGTAGGTTTGGTTTATTTTGTTGTTTTTTTTTTTTTTTCCTGCCTGGGCAAGTTCCTGAAAAAAATCTCTCAACTGAGGGATATTGTTTCATCACTGTGAGCCGTTTGAAGAATGCTGCTGCAGAGGCTGCTGCACTGGGTGCGATATCCTTCATTTCACTTAAGCTTTGTTTGTCATTTAAATGCTGTGAGCTGGATGAAGTGATACATCTTGCATTAAAAAGCACACAACTTGTCAAAGATCCAGATCAGCATAGATATTCTCTGTGTGTGAAACCTTTTTCCATCCCCTTGGGCTAATTTGTTAAACAATTTTTTGTGCACTGGGAGATCGGGGACATTATGCTGTGAATGTTAATATCAGGGCTACAATGCAAATGAGACCTAGATGCATTTGTCAATTAATATTCTCAATAGTTTGATGAACAGTGCTGTTGCCCTTCATCTCCCCAGTTCTGGGTAGAAGTGGATTCTGGTTTAGTTTGCAGTCTGGAAGGCATTTATTGTGTCATAGTGCAAGAAGAGGTAGAAATGAATGCAGGTTCTGCCACCCTGGAATTCTTCCTCACATGTTAGCTGGCTCAAACTCCCACAATAGGAGATGGTTGATCCCTGTTTCCCAATTACAGGGGCTATTTTCCTGCAAGACTTGTATTTGACACAAACGGAGGAAATCTATGTGTTGGCTACCTTGCATAACACTTAGGCTACTTAACTTGAAGTCAAGAAACCTAAATTATGCTCTTGGCTCTGCAGTTAAGAGCTTTGGTACTGGTTGATTTGTAAGAAATAGTAGCTTTGCTAACTGGAAGCAAAAATCCTAGTGAAATAGTCCTCAGCACAGTGTCAAGCAATGACTGTGGGCATTGTTGTCATGATGGATTCATACTATTCCTGAAAGAAGTGAAACAAAAGACCCTTTCATTATTGTTTAGTTAACTGTAGTTAACCATTCTCATTTGGTCATTTTAGAAGCTTTAATGAAACTTAAGAAGTAAGGATTGGTTTGTGAATGCCTGGAATAGGTTGTTGTACTTTATGCAGTGTTTGCTGGTACTGTTTTAGATAGAATTTACAATTTATAGCAACCGAATGGTATAACTTCTGGGTGAAATATGATTTAGAAAAGCTTTAAACAACATCTTGGCTTTTACATGGAGAATGGTTTGTGTTTCTTTATAGTGACATTCAAGTCACCATGATTTTTTCTTATTTACTTATGAAAAACAAATTCTTAGAAACGTTATGCTCAATTTATGGCTTTTTTAGGTCTTTTTAGGCGGCCCTTCAGATTGCTGTTTCTACACACATTGTGTAAATAAAGCCGTTTCTGACACAAGGTCTGATAATACACAAAATCACAGAGTGATTTGGGTTGGAAGGAACTTAAAAAATAATGTAATTCCAACCTCCTTGCCATGAGCAGGGACAACTTCCACTTGACCAGCTTGCTGATGAATGTGTTTGTTACCTTGCCAATAGAGCAAACATATTTTGCTAATATTTGTTCTTGTTGAGTAATTTGGATGAAAGCAAACCTTAAATAATGTAACTGATAATTTTCCATTAGCGGGAAGAGGAAGAAAGATTGTCTGTCTCATTTCTATGTGAATTTTTTCTTCTCCTTCAAAAATTTCTATTCCATGTCAGAAGTATACTTATGTGTACAGTTTGTGATTTTTTTCCCCAGCTTCCTGCATTCTGATAATATAACCCATTGTGATGCTAGCAACTATTTTTGATTTTACTGGGATGTGAAAGTAGAATATGATCTTTTACCATGGAACTGCACCCTTAATTTCTTCTTTGTTCTCCTAGAAGGAAAGAGAAGGCATTTCTGCCATTATTGAAGAGCAGTAATCTTTTACTTCAAGTGGATATCTTTTGCAAACCATTTTTTTATCATTTGTCTTTATTTAATTTGAGCCATTCATCATTCTAGGAACCTGTTTCTTGAGGAGGATCTGTTGCTGTTCTGGGAGTTGCTGTATTGTTGCAGGAACCTATATGAAAAATAGGATAAGCTTCTCTGAATCAGAGTATTTATTGGTAGAAAATAAGGTAGCTCCTTTTGTGCAAGATGCTGGCTGTATTGTGAATGATCCATGGGCAAAAGTAGTTTTTTCTCATTTTCCTGGATCCTAATCAAAGGTCTGCTGTATCATACACAGATAATTCATGGGAACACACCAAATGGAGCCTTCTTACAAGTGGCTTCCTCACTGCACCAGAAAGGCCCAATAAAGGTCCTGTTCCTCTTCAGCTACATTTCATTATGTCAGGAATACTTGGCAAGCTCTGGCTATGCAGCTTGTGTTGCATCATCATCATCATTTTGTAGACATCTTTAATAACCTGGGCTATGGCATTCAGCTGAAAAAGAGATGTGGTGCTTCACACTGCACACCGATGTACAGATTGCTTCTTATTTCACTGAGCCTCCACTCTGTACAGAGGGCATTTCTTTAGTGTTACCCAGAAACTGAAGTGGATCAGGATCTTTGAAAGCCTGTAAATGTAAATCTAAGGCCATCCTTTTTTGTCCATCATAATTGCCTTTATGAGGGCAGGTGAGATGTAAAGGCAGTTTCTCTCATAGTGTAACTTGGAATACTTACATCTTCATGCTGCTTTGGGCTCCCTCCACCTGGTTGTTCCTATCATTAGCTAGAAGAATCTCTGCCCCTCTGTCTCTTACAAGTGGATAGCTTTCACTTGAAGTTCTTGTTTATCTTTGTTGTATAAGTCTGTCTTTAGGGAAAACCTAGACTCAGCTTACATCCGTAGTAGCATACAAAGGGGGACAGGAAAAGTTGGAGGGCTAGGACCTCTTTTTTTGGTGTTACTTCCATAATTGAGCCAATAAGACTGCTGAAGGGGTCCTTTCTGCTTGCTTGGACAGATTGTTTCTTGCTTGTATAGATTATGTGTTAGGAAACACCCTTTTTCTTCCTTGCTTTTAGAGAAGGAGATCAAAACATAGTGCTAGGTTTAAAACTTTGACCCCAGGGTGAGTGGACAGGTGCAGCCTGCTGCTGTAAGATTTTGTTGTGATGTTCTGAGGTTGCTTGATTGAGTTTTTTGTGAGCTCTCTTTTTCTTCTCACCTTCCCCACTTTATAAACCAGATCATCATGCTTAGTTTTCTTTCTCCACGTGATTCACAAACATTTTATTATCAGGATAGACTCCCAGCAAGAACCAGAGGGTGTATCTGTCATTGGAATTGAGCCTGCTTTAAAAGAGTTTCAGTTTTAAATGTCTGTGGATAATAGGTGTGATATGTACAAGGGTTGCAATTGCCTTTATAATCTTGTGCTAGGAGTGAAGTTAGATTACAGTTTCCCTTTATAGTTATTTTTTGTGAAGAGGCATGCAGTTACAGTGAAAGGATAGTGTCTGGGACAATGCTTGTTTGGAATTTTTTTCATCTCTGTTTAAAAGGATTGAGTTGAGGTATTCCTACTCTGGAGGTACTGTTTTCCTTCAAAATTAAACATCCAAATGCAAACACGTGCATTTTTCTGTTAACTCTCTGGTCTCTTCACTTGCAGTAATGTTTGTAGATTTCTTGATTATTTTTTAAAATTTCTTTTCAGAAAAAATTCATTTTAAATTTTGGTGGAGGCAATCCATTCATTTTTCTCGTTATATTCCTTTAAAGAAAAAGGATAGTCCAAAACCAAAAAAAGAAGAGTCCTTGCTATTATAACTGCTTCAGCTCATGGATAATGTTTCACAATTTTTATTCTCTTATTCATCACGGTCTTTTCTTCTCTATTTGGAGTGCTTCTGAAGTTTTTTTCATGGCAAGGGGGAGGAAAACAGAAAAGCTAAAAAAGCACAGCTAAAGAAGTCTCAAAGACATACTTATATTTGTTTCTTTTTCCTGCCCTTTTTGTAAAAATAAATAAATAAATAAATAAATAAATAAATACCAGTTTTGGAAACTGTGAATGTGAGTCTGTTGAGAGGAATGTGCTCTTTAGAAATGTTGATGGAGATTCTAAACTATTTTCACCAAACCCTAATAAAAGTCTTACTCACATCCAAGTGGGTAGCCTGAGTCATTGTGCTTCTCCTGCATCCCCTTGGTGTTCACTCTTGGCAGCTCAGTCATGAAGGTGCTAGCCTCTTTCATCCTAGTTTTGCTGGCTAGTGCAGAGGAGGCCTCACAGTTAAAATACAGAATGCTGAATTCAGTCTTCATTTTGAGTGGAAAAACTGGAAGGCATGCTTTGTCCCGCTGTGGTCCTCCTACCCACTATTCTCCCTAACTGCATCCCCTCAAAAAAAACCAAAAATCCAAAAATACTCAACAAAAAAACTCCACTGAAAAATTAACAACACAGCCTTCACATTTTCCACTACCATCTAAATTAATACTCTTTAACAGTTAAAATTTCTCTACTAGTGAAAAGTGAAATCTATGTATAGAGGTTTTGGTTAGCATTGTGTACAAAATTGGTATGTCTTCCTGTCTCTTCACTGCCTGTGAAACTTATGTAAAGTCTAGGGGAAAAGTTCACTTGAGGCTTAAATTTCACAGCATTCATGCAGCATAAATGGGAGTGATAGCTTGACCTATTTTCCAATAAAGTAACCTATCTGTTTGGCTGTACAATTAGCTTATCGTTCTTACAAATGATACTTTACTAAGTGTTTGATGGCAAATACTGTTATTTGCAGTGTGTACAATTTTGTATTTATTTCTCCTTTTTCTTGCTGGAGCCAAGCCCACACAGTTCTGTAAAATATTATAGTCAGTATATGAATTTCCAGATAGTGTGTGCTGTGCTTCTTAAGCCTCTTTCCTTGTAAGTTTAAATTAGGTTCCTAGTGGGGTGAACCCCTATGTGCTTGGAAGAAGAGTAAGGTGCTGCATAATTATCTGTTTTCAACACTTCTTTTAAAAACAAACAAACATAAGATTACAGCACTGCATTTTTCTGGGAGTTAGTTAAACTCTCGGTACATTTCCTTGCTGCGGTTTTGGTGTGTTTCTGTGTGAAACTGACGGCAGGATTTGTTAGAGTATGTAGGCCACTATTGTATTAGAATTACATAACAGTGTTGAGTGGTGGAAACAGATGAAAAGACGGGATGTACGGCGCTCCCTCACAGATTATATCCTGCAACAATGAAGACAGCTCAAGCTCTGCAGAGAATGTGGTCACATGCAGTCAAAAAGTTGGGGATTTTAAAAGGGCACGTGAGTTGCTTTTTGTTACATCTTGCTCCACGTCTTTTCTTCCCCTCCTCCCTTCATATATCCCTCCCCTCTCCAACTCACTTTTATAGCCAGATGATTGTTGTGGCAGGTCTTCTGGTTTTGTTCTTCTTTCGGCATGAATGAAGTTGTCTTCGGTGATCTCTCAGTAGCAAGTAATTGTGTAAATCTCTTGATGACTGTCAGTTAGAGCTGCAGCAGCTGCCTGTTTCTTGCACACTGGCGATTTTAGCACTTTGACTAGTTTCCTGCCAAAGATTCTGCTGAACAGTCTATTTTGGGTATTTAGAAAGCACCTGTCATTTTAGTATATGAGCATTAGACAGATTTAAGCAAATCCTGACTACAGTGTTCTAATTAGAAATGGACTGACTATAGTCCCTAATGAATTTGGACTAGCTAATTACAATTATTTGCATTTACTGCAGGTAGCCTGTTGTCTGTGTGAAACCTGGGTGGTAAAACAGTTACTGTTAGTAACTGGAGGTGGGGTTCTTAACCATTTGCCTGCCTTTCTCTCTCCAGTGTTTTGGTGTGCAATCTTGCAGTGAAACTGCGATACTGTAAGGAATGCACAAGCTGCTCAGGATCCCTTTGTGTTTCCTTACAGATGAAGTATGAAGAAATTGGCAAGGTGATGAAGGCTTTTCATAACTCATCACTTGATGCATTCAGAGGAGAGTCACATCACTAAATGTGGAGTACAGGAATTTCGCAGTTCGGGTGCAGACTTAGATACTAGTTTTGATCGAGTCCCCAACTGATGATTTGTAACATTTGTAGTCTCTCCCTCCCTCTCGGTCTTCTCTTCTTCATTACTCTGATGGTATGGGTTAGCATTGTGACAATGGCAAGTAGCAGTACATTTTATAATGTTAAAGAGATTATTGTTTAGATATTGTTTTTGCCTTACGGGCTTCCAAGGTGACCATTCAGTTCTTTGAACTGTGTTGCAGAGCCTGCATTGCTTTATCAGTAGGACAGAGCTAGTCGTGTTGTCTTGGTAATTACATTGTACAAAACCAGCTTTGCAAGTACATAGTGTGCTTTCCTTTTCTGATGCAGAGTACAGCAAATGGGAGACAGTTTCCCAAGGAGCAGTTTCAAAAAATTGATTACTTTTCAGATACTTGCGAGTTTAAAAGTGAATTGCTTAATTCTCTTGTTGCATTTTCAGTAACAGTTTCAAGGTACAAATAAACCCCAAAGATGTGCATGGAATGTACCTGAAACAGTCACTGATACTATGAGGATCTTTTTCTAGGCACAAATGAGATACTATGGGCTTGGCATCTTGCAAGACCTTAATTTTAGTGTCTGTAGGCAGTAGTTTCTCTTTCATTCTTACTACTTTTTTTTTTTTTTTTCTGACCAGATACCATAAAACTTATTTGTCAGAGTAAACTAAACTTAACTCTGTAGGCTTATGATGCTTTGGTTTGCAATCCAGTACATCTCTCCACTTGTGCACAAGGTTATACTTATGCCACTCCTCATGGAAGGCCTAGTTTTCTGGAAGGAAATTCCCGTAAGTTTCCTATTTCATATCCTTACATCTGTCCCTGATACCTTTACAGTGCTTTCCTCAGTCCATTTCCTGCAGTGTTGTACTGAATGCGCAGTCACTTCTCAGGCCTGTCTCTGTCCCCATGGGTAGTAAGCTCCCCGTGAGTGCATTCTGCCTGCCTTTCTCTTGCCCCTGCTCAGAGCTGGCCTCTTGGCGGGGAGGTAGTGTTGGTAGGAGCTGCATACAGTGCAAACTGAATTTAAGTGATGTTTGTGTTACACGTGTAAGTTGTTGAGGCTTTTTTACCAGGAGGAGGATGGAAAAGAGTTTCCATCTTCTGTGCTTCTACAAGATTTGAACCTATCTGCTTGTCCTTCAGATTTTACCTGTCATTTGGTACTGACTTTCATTTCTAAAAGTTTATTTGGTGAACTCAGATGGAATTGAAATGACTCTGAGACCCCTCTTCAGCACAGATTTATTTTTTGCAGAGCTTAAAAGTACATAGAAAAGCAGGAATGCAGGAAGGGTCAGTAGTAGGTAAACTTTTCCCTACATGCCAGATAAGCAAGCCTAGTCACTTCCATTTACGGCAGCATCACAGCAGTTTGAAAGAAGAGCTTAGTTAAGGAGGAATTTTTCACTTGTGGCAGAGATTCTCTGTGTAAGGGAATATATCAAGTGGGTTCAGTTTCAGATAGCTGAAAGCTTTGACATGTTAGCTGGTTAAATGGCAATACCTGATAAAATAATTTTACTATGTGATTCAGCACATTCAACACTGACCCCAAGACATATGTGTTTTAATACTAATAGTTATGAACACATTCTTGTCTGACCTAGAGAAGTCAAAATTTAGAAACATTTACTTCTGGGTATTACTTTTAGTATAAGCCATCATCTACATCTATTTCTAATTTTCTTTTTAATTAGACACCAGACATTCTGGAAACTGGAAAGCAATGTTCATTTTCTGGCAGAACAGTGGAAATTTAACACTGTTCAGTGTTGTAAAATTCCTGGTGATAATGCTGAATGTTTTGCATACTCCTTCAGGATCTCTGAACAGGACTTACTTTTGTTTTTCAATACAGTGAATGTGCAATGGCAAATGTAAATCTAGTTTCTCTTTGTGGTGCACAGAATCAACTGGAACTATGCAAACAGGGTTTTTTTACATATGAGAAATAACATCCATAGCTTGCTGAACAGTTGTGCACTGCCAGAAGTCTTACTCTGAAAATGCAAGGGATGCCTTAAAGTACAGGCATACCCATCTTGTGTAATTTGTCTGTCTAGTGTTTTGGAATTTAGCTGTCATTACTCCTGTGATGCCTTTAAAAAGACCATTAAGTCTGAACTGAGCTTTTGTCTGAGATTCAGTCTTCTGAGATAAAGGAAGACCACTTTCAGTAAAAACAAATAAAACCTGTGTGCATGGACATCCTTATTCAAGGCCTGGATTTTTCTTCTGCAATGGACGCTTTCCATTTTGAAATGTTTTCAGTGTCATTTTTCTGCAGTGCAGTGGCTCATTTCTCTCCTAGTTTTACAGGGCAGACACTGAAGGGGCTGGCTGTGTAATATATGATGCATCACAGCTGGGTGATTATTCTGTATTATATTTTAAGCTGTGGTGTTGGAAAGATTTCAGGTTATATCATGTAAGATAAAAGTGATCAGTTTTAACTGGAAATTTGGTAAAAAAAGGTCTCTGAGCAGTGTCACAGAAATGGCTATACCTGTACTATATAGTGATATATTGTGTTTTCCTGTAAAATTTAATTTCTTGATGGGAACCTAAATATTTAGCTATGTAATTCATAGTGGACAAAACATTTTGCTAAATCTACATGAACAAGATGCAAGAGATTTGGAGTCTAGTTCATTTTGAAAGCCTCAGTTTCAACTGCTAATCTTACTGCATACTGCAACCGAAAGGTCTTCCATAAGTATTTTATGTGTTATTTGAATCAGGGCTATGGACTGCTAGTTGATCTGAATTAAATGCTTTTGCTGAATAAGGATTTTCCCAGAAAATCAGAATGAGCTGTTAAATCAGTGAAACGTGAAGGGATTCTACCACTCTGCACCTATTAATATTTTTTTCCTTTTTAAAGAAAAATTGTCATCATTTAAAATATGTTAATTTCATACTAATTCTCCCAAAATATTACATTATGCAAATTATTTTTAAACCTGTGTTTTAGTTGGGTATTTCACATTTTAATTTAAATATTTATGTGCTATGTGTTTTTCTAATTGGTTTCTGTGTGCACCAGGCCCCAGGCATGGAAGAGCTGATATGGGAACAGTACACAGTGACCTTACAAAAGGTGAGTGAGTGCCTGTTATATTTTTAGTTTTCAAATATTCAAGTACTGGTTTACTCCAAGTATGTTTTGCAATAGATGTCATTATCATGTCTGAGTCTAGAGTAGGATTAATTAATTGTTCAGATCAGTTACAGTTTTTATTTTAAAGCTTAGTTGCTACTCATACAGTAGTTTAACTCTTTAATGTTAGGAGTAAATTCAATTAACAATTTAAATGCCTTATTTGCTGCTGTTTGGTCTTTCTAATGTCAGTGTGATATACCACATGTCAGCCACAAAGCTAAATTCATTATTGGAGAGCCTTAAAAATGAAGCAGATGGTTCTATCAAGCAGGTTGTGGTTGATGTTCAGGCTTTGTAATAATCACTGAACAGGATTCCACTGATTTAATTTTGTAAGATAGTTTAATATATACTAGTGTAGAATCCAGTAGAAAAGCACTGTCATTAAAACTTATTAAAAGGTGGACTATAAGTGTCACTTTAAAAGTTTTCTTTTTTGAGAAAAGAGGAAGTGTCTCATAAAGTGGAGTCCTTTTGAATTAAAGAAAATAGAGCACTTGTGCCTGTGTCCTTTAGTAGCTGGGCTGCTACACCACAGTAGCAGGTATGCACTTTGGCTACAGTAATGGTAGTTTTCCCAGCTGTTCTGATGATCTGTGTTCAGTGAGCAGCCTGCACTGAGCTGCTCAAGTTTTTCACATCTTCTGCAATGAACTGACCCTGATGACCCAAAAGAGGTTGGTTTTTAGGTTACAGAGGTAGACAGGAAAAACATTGCAGAAGAAGATCCTAGTTCCTAAAATTTCTAGCATTTCAGATCTCTGATTTTGTGTAAGTTACCATTACTTCTTTGCCACAGAGGCAGTCTTAGGCTACTTAGATGGTGAAGGGCTACTGAACTTGCTGTATCAGCCACTACCATTAATTTTACCATTACTTTGAATTTGTTGTTTTGGTGTAAAACATCAAACTGCTTCCTATAAAACTAAGCTGTAGCAAGTAAAGTGCTCTTTTAAAAGAAAACCACATTGCTTTTTTACTCTTCAAAGAAATAATCAGTTACTATCAACATTAGTGGAACATGAGGTGACACATGATGAACTACACATGCTGATTGGGTGTTGGGGGAAAGCGTGAGTTTAATTTGATGTATTACTTTGCCACTATGTTAAAACGTTTTGTTCAAATGTAGCATAATTTGTAATTTTTAGTGATATGATGTGTATATTAAATAGCAGATAAAATTAAGCTTGTGTGGTTTTGTGCTCCCCTTGCTGTCAGCGGTTCATTTATGCTAACAGCTCTCAGGTTTGGTGCTATTGATGTGTTTCCTTGGCATTCTGTGAAGCATTTCTTTGGTGTTATGAATGTTATCTTAAGACTGCTATGAATCTGTTATTTTTATGATGACAGGTTTGACATAATTAACATATTTAAAATAGTTGATTGTGACAGAGGATGATTATATAGACAATGCACAAGTTCACTAATTGCTCTTTGTAATCAACCACGATCTTGTTATTTTGATTGAGGAACTACTTAGTAATCATAATGAAGATGAGATCCTGGGCAAGCTATTCTACTTTTCCAGGCGTCACTAACTAAATAGATCTACCTAACAATGAATTTGGTATAAATAACCCATGGAATGGTGAAGCAAAATGCAGGCAAATTTTATTTTCTTTACTTAATTACTAGCAATCATAAGGCTGTAAAGGTTTTGGAAGACAGGAACTTGTCATCTTGATACATGGATGTGTAAATCTAATCTTTCTTAAATCTAGAAGTACTGTGTGGTTTTGCAACACTGTGCATGCAGCTATCATATTTTAATATCTACTTAAGAGCACCATCGCTAGAACACTCATGTTCCTCTTATTTCTCCCTGACAAAATTCCTGTCAATGTATTCAAGTTTTGTTGTGTTTGGTTTTTTTGTAAAGGATTCAAAACGAGGATTTGGGATTGCAGTTTCTGGCGGCAGAGATAACCCTCATTTTGAAAATGGTGAAACATCGATAGTAATTTCGGATGTTCTCCCAGGTGGTCCAGCAGATGGATTACTTCAGTAAGCACATTTTTCTTTGTCTGGCATTTTGAGGGGTATGGCTGTAGAATACATAAAACCTTTAGACAGATGTGGTTGAAATTCTGATGATTTTATCACCTCAAGAATTGATGCCCTCTTGAATATCTAGGTGTCCCTAAAAAAAAAAAAACTCAAAACAACTTAGCAAGTAAACCCTACATAGAGGTGTTCATTGCTGTTGGTAAAGACATTACATTTCAGTAGTGGTGTTGAGAAGTCTTCAACAGTTAAGTATGTTTCTTTTAAGATTGCATTTCATTTAAAGAAACAGTAGAAAAACTTAGTGTCTTAAAACATCCTCCTTGTTGCTCCTTCAGTAAACATGTTTCATGATCAATCATTAGTTTCCAAGAATGACTTTAAGTCAGCCCAAATAAGGTTTGCTAAATGGTTCATTATATCTGAAATAAAAAATTATGGAAATAAAGAGTCTCTGTTGTCTTTCTGATAACTTCATCCTTGGTGAGGCAGCATCTGTCATGTACAAACAATTAATCTGTAGGCTGAGAGTTTGTGTCCTAGATCAGTTTTTGATCCTTTGATCTGAAATACCTGATGATGACTAGATGATTTGGAAGAATACCAAATAATTGTGCAGCAATAATAAATCAAGAGATTAGATTCTGTCCCTTTTGCCATGCATTTATTTTTGGTCAGAAAATGAAATGGCTGATATGGGAGTTGTTGTTGAGTAACTAAATAAAAGGGTAATTGTAAAGCATGTAACAAATAATTTTTAACAGAAGTGCCCAAATTCTACATTTTATAGCAGTGGCCCCTGCAGGCCATCACTGTTATCCATCCTGTTCCGTAATCACCTGTGATTTGGGAATGAAATCATGTCCAGAAATTATGAAAGATCTTAGGTAAATTGGTGATGGCAAGGGAATACCAAGATATTTGTGCACTTTCAGGCAAAACACATTCTGAAGAAAAATGAAGGTAAAGCTTTTCCTCCAAATCAAGGAATATAAGTTTAACCTTCAGAGTGGATGGGTAAAACCATCCTGTCATCTTCTGCAGGGTAAAATGAGCACATGTAGATGGACCTCTTGGCATAATATTGCAACGTTAAGTTCAATACTAGCTTTGGATGTATGGACTATCCAGAGAGCTATTTTAATTCCTGTGTATAAACCTGGATGAAACTGATACTGAAATATAGCATGCTGTTCTGGCATACTCATTCACTAAAAGGAATTGGAAGGGTATGAAAAGAGGCACAAAAATCATATAGGAGTTAGAGTGCCTTACAAATGGAGGCTTAGAGTATATAATTTCTTATTTGCACAGAAGATTGTGATGTGATTTGATTATAATGACGATAAAATAGTTGGTACCAAAGATTTCTTTCATCTAGCAGAAAATGGCAAAGTAATTTGTTGAGCTAATACTCTGATTGTAACTGGGTAGTCACCAGAAGAAACTAATATCAGGAGTATGAGGAGTGGTAATTTGGTTTTTTTTAAATCTTCTTCACTTTCGGCATTGAAGTGTGTTTATGAAAATTATGGGGTTAAATTAATCAGTGTTATGGGGCTATTTCACAGGGGTTAGGTGAGTTAGGTGTTAGTGGTCTGTTTGATATGCAGGAGGTCTGAACAGAAAAGTTAGTAATCTCAGTTGGCCTATGTTTAGGGTAAGGAGGACTTCTTCTGTATTATTGTTTTGCTGGGTTGTTTTTTTTTTTCTCCCAATCACCTTCCTACAGAGCAAATGTGTTCCAAACACCAGACTTTAAGAAAACTGTACTGTAGTTGTACTTGTCAATATTTGCCCAAATACTGGTATGGCTGCAGCAATTTGAAGCGTTTGTGAAATTCTTATGTGAAAGAAGTCTAGCACTTCTAGGTGTAAAAAACTAGGAGTCCTGAAGGATCAAAATAAAAAAGTTTCAAAACTCTTCACAAATGTTCTTTAGAAAACATTATGGCAAGGATCTTAAGCAGAACACAGTATATACACAAAGACAGTGCTGCTCAATGTCTACTTTTTAGATGTACGGAAAGTTGCTTCTGGTATTCAGATATTGTAGAATTAATATAGCAAACACAGTTGTAAAGCAAAACTCCCTGTTAAACTGAATTAAATCCATAGGTTTCCTCTGTCAAAAAAAAAAAAAAAAAAAAGGAACAAAAGAAGAAATTTTGCTCTGCTGTTTTCATGAAGACTCCTCTTAAATCTTCTCTTTCCTTTTTTATCTCTCTTCCCATTTCCAGAGAAAATGACCGAGTGGTCATAGTTAATGGGACCCCGATGGAAAATGTTCTACATTCTTTTGCAGTTCAGCAGCTTAGGAAAAGTGGAAAGGTGGCCACCATTGTAAGTAAATTCCAAATATATTCAGTGTACAGTGGTATGTAACCAGTCAGGATTTTGGTTTTCTTCTATAAAGAGTATAAAGGCAAAAGCAAAGCAGTCCTTTGCCATATGCAAAGTACAAAACAAATAAAACAAAGACATACTTTCTGCAGGTGAAACAAATGGAAATTAATCAACACTATGACAAAGTTACCTTGTTGAATAACTGAGAATAAAATGTTTATTTTATAATGTGGTATAAATGTTTTATAACGAGTGGTACAAAATAGAAGTTACATGAGGCAAATTATGTTCTGCATACACAGATCTTGTCCAATAATAAATAGAATGTTGTTCTTCCTTCTTTTTGTCCCCAGCATATATCTGAAACATGAAGAATATTCATCTGTTCAGTTTCACATTCTGATCTTTGATAGGAGTTTGTTTGTTTGTTTGTTTTCTGTTGTACTGTACAGGTAGTGAAAAGACCAAGGAAAGTGCAGGCTGCTGCGCTGCAGAGAAGCCCCTCTCTTGACTATGAGGACAGAGCTTTGGATGTAATGGATGACCATGCAGAATTTGATGGCAAAAGTGCTCGAAGTGGCTACAGTGAGAGAAGCTGGCACAGTGGGAATGGAGGGCGCAGCCAAAGCTGGGGAAACAACCTGGATCAGAGCTACAGAGAAGAGCACGACCGAGGGCGAAGCAGAGACCGTGGCAGGGAATGCAGCTACAGCCGCGACCGAAGTCGTGGTAGGAGCGTGGACAGGAGCTTGGATCGAGACTATAGAAGAGATCGGAGCAGGGGAAGGAGCATCGACAGGGATGCTGGCTATGAGCGGGACTACAGAGGAGACTACAGCCCACCCAGTTACAGTCATGGATCTTTATCTGATCCTAGATATGGGAGGGAAATGAGGAGTCGTAGTCGGGACAGGCTTCGTTCCCGCAGTCCTTCGCCTGAAATACACCGCCAGCATGAGTACCTAGGACCACAGGATCAGAATGCACCAATCAGTGTTCTCTTAACAAAAGGCAGACATAATGAAGGTGGGTATAACAGGGGAGGAGAGGAGTCAACTTCCAGTGCAGCGTGGGTTTTGGTGGGGAAAAGAGAAGAACTGAATTACTTTCTACTTTTGCAGGTTAAGCTTTGGCTTTTTAAACTGATGGTTTAAGTTGTTCTTTCATTCCTTCTGGCTGATTTGGAATGCTTTTTGCGCAGAACCTTGAACTTCACCTTTGAACAAAGATTTGTTCACCCACATAATTTCAGTCTTTTCAAGCCATTGTGTCCATAGTTTTCCATTTTCTCTGCCCTTTTCTCCTGGTTCTGAGGGAAAACATAGATCTGATCACGATTCAGATTACATTTGGCACATCTACAGAAAGGTTAGCTAGAAAGGGTAAAGAGTAGACTCTGCCTTTAGTAATAAGGTTTGTTTGCGTCTGGTAGTTAAAGAATACGGAAATAGCAGCAGCTGAAATACTGAAATGGCAGTATTTCAGCCTTTCTTTGCTGAGTATTGAAGTGTGCAAATGAAAGCCAAAAGCCTGACCTTTTTTCACTGTGAAATAAGGGCTTGTGCTGGAAAGCATATATGAGATTATGTTGTACATAATTTTCTGTTTGGGTTTTTTTTTTGGTGGGGGGGGGAGTGGTGGTTTATTTCTGGAGGGGTTGGATGTGGTTGTTGGGTTTTTTCCGAATCCACCCTGTTGTAATTTTGACACTTTTTTTGCTCATTAAATTTTGTATGCAGGAGCTAATCTCTTTTTTTTATTGGCTCTAGCAGCAGTCCTTTTTTCTCCTTCCTCTTCTTCCTCTGCATGTAATGTTTCCACTTGTAAAGATAATGCAGATATGTATGCAATAAAGGAGAAATATAAACTGCATTTGTTAACTTTTGTGTTTAGCTATACCGTAATAATCTCTGCCATTCATATGGATACTTTACAGACTTGCTGAAATATGGTGATCTTTTAAAGCAGGACAACATTCTGTTGTTCTAGGATGCGTGTTTTTTAGGGATGTTGCCTTTCTTTTTAAGTAGCAAATATACTGACCCAAGTAACTTAGATCACAGAGAAAGAAGGGGGCAGGGAAGGAATAAAGGAATAAAAAAAATTCCTTTGCTTGAAACAATGAAAGCATTTCCTGGAGTACAGATAGGACAGGGTCAGCAACTGATGAAAATAAATATTTCTGTTAGTGCTTTTAGACTCTTTTCCCCCTCTATGCTGTGCAAAATACGAATCGGAGAAGCTAATCTAGTACATTTATAAGCAGCTCCAGAACAAAGGCATTGTTTTGCTGTTGAAGGTGCAGACCAGTCATCCAACTGTAATTGGATTTGGGATATTGTTTGTTCAATAGTAATGGCAGCACAGGTATCCTAGCTGGGTTTACTAGGCCTACTTTTTTTTTATTCTTTTTTTTTTCTTTTTTTTTTTTCTCTCATGGTATAATGGTGTTTGATGCATGAAACGCTGTGTAGTTTTTAAAACAATGCATCTTTGCTCATCTTTTAAGCTCCAGTGAATTATCTTCTTGGTTCCAGAGTATGGACTCCGTCTTGGAAGTCAGATCTTCATAAAAGAAATGACCCGTACTGGCCTAGCAACCAAAGATGGCAACCTTCATGAAGGAGATATCATTCTCAAGGTCTGTTCTGGTTTTACTGCTAGCAGTTTGGCAGGCACTGGCTATAGCGGTTATTCTGAGCTAAGTCATGTTATAGTCAAGTTCACTATTAAACTTGAGCACAATGCAGACTTGTTTGTTATTGTTGTCTTTTTGTGTCCAGATCAATGGTACAGTGACAGAGAACATGTCTTTAGCTGATGCCCGGAAATTGATTGAGAAATCACGTGGGAAACTCCAGCTGGTTGTTCTCAGGGACCGAAAGCAGACACTGCTCAACATTCCTTGCTTGAATGACAGTGACTCAGAAATGGATGGTGAGGTTTAATGTGGATCCAAACTTCTGGACTCTGTGCAAGGACAAAAAGGAGCTTATATCGTTTTGCTGTGGTAGAGTGGTATTAGGTTCTTTAAGAAAAACAATGAAAAGCAAACAAACCTAAGTAATACTCAGCAACCCTTCCTTTAGGTGAAAATTTTATAGTAACCATATAGTTATATTTTAGGAAGGGGCAAACATAGAAGGACCAATGTTGATCTGGCAAAATCTGGCAAAATTCTTGGAGCAAGCAAATCAGGTGCATTAATAAAAATTTTTAAAACAAGTGCTTTGGACTGGTCTCTCCTTCTGAAGACATTAACATTCATGGCAGCATTCAAATGGAGGGAAGAAATGTCAGGACAAGAGGAAATTAAGTGACCCTGGATGACTGATTTCTTTTCCCAGCACCTGTTCTATTTAAGTGTGTGAGCTGTATCTCTCAGCTTGAGCTTGCTTTGGGAAGAGCTCAGAATGTTTGGGAGGGCGGGATGTGGAACATGATACTTGCTTTTCTGGTGTCAGAATATGGGGTGGAACTTCCTGTAGGTTTAACTGTGAAGTCTGAGGTACATTTCAAATCCAAGGGCCACTCTTGTTTCCTTTGCTGCTAAAGGGCAGTGATGTGGTGCCTGTTGATGTGAAGGTGGTCTTTGGTTTGGAAACCTCCATGACATTTCAAATCAAAGCCTGCTAGCACTAGCTAATGCACATGGTATGTGTGGTATGCTCAAAGTAGTTATTGATGTGAGTGTGTTTGTTAAAAGTTGTGTGAAACTTTCTTGAAATATTTTGGGAGGGTGGAGGCGTGGAAGCACTAAAAGGCACTTTTTGAATCTTTGTCAAATCCAACTTGAGATGAGAGTGGGCTGAAATGTTCAGTGTATCCTCTATCTGAAAACTTCGTAAATACATAGGCTGATCAGGTGAACAGATAACTTAAACAAATTCCGCATGTCTTCATTTGCATTTCATATCTTTACAGATATTTCTGAAATAGAGTCAAACAGATCATTCTCCCCTCAAGATGACAGATCACATCATTCTGATCTAGATTCACATTCATCCAATGAAAAACTGAAAGAGAAACCAAAGTAAGAAATGTTCTCTAGTTCATTTTCCTCTTGCTTATCAAAGAAGTTATTCAAATATATGCTTTCTTACCTGATTTCATTTCTGATTTCTTCCTTTTAGTGCAAAAGAGGATCCCTCCAGTAGGATGTCCAGAATGGGAGCAATGCCTACTCCATTCAAATCAACTGGTGACATTGCTGCTCCTGCTCTTACAGCTGTGGACTCAAACAAAGAACCGAAGTACCAAGATGACCCAGCAGGTCAGAGCCTGAAGGTTTTGGTTGCTTTTTTCTTCCCCTGGCCACAGAATGCCCATTCCCTCAACCATGTTGACAAAACTGTTATGCTCTTCATGTCAGCCCCACCCTTACACACAGAAGAAGAAGTTTCTTTCCTGCACCACTTTGCTTTGTGGTGCAGGGAAGAAACACCTGATAGTTTTTTGACCTCAGTTGTTTATTAGACCTACCACCTGAAAAAAACAAATACTCTCTTAAAACATCTGCTGTTAGAGTGTTACCCTAAGTAGACAAATGAAGTCTGATCTAGCTTGCTTTAAAGAGTTGTGTATCCCTTCCTTGAACTTTTTTTCTTTTTCAAGAATTTAAAAAAGGATAAATAAATGAATTTTAGTCAGACATGTTTGATTTTTAAACCTGTATTAATCTTTGGCATGGAAGGTTTGATTGCTATCTGATATCTAAAAATTCCTGCCGTTTATAAGCTTTTCAATATCTCAGTAAGTTTTATTATATTTTTCTTTTTACATTTAGTGCCTCAGCCAAAAGCAGTTACACGAACAATTCTCAAACCCAGCCCAGAAGATGAAGCAATATATGGGTAAGGTGGTACTTGCTGAGTTCTTTTGCATTCTGTATTCTCCAGTGACCAGCATGATTCTTGGCTGCATGGGTTTGTGTTCTTTTTCCCATTTGGAGTGATATTCCCTTTATAGCTTAATGCCAAGAAGAGGTGACATGGCTTCTAACTGATGCTATTTGAGATCAACTTAGTTTTAGAAATATCTGCCTGGAACCTACCTGGAAGGTATTGAACACCCTGTATTTCTGGGCTTGCATGGAAATACATGCAAGAGTTTTGTTTTATTTTATTTTTTATTAATAGGAAATCAGCTTACATGTTTTATTTTGAGAGTTTACAAATAGAGAAATCGAAGGAATCAGAGTGTTGGTTGGAATTACAAGGAGAAGCCTTAAGTTTTGAAAATGTTCTGTAGCTTGGTGTATTGTTTTAAATAAAACCCTTTCTGGGTTGGACCCTGCATATGTTGTCATTGATGTGCAAATTAATCAAGTGATTATTTTGGTGAAGGGGAATTTATAATACAGGCTTAGGGTATTACTGAGAATGGCTGGCAGATAAGTAGTGTCCTCTGAGCTGGAAGGTCACTCAGTCATGCAGCTTTTCTGACAGCAAAAAATCTGAGCCTACTCCAGTAGTCTCTCCCACTGCAATGTGAAGGGACTGATCGTTAACATATCAGTAGATTATACTTGAAAATATTTCTCATTACAAGAAAATTTGAAGACTTCCAAAAAACATATTACACAGTAAAGAAAATAGGTATCAGTTTAATTCCTATGATAGTTCTTTAGATTATAGAAGAAAAAACAATGAATATGATTACTCATAACTCAGTCTGTTTTCACAAAAACTGCAGATGTTCATATGACAGAGGATACAGTAGATGGGGAGCTACTTTGGGGTCTCAGAAACAGGGACCTATTTCCCTGCTCAGTAGGTATGTGTATGCCACTTAGTCACTATTCCTAATTATTTTTCCACTCTGAAAAATGCAAATTCTCTGCTTCCTGCCTTCACTGAAGGGTTACCTCAATAAATACAACCTATATAAACAAAGAAAGGATATAAGAATATTATTAATATTATATAGCTGGAGAGTTGTAATTTTTTTCTTTTGGCATCCTAAAATTGTTATTTGCTTTAATATCTGCCCTTACTTTCATTTTCTGTTTGTAAATCATGTAGTCCTAATACAAAAATGGTGAGATTCAAGAAGGGAGACAGCGTGGGTCTACGACTGGCTGGTGGAAATGATGTAGGGATATTTATTGCTGGAATTCAAGAAGGTACCTCAGCTGATGAGGAGGGACTGCAGGAAGGAGATCAGATTCTTAAGGTATGAGTATGTGTCCCTGAAATGCAAATAACTTCTGTATATTCTCATTTGCTCTTCTTACTGGAAATATGGAATAAATTATGATCTTAGGAATCAAGTTATTGCTTTGCAAGGGTGTATATGTGGTATGAGTTCTTGAAGGAGCAGAGTATACCAAGCTTTAGTTTGTTTATAATTTTGTGGAAGGAGTAGTTAAATATTAATCAAGAAAAATGCTGCAAGATGGCACAATAAATTTTTTGTACACTGTTTCTTCCTAGACTTGGAGGGGAAAAATTTGGGCCAAAAATTCTTTCATTTTTCTCCATTTTATTTGGGTTATGGTGATTTATTTTTCAGGTTTCTTATTTATATCATCTGTGCCCCTTAATAATTCTGCTTTTTTTCTGAAAATTCACATGGAAGGTTTATGTAATTTTCCCTCTACCTCTTTTCTCTTGCCCCTTCTAGAGGCTGTTAAAGTTGAAGAAACAATCTAGCAATGTACAACCAGAACATTTTATTTCAGGAAGATTACTGTTAATAGCTGGAATTAAATATTAACAAGAGACAATAATTTACTTTTATATATATAGATAGATTGATATAAATATATAGCTACATGTGAAAATAATAAGGGAAGAGAATATTAAGATTTTTCAGATGAAATAAAAATCTGTGGTTATTCCTTTTATTGTTGATTTATCAGTTGTTGTGGGTTTTTTTGTTATATAGGTAAACACTCAAGACTTCAGAGGCATGGTTCGGGAAGAAGCTGTTTTGTATCTCTTAGAAATTCCCAAGGGTGAAACTGTGACAATTTTGGCTCAAAGCAAATATGAAGGTAGGTGCTTTGAAAAAAATGTGTCTATCTATGAATATTTCAAGCTGTGCTTTGTCAGTGAAACCACAAATAATCTCTCTTGTTCTTAATTTTGATAGCATTTTAGTTTATCTCCTTTTTCACTAGTGGAGAAGATAGCTGCATTCCATACATACAGTGCTGCATGTGTGATGTCTTTTTCAGAGTACTTTTCCATGTCTTTTATTATTAGCAAATAGCAACTCTTAGTCCTGTGAAGTGGTAAGGTACTGCTTTTTCCTCTCTTTTTCTGTCTGTAGCAGCTGGGAGAAGATCTGCTGTGCTCTGGCAGTCAGAAGGGATTTGATCAGCAGAAAATGGACAATTTTATTCATGAGCAGTTAAGGAGCAAGAAAAGCTTCTTGCTTTCCTTTTGGGAAACACAGCCTGCTGCAGGACTGTAGTACCATAGCTGCCTTCTGCCCTGGAGCTGTAAGGGCTGTGCACATACAAGGATGGAACACTCCTAAGAGTTTGTAGAGGAATGTAGATCTGAGTTTTTTCATCTTTCTGAGTAGATCCTTAGAATTTCAAAGCTGTATTCACTAGAATCACAGCTTAATCTTTCTTTCAAGTGTAAAAAAATATAAGCTAAAATGGAGGTCTTGTTTTAGTCTACAGAGACATCATGGCCTGTGGCAGAGGAGATTCATTCTTCATCAGGAGTCACTTTGAGTGTGACAAGGAGTCACCACAGAGCTTAGCATTCACCAGGGGCGAGATCTTTAGAGTAGTTGATACACTGTACGATGGCAAACTGGGAAACTGGCTGGCTGTGAGAATTGGAAATGAACTGGAAAAGGGCCTCATTCCAAATAAGAGCAGGTAAGGTGGCACCACATGTTCCTACCCATTGTTAGAAGTAAGACTTTTTCCCTTCACCAAGTGATTTTTGCTTCCAATGTCATACCTTTCATTCTTTCTATTCCCTTCTACAAGAATGAAAGAATAGTTTTGTTTTCATTTTTACAAGAATTGTGCCTATAAAAACTGCATATTTTAGAACTATGCAGTTCTAAAGGAGGAGACAGTGAGAGAGGGTGGTGTTACCTACATACCAGGTCACTGTTTAGAGCACAGACCTAGAGCTTCTGTATCAGCAATCAACCAAGCTTTGAGCAGTAGCTGCTTCAGTTCCTCTTCCAGAGAATGGGTGGTGGGTCCTATTTTTGTTAGGCTTTTGCTTTTTTCCCCCCAGCTTCTTCTTTGTATGTTCACCCTCACCAAATCAAAACAAACAAAAGACCCCAATGAAACAAAAAAACTAAACAAACAAAAATCCTTCACCTGAGGAAGCTTGTGACTTTTTGTGCAAGAATACTCTGATGATTAATCTTTAGAAGAATTCAGTTCTTGAATTTCTTATGTATACAATTTTGGAGAGTGTTTTAAGTATTTATTCTGAGGCACAGTTTCTTTTGGAGGGTAGTTTTTTTTTAGGGGATTTTTTGGTTTTGTTTTGCTTGGTTATGGTTTTGTGGGTTTTTTTTGTAGCTGTAGTCTGTATTTTTGTGTAAAATATTGAATGAAGCACAGCAATATTTTTGCTTAAATATGCTTTCCTAATCAGAATTCATGGGAGGTAATAATACCTGTTCAAATGTATACAGTGCATAAGACTATTCAAATGATTCAGACAAAAAAAACCTTAAAACCACAACCAGACTGTAGCTGAATTTTTAGACTGTAGCTTTTAAGTTTTGAGTGTGGTTGTAATTTTATGACAGAAGAAAAAGCTCATAATTATGTGATGCACACAAGTTGCAAAATATGCTTCTTGTGTGACTCCCTTGTTTGTCTCCTGGTAAGCACATTTTCTCCTCTCTGTTAATTGGTCTGACCAAACCAGCCTTTGTTTCTGTGCTCTAGTGACATAACTTTTGAGGCCTAATGGGGAAGAGAATAATGACAGTAATTTCTTAGGCCTTCAGTTCTGAGTCGCCCTCTCTCACCATCTCTTTGCATTTGCATTCTTTTATTTACAGTCATGTAAGTGATCAGTTTAAGACCTCAGGACTGATTCCTGTGCAGCAACTTGTAGCTGTGGCACATCAGAGCGTTGTTCTGACAGTGTGTTTGCTCCCAGGCAAAGGCACCTGAACTGGTGTGCTTTTACCTCCACTCCTTTCTATCTATCTGGCAAATTATCTGTTGCAAATTCAAAATCCGCTGTTTGTCAGTGAAAGCACCCTTGCCCCCCTTGACTAGTTCTGAACTCCCTGCTTTCTCTGTCAGAGCTGAACAGATGGCCAGTGTTCAAAATGCCCAGAAAGATGGCTCAAGTGATAGGGCAGATTTCTGGAGAACACGTGGCCAGCGATCTGGAGCAAAGAAGAATCTGAGGAAGAGTCGTGAAGATCTGACAGCTATTGTATCTGTGAGCACAAAATTCCCAGCTTACGAGCGCGTTCAGTTGCGTGAAGGTAGGTGAGACTGCTTTCAGCTGGCTGCCCATTTATTGCTGGCTGCTTTAGCATCCAAATATTTGGTCAGCTAAGAAAGTGATTTCTAACAACTTGTAACTATGTGGAATTAGAACAACGGGAAGGGATGATATTTTTCTCAGAAAGGAGACTTCTGGATACTACTAATTATTCTATGAGAAAGCTTTTTTACCCTTTTAAATGGCTGTGGTTCTCTTGCCTCCAAAATATACCTGCCAGTTTGAAGGTTTAAAATGAAAAAGGGATGAAACAGCAGGGCTTTCCTTGTTTCCTCGGATTCTTCTTGGCTAGTTCTGAAAGTACAATCCATACACCTGAGACCAACCTAATCTTGATAAACAGCACTTCAACAGTGGGTTCAGAGCAAATAGAACCCAAGGATTTTCAATAGTCCAAATATAGTCATGGCTCATGTGGTCTATCTCCACGACTGTTAACTAGCTGTATTACTAGTGGTGAGCAGATGAAGCTGATTTTCTGGGTAGTAGCACATGACAGTATTCTGGAGCAAAACAAGCTAGTAAAGAGTATTTTAAAGGAGATCCCAGATGCCAGGATGAAGACTTGGGGTAATGGCATTCCCCCATTAACTCTGAGGACTGTGTTTTCACTTGCTTCAACATGAGCAGTAACATAGTTTTACATTTCTTTGCTGTCTTTATTCACACAAAGCCCGCTGTGTCAAGGTTCATGGAGTTTTGATGGATGGAAATATAAATGAAGATCTGTACATTTTCAGATGTAAAATATTCTAAATATGATCCCTCTAGAAGGAATAAGAAAGCTGTTAATGAAAATAGTCTCTTTCTCAGCTGGTAAAAGTAGTTTTCTCTATTATGCTGTTGCACAAACCTCTGGGAAATAGTTTTTTTAAAATATATTTTTAATAACTTCAATTTTGCATGGTAGCTGAAGGTCTTGTCTTTTATATATAAACCCAGTCTTACCAGATTTTTCTTTTCTCCAAATATTTTTCTTTCAGCTGGTTTTAAGAGACCCGTGGTGATATTTGGCCCTATTGCAGATGTCGCTATGGAGAAGTTGTCAAACGATTTGCCTCACCTGTACCAGACAGCAAGTAAGTTGTCCTCTTAGTGTCTTTTTCATCCTTAACTGAGAGCATGGATAACTTAATAATCACAGCTGCCTGGCCACTGTAGATGAGCTAAGATGTTGTCTTTGCAGAGACAGAACCCAGAGATGCAGGTTCAGAGAAGTCAACTGGAGTAGTGCGCTTGAACACTGTGAGGCAAATCATTGAGCAGGTAGGGCATTCCTCTGAAAATTGCTTATGCTTAAAGGCATGGTGTTTGATTTGTTTGCTCCTGGAACTTTCAGAGTACTCAGATTTTCACTGCATCTGTTTCTGTAATAAGCTTAATGATAAAGCTGCTTTGAAGTTGTTCAATGGCAATTTTAGTAATTTTTATAACTTTGAACTGATACTAGAAATTAAATTTTCCTTCTCAAGTCCATTCTAAATTTCTACAGAGGAGAATCTGTTTTACTATATGCTTTCTGAATTTGCCAGAGGCTTTACGGTCATGCAGTGCTGTTCTTGCTTTTAACATTCTAAATATAGTATAACTGCGGGAAAACATTCCACAAGCTGTGCTCTTGTTTGGATTCAAATATCCTGGTGTTCTTAGGATTCCATGTTCAGTCACCTCCACTTGTTCCCACATGCACCACATTGACTGGCCTTTCTTGTTAACAGGATAAACATGCTCTGTTGGATGTCACTCCTAAAGCAGTGGATCTGCTAAATTACACCCAGTGGTTTCCAATTGTGGTCTTCTTTAACCCAGACAGTAAACAGGGTGTGAAGACCATGAGACAAAGGCTATGTCCTACATCAAACAAGAGCTCAAGAAAACTTTATGAGCAAGCAAACAAACTGAAGAAAACTTGCCCCCACCTCTTTACAGGTAAGGAAGAATGTTTGTTTAACCTGCTGACTAAGAGAGTAGTGTAAGGGACTACGTAAATCCTGAGACAAATACTTATTACTCTGCATATTAGCTCATGCAGGCTGGAACTAAAGGAGTGTGAAGGTGTGGTCATGACTAAAGCCTTCCTTGATTTCGTTCAAAGTTCCTTGTTCTGCCAAATTCTAATAGAAAAAGAATTGTGCTGGTTTACTGCCATTAAAAGATAAGTGATTTAATAAGCTTAGGAATGGTCCAACAATAAAGCAAGAATACCATGCTTTTCTCAACGATCTAAATGAAGTGGCTGTTTAACATTCTCACAAATTACCTAAAGCAAAAAGTGTTAAACAGCCAAGAATGGATAAGAGATTGCATTTACCGTGTTATATACACCTTTTCCTTCAATTTTTACAGCAACCATTAATTTGAATTCAGCCAATGATAGCTGGTATGGTAGCCTGAAGGATACAATTCAGCAACAGCAAGGAGAAGCAGTATGGGTATCAGAAGGAAAGGTAAGCAGTCAGTCCGTGCTCTCTGAAGCTATATACATGTTTCAAAGTATCTCTTGCCAGTAAAAATTGTTCAGAAATTCATTTGCCAGTGGTCAGTAGGCTAGACAAATAGTCAGTTGATGTATGTCTTTAACAAAAAAAATATTATTCTTTCTGTAACACTTCGGAGGTTTCATCGCTAATGCTGGGCTAGGGGAGAATGATGATGAGGGATGAATTTGAAGAGGACTTTTCGTTGTGATTCTGCATTAGTTTCTTTCAGTTCCATGACGTCATTCTTAAGAGCTGACTGATGTTGAGCCTGAGCTGTTTGGCCTCATGTTGAGTCGTAACTGGACTTTTATTTAATCTTTGTTCCTTACTTGTTACTGACTTTGCCGTAGATGGATGGCATGGAAGATGACGCGGATGATCGTATGTCCTACCTTACTGCCATGGGTGCTGACTATTTGAGCTGTGACAGCCGCCTGATCAGTGACCTGGAGGATACGGATGGAGAAGGTGGTGCATACACTGACAATGAACTTGATGAGCCTTTGGAGGAGCCGAGGGTTTCATCTGTTAGCCGATCCTCTGAACCTGTGCATCACGAGGAGGTGAGATGATTGGATTTTTCAGTAAGACTGAACTTTGAGCTTTTTGGAAACCCTTTATGGATGGTTTAAAATTCAGAGGATTTTTTTAAACAGCAGCTTTACCTTGCTTCTGATAGTGTTTTAGATCTACACTACGAAGAGGAAAATAAAAGAAAATCTCTGCTTTTCTTCCTAAATTTATAGATTCCTTGATGATGTCTCATGGCCTTGAACTTTTCAATTACATTTGTGGTGATTGTAGTCAGGTTGCTGGCAATCTTTTGACTCCTGGTTAATGCTCCCAAAATTGTAAACTTGAGAGAGAGGAAAAATGATTGAATTACTGGCTACTGCAGTGATTTTATCTCTTTCTTTCACAGAGTTTAAAAAAGTTTAATCCAGAACCAAGGGCTCAGTTGAGAAAAGCTGGTAGCCGGGAGATCCTTAGAGAACCAAGTCCACCTCCAGCATTCAAGCCTGAACCACCTAAGGTAAATGTGTAGAAACAAATCTGAATACTAACATCCCTTTTCTGGAGAACTCTCCAGGGTGGCAGACTGGAAAAAGCATTAGAAATGGTCAGAGACTGGAAAACACTTTAAATGTGGACAGAAGAAATGACTGAAAGTGTTGCAGGATCAAGCAGAAAGAAGACTTATTGGATAACAGCTCTTCTCAAATACATGTGGTCTCTAATATGGAATAAGAAAGTAAACTCCTCTTTTTGTATCTACTAGCAAACTGAAGACACTTTTTTAGCTCAGCAAGATTAAAAAAAGTAGACTAATCACCAGGAAAAACATATCTCATGGCTATTACTGTGAAGCACAAAGTCAGAATCTACCACCTGACCATCACTAGAACTTTCTGTCAACTGTTTGCTCAGGAATGATGCAAGAGGGGAAAAAATAGGTCATATACTCTAAATATTCAAAATACAGCCCAAGTGTGCCTTGACAATGAAAATAGGGCAGAGGAGGACATGCACAGTGAAAACAAAAGCTGAATATAAAACATTGGGTTCTGTGCACTTCTAAATTTTAGGTCATGATACCTCACATTAAGCAATAGTAAAAAATTATTTGGGGCATCAGTTTTCTCTGTGCTGTGCTCTAACACATGTAGTTCTGGTAATCCTTAACAAATAGGACAAACAAATGTCTAAAAAGTCTAAATGTCCTGGTCTTCTATGGTCTGATGTGTAGTCTATGAGCATATGTCCAAAATGTTGCAGCAGTTCAAACATCCTTGAAGTATTACATCATATGAAAATTGAACTGGCAAATGCATAGGGCAAAGTGATTACTTTCAGGTTAAAGGCTTCTTTTGAAACTAAAATATACAGTTGCTGATGTAAACTTTGTGGGTTTTATACTTGCAGGGGAAGTTACAAAACAGAGAGGATCCATATGACTTCCCCAAGAGCTATGACTCCAAGTTGAGTAATGTTGCTGTCAGCAGTGAGACTTCAACTGTATCAGCTAAACCACCGCCACCACCTGTTTCTATGAAACCTGCCTTTGGGCGTCCCATTCTGAGAAACTCTCAGCCAGCAGCCCTGCCTGCAGAGGAGGAGGAGGAGGAGGCAAAGTTGGAAGAGGAAGGAAGCGAACAAGAAAATACTCCAAAATCAGTACTGAGGAAAGTAAAAATATTTGAGGAGATGGATCACAAGGCAAGGATGCAAAGAATGCAAGAGCTACAAGAGGCCCAGAATGCCAGGGTATGAAGAGATGCCTTTCCCCCTCCTGTGCTTTGCAACCTGTAGAACAGCCAGAGTCCTGGAAACTAAAATCATGCCCTTTGCATTGTGTGGCTTATGGAGGGAGAAGTTTGGGGAACCACACTCAGAGACATGCTCTCACTCATTGTGTGTATTTGTGTATAAAAAGAGGTCATGTTTTAAGGTTTCCTGTTGTAACTATAAAAACCTGACTTCTAATAATCCTGTTGCTTTTGGCAATCCATTGTTCTCAAGAGTGCTTTGAATTAGTACCCTAGCAAAAGATGATATAATTGTAGGAATATCAATAGGATATTACCAATTTGTGCTTTAATTATTTCAGATGTAGCAGTATCCTGCTAGATCCTAGGTGCAAATATAGGATCAAAAAAGAAGAATTATTTTCTTCTACTTTCTTTTAAAGATTGAAATAGCCCAAAAACATCCGGATATTTATGCTGTCCCTGTCAAAACACAGAAGTCAGAACAGAGCTGGCCACAGCCGATGAGGTAAGGTGTATCCAGTTCCAAACATTCTGTCTCAATTCCAGACTTTGCTGGCAGGAGGAAAACCGATCTTGCCAGTTTTTGTTCGTACAAGTCATCCTGCCTTGATATACTGTTTTGTTGTGATGCCTCAAAGACTATCATAAAGGTGGGGCAGAATTTTAGCAAACTCTTCAGTGAACTCATTTCAGGATTTTTTTTTTCCTTTTAGTTCATTTATAGCAAGTTAATTTATAGTTATTTGAGCCATCTGGGAAGAAATACTACATTGTTTCACTGAAATATTTGAAGAGACAGTCTTGTGCCCCAATCAGTGTTACAGAAGCTGGCCTGCATTCATGTCCTCTGATGTCCCTTCTATCTGTGCTAGCTACTTGACGACTCTTAGTCTGTCCTAACAAATATTTGCTGTTCTAATAACACTTAATAACTTGCATGCTTCTTCTTTACAGATATGTAATGTGGCTAGATAAGCTAAGGATGAAAGTTGATACAGGTGACCCATCAAATCTCATGAAAATAGTAGTCCTTCTTTAAAATTCAGTAAGTTCTGGATGGGTCAACCACTGCACTGTCTTACCCTACACACTGCACATTTCTAGGACTTGACACCTATGCAAGAGCTAACACACTGCATGATGGATTTTGTCTTCTGCTCTTCAGGACTCAATATTTTCTTGCATCTTAGCAATAGCCAATAGAAATGGAACATTTTTTTTCTACTGAGTCAAATGCTTTGATGTCTCAGGAAATAATCTAAAGTGCAAAGATGGAAAACTGAGATTTCCTGGATTTCTTGGCAGGTTCAGAAAAGCATTTATAAAGCATTGGAAGCTTCATAAAAATAATGAAAATTAATCTTTCACCACATTTGCAGAGTGTTTGCTTACATGGAGAAATCAGTGTTGTTGGCTTTTTACAGGACTGTTAATGATTGGCCTAGCAGGGAGTATTTAATCCCTGGGAGAAAGATGTAAGGACAATACCATCTTTTTTTTCCAGAGTAGGGGTTGCAAAAATCATGGGTTTGAAACTGAGGAAATACCGGCCTTGACAGATTCTGTTTTTCTATGTCTGCTTAATGTCATGCCAAATGTGTAGCATCATAGTGTATAAAAAGCAAATGTGTGGATTATTTTTGCCCACTTTTAAGGCTAAGTGCCTTAGTGAGAGCTGTGATTGAAAAGGCTACCAATTTGAGTGAAAAGGCTACCAATTTAAGAAATGTCACATAAGAAGTTTCTGGACTTTGAGACAGAAGACTGAGGATGCAAAAGAAGAAGGAGGTGTAGAAAAAATTAAGTGCAAAACTAATTAAGGGAGATGTCAGTTGGGGTTGTAGCAAGGCTGGAATCCTCTCTGCTCAGGAATAGAGCACTGTGAGGCTATTGATGTCTCTGTGTGTGCAGTTAAAAACTTGAAATTTGGCATTTTTCCAGGTAGGTTGAATACATCAAATCTGAGCGTCATCCTCCAGCTTGATAGAAATAAAATTCTTCTCCAGATAGGTTTACCATAGTCATGCAGGTTTTATTGGCTAGAAGGGGTTTCATTTGCTCCATCTGCCTTTCTAAGCTGGATGTGGCCATCAGGCAGATGGTATTTTTTGGTTTTTCATAATGGGAGTAGACATGATCTCTTTCTCTTTGCATGTTCTGTGTTAGCTCCAGGCCTCCGGAACCCCAGAAGGCGCCTGTGCGACCTTACCTGGAGAGCCGCGTGGGTTACGGCAGCGATGCCGAGGAGGAGGAGGAGGAGTACCGCCGGCAGCTGGCAGACCACTCTAAGAAGGGCTATTACGGACAGCCATCCAGATACAGAGACACAGAGTTGTAGGCTTGTTAGCATGTCCATGTCTAACACTCTTCCGAGGTTTCTTCCTTCGCAGCCAAAGTGGAACAGTAATTAGTCTTGAAAAGCTGTGTTTTTACTGGGGGGTGGTGTTAGAGGGTACGCTACTCAACTCAGACATATCTATACACTGGAACTGGAAGAGTTCATTTTTTGGGGATATTATTTTGTCAGTGTCTATGAAAAGAAATCACTATTGCCTGAATGCTGTTGCCTGTTTTATAAGGACCAAATCCTTAAAGTTTGTGTTAATTCTTGGCATTTTCATATTTTAATATAAGCCCCCCTCTTTCCTTTTTATTAATGCTGCCTTTTTGGACTATTCTGCTGTGTTATAAAAGTATGATCCCAGAGATACACTTCTAATGCAATAGAACTAAATGTGAAAGTGTATTTGAAGAACAGTAAGTGCCTTTAACAAGAACATCTGAAGCTGTTTGTTTTGACATCTGATACTTGGTGCAAAGCCATAACACACTAAAAAGGGGATTGACTGTTTTACCTATCTTTATTTTTTATCAGTTTCATGGTAACAATTTTCCTTGCATGTTATTTTTCTAAGTTCATAGATGCATATGCAATATTCATAAATACTGACTGTACATATTAAAGGTGCAATTGACTGGGTGGTTGGAAAAGACCAGGATGTGCTTAACCAGAGAAAATGGTGTAGAAAATTCAGTCACATATTAAAATTTACACAGACTGCAAATAATAAAGTATATATTCTAGACAAACCTTGTGTATCTCATCTTTATTTTCAACGGTATTAGTCTAGAATTGCTGACTTCCATGAGTGCACTGTTTCAGTTCAGGATCTCCTCTCCGTCTGTTCAAGTCACTGGGAAACATCACTATTGGTGTGCTTCACACTTTTCTGAATATAATTTTAAAATCTGCTGTGATTTAAAACTGGTGCAAAACTATGGAGTTCCTGCAAGGGACTTACTGCTTAGAATATTAAGTTTTGCCTCATCATTTCTGCTTTTTAACCTTACACAATAAAATTGTTCAAGGCAGCATAAAGAAAAATTTCTTTTGATGCAATACAAAAGAGGGTTTTCTAATGCTGTTCTAAAAATAAAGTGCGTTCCAACCCCTGACTATATAGTCTATATTAGGACAAGGTTCTTCACTGGGAGGGTGGTTCAGCTCTCACGGGAACAGCTCCCCAGGGCAGCAGTCACAGCACCAGCCTGACAAGAGTTCAAGAAGCTCTGGGACAATGCTCCTCTGGTACGTGGTGTGACTCTTGGGGATGGTCCTGTGCAGGTCCAGGAGCTGGACTCACTGGTCCTTGTAGCTCCCTTCCAACTCAGGAAGTCCATGATTCTGTAACACCCTCTTAGAAATGGTAGAATTTTGTTGTTGAAGAAATGGGATGAGGAAACTTGTGCTGCTCAGATTAAAATAATTTGGGTTGGAAGAGACCTCCAAGATCATCAAGTCCAGCCATAAACTGAACAGTGCCAAATCCACCACCGAACTCTGTCCATATCACACCTGCATGTCTTTTAAATTCCTACAAAGATGGTGACTCAGCCACTTTACTTGGGCAGTTCTAATGCCTGACAGCTCTTTCTATGAACAGGTTTTTCCATTTTTTCAGTGCAAACCTCCCCTGGTGCAACTTGAGCCCATTTCCTCTTGTCCTGTCACTTGTTACCTGGGAGAAGAGAGTGACCTCCCCCTCACTACCAACCTCCTTGGCAGAGAGCCCCTGAGCCTCCTTTTCTCCAGGCTAAACACCCCCAACTGCTTCTCACAGGCCTTGTGCTCCAGACCCTTCCCCAGCTCCACTGCCCTCCTCTGGACCTCTACCCCCTCAATGTCCTGCAGCGGCGTGCCCGGAACTGAGCATACCGCCTGAGTGTGGCCTCACCAGTGCCAAGGACAGGGGGACAATCCCTGCCCTGCTCCTGCTGGCCACGCCGTTGCTGGCACAGGCCAGGATGCCATTGGCTTTCTTGGCCACCTGGGCACAGCTGGCTCATGCTCAGCTGCTGTCACCAGCACCCTCAGGCCCTTTTCTGCTGGGCAATTTTCCGCCACTCTGTCCCCAGCCTGTGGCGCTGCTATCGGGTTGTTGTGACCCAGCATAAGGGGCATTCACAAGGGTAGGCCCTGATGCTTTTGTCATGTTAAACCTCAAAACACTGGCCCTGGTCCATCGATCCAGCCTGTCCAGAGCCCTCTGCAGAGCCTTTCTACCCTCGAGAAGATCAACACACACCCGACCTGGAGACACCCACAAACTGACTGAGGGGGCACTCGGTCCCTTTCCAGATCATTGATCAAGAGAATACCAATATAATACAAATGCGTGATATACAGAACACATGAAATATATCGATTTAAATGCGGTGTAACAGAGCCGAGGGGTCCCTCTCCCAGGAGAAGCTGTTTGAGCCCGGTCCGTACCGCGGTGCCCGGGGCGGCTCCCGGGGCAGTCTGTCTGTCCGGCAGCGGACGGCGGGAGGCGCTGGCGGCACCCCGGGCTTCCGACACCGGGACGGGCACACGGGACCCGCTGCGGCAGCATCGCGGCTCCCCCGCCCGCTTCCCGGCCCCCACTCACTCCGGGATCATCCACCTCAGCCAGGATGAGGAGGCGGAACTTTACTGGATTCATGGGGAAAAGCTCTGACAAGTGGTGAGGAAGGGGCCGAGCTGCTGAATGCCTTTTTTTGCCTCAGTTTTGAACAGTGACAGCAGCTGCCCTCGGCCCCCTGAGCTGGAAAACAGGATCTTTATAAATGACACAGTCAGTGAGGATCGAGTGGCGCTCAGCAGGTTTGCAGATGACATGAAACTGAGTGCTGCATGTGGCACGAAAGCAAAAGGATGGGATGCCATCCAGAGGAAACTGGACAAATCTGAGAAATGCCCACAAGAACCCCACGTAGCTCAACAAGTCCAAGTCCTAGGTGCTGCACGTGGAACAGGGCAATCCCAGACAGAGTACAGAGTGGGAATTGAACTCATTGAGAGTATCCCGGCAGAGGAGGACTCGTGAGTTCTTGTGGTTGAAAACTTGAATATAAGGTAACAGTGTGTACTTGCAGTCCAGACAGCCAAACGTGTCCTGGGCTGCATCCAGAGCAGCGTGGGCAGCAGGGGAGGGAGGGGATTCTGCCCCTCTGCTCTGCTGAGAGCCCACCTGGAACCCTGCATCCAGCTCTGGGGTCCCAGCACAGCAAGGACATGGAACTGATGGAGAGAGTCCAGAGGAGGCTATGAAAATGATTAGAGGGATAGAGCAACTCTCCTATGAAGAAAGGCTGAGGCAGCTGTGGCTGGTCAGCCTGGAGAAAACTTGGAGTGACCTTACAGCACTCTGCTGTACCTAAAGGGAGTCTTCAGAGAAGCTGGAGAGGGACTTTTGACAAGGATATGTAGTGGTAGGCAGTAGGACAAGGGGTAAAGGCCTTAGGTTGAAGGAGGGTGATTTTAGATTAGATATTAGGAAGAGCACAGTGAGGCACAGGAACAGGCTGCCCAGAGAAGCTGTGGATGGTACATACAGGCTGGATGGAGCTATGAGCAACCCAGTCAAGTGGAAGGTGTCCTTGCCCATGGCAAGGAGGGCTGGAACTAGATGATCACAGGATCACAGAATTAGTTACATTGGAAAAGACCTCTGAGATCACTGAGTCCAACCTTTGACCAAACACCACCTTGTCATCCAGACCATGGCATCAAGGTTGCCATCCAGTTATTTCTTGAAATCACTAGGGATGGTGATTTTACCACCTCCCTGAGCAGTCCATTCCAATGCTTAACAACTCTTTGCATGAAAAAATTCTTCCTGATGTCCAACCTGAACCTGAGGCTGTGTCCTCTTGCCCTTTCTCTAGAAGAAGCTGGCCCCCCACCTGGCTGCACCCTCCTTTCAGGCAGTGGCAGAGAGCAATACGGTTACCCCCAATCCTCCTTTTCTCCAGGATGAACACCCCCAGCTCCCTCAGGCACTCCTTGCTGGACTTACCAGGTACCTTCCAACCCAAGCCACTCCATCACCAACAACAGACAAAATTGACACACATAGCTGTATGGAAAGCATAATGGAGAAAAGTATTTTCTTTCACATGGGCAGTGTCAAACTAGATGGGGAGGAAGCTGTCTTGTGCCAAGCCAAACCTACTTCAACTCCTTTGTTACACACAGACTTTTTAAAAGCAGTGGGGTTTGTGTTTTCTGATTGGAGAAAAGAAACTGATACCTAGAGTAGATTAAATGGTTCAACACAGGGTAGTTATAAGAGGTCAAAAGATCACCGTTTTGTGGGAATGTTCTGTCTCAATAATCCATTTGCCATCCTATACACAGGATGAATTTTGATAGACTTTCCATTTGCCTTGGTGCCTGAGATAAAAGAACCCATGGATAGCAAATATTAATTTAATTTCTCTATTGTGTTATAAAATATAATATAAAGTTTCATTTGACAAGTAATTTACAGCTCTTTAAAGATGTTAGACAAAACTGTGCATATGTTTAGCTTTAGTCTTCCTGTAATGAATACATATATAGCTAGACGATCTTTTAGGAGCAAATCTATTTTGTGAATTGAAGGCTAGATAACCTTTCCAAAGTAATGATCTGTTAGGTCTACTTGGAAACACAGCTGTGTTTTGTCAACTCTTTCCCTCATTTAATTCTAGCTTAGAGTGGTTGGTCTGTGCTTCACCCACAGGCAGAGAAATAAACAGCAATCTGTACTGCAGCTTCATATCACTCAGTTACTCCTTCCAGTCATTACTTTTAATGAATTGTTTGTTCCTGAATGAAGCAGTGCAGGTAGATGATTAGAGGAGATTGTGTCCTGAATCATGCAATGTCTCTACTATGCTTTGCTCAGTGCAATAATCAAGAAACTGTCTGACCGTGGAGGAACAATTTGTTGTTACTAGACAAACACAGACAAAAAGACCAAACAGAAACCAACCCCTGGTGGACTAATTCAAGTGTAACTGTTCTGTGAGAAAGTGTAGACAACATGTTAAGACAGACAAGAGAATAAGCTACCTGGACGTACCCAATCTTCTTAATAAACAAGGAAGAGACCATCTTCTAGTTTTTTCCTCTGTGACACTCAGTATGGTGTCCTCAGATCTTCACTAAGAAGGAAACCTGGACAAAACTATTTTGCAAGAGGAAAGAAAGAACTTTTGTGTCTGGGAGATATAATAAATATGATGAAGTTTGTCTGTTTAGATCACTAGAAGGATTAAACTCATATAATGATTACAGTTTTGGAAAAATACTTGTGCATAATTCATGGAAGTTGTTGTAACATTAGGGAATAATTTTCCTGAAGTACATATGTTTTATACTGACTTCTGATGCACTTCCGTTTTCCAAAGTAATATATATTCCCAGTAAATGAAAACATTTAATCTCATGTTACACTTTTTTCATCCCACTCTGGTTGATGTTACTCTTTGTTGTCATAGGTGATAGGGGATGCATTTTTCCTTACACTGGCAGTACATCCAGTCCAAGTTTGCTTCAGCAACTTTTTAAAGCCTCCCAAATACCTACATGCTGAACATAAAGGAAGCTCTAAAACAGGATCATCAATCTGCTTGAAGTGACTACCAGACTGGGAATGAAGCCAAGCACATAGCAGTGGGTGCAGCAACAGAACAAAAATTCTGTAGGAAGGAGGCCTAGAGCCATGAGAAGTGTCACGGAGGGATGGATGGCTGTGGGCAGGATGGTGTGCTGAGGGGGTGGCAGGTCAGCAGGAGGATTGTAGCTGACCCTTGCTGCTGCACTTGGCCAGGTGAAACAGGGAGTGACACCAAGGTGTCCCCATGGTGTGGTGTTGCGCCCTTGCACAAGACCCAGGGTTTTGTAATCTCCCTCTGTACCCTTCATTACCATCTAAACTGGCTGCACCCTCCCCACACTGATGCTGGCAGTAACTGTATTTGGCTGCAGTCTCACATTCACTTCTCCCACATGTATAAACTGGTGCTTGAAATCCTTCATGGCAGAGGATGAGAACATGAGTGCCTTGCAGACAAGTCAATGGGCTTGCTCCTCTCTCCTCCCCAGAGCAGGGACACCTCTTGGCAAGATTTCATCCCCAGTTGTGTCAGAGTACACCTGGGAACACTTGCACATAGCACTGCACACTTTTTTCATGTCTAGTAAATCTATCTCTGGAAATCCAGCAAGAGGTTGTAACTTAAATAACTGAACTACTGATGAATCTGGGTTTGAAAGTTCTTATTCAAGTCAAACAGACTGTGTTGAATCCTTGAACTGCACTATTTGTGACTCTGAGATCACAAATGAGAGCAGACCAGGTTTACAGCGTAACCCACACCATTGGTGTCTGGGATCTCATTGAATGTGACTGGACTGGGAGTGACAAGTTGGTTCTAATCAGCTGCAACAAGCCCCTCTGTTCTCTGGGACCACCTGGGAACCAAGGGGATTTATTTTCTGCCAGTCTTCTGTACCTTTTATACAAAAATTACACAGCCAGGTCTCAGACTAAAAAACCAGTTTATCTGACCTCTTAAGCCAGACAGTATGACTCACAGCCTTTCTAATCACATATATATTCACAGGAGACAGGGGACACAACAGAATGGCAGTTTAAGATTAGCATTCACCAAAAATCTAAAGATTAGCTTCCACCAAAAGTCTAAAGATTAGCTTCCACCAAAAATCAAAACCGGCCAGCTATCCCAAAGTACTGTGATAGCCATAACTGCCTCTGTTACATGGCATAGGAAAGCAAATGGCTGAATTGTACTTTTTGTCCTCCCTATTCATTCTCTTCCCATTTATTGTCAGAATTCAGACTTGTACTCAATTTGCATTGATAGTAATTTTTGCTCAGTGTCTCATATGAGGGAAAAAGAGTATTTCATTCAAGTACCTAACTTCTTCCCATGTTAGTGTGTTTGTATTTGCAAGGCACTTATTGTGTCTAAGTGAGATCAAGGCTTCACTTAATTAGCAGTGTTTATGTATCAAAAACCCACATATTAATACACATTTTTATACACACACACACACACACACACACACATACAAACACTCTAATGATATGTATCCATAAGAAATAAAAGCAAGGAGAAATAAAACATTTTTCCTGAAAGAACAAAGGTAGAGAAAGCTTAATGGAAGCTTGGAAGTATAAATCATACTACAGGAGACAAGATGGCAGCAATATTCAGCAGGTCCCTGACCAATCATTGAAAATTTACTTTATTTCAGCATATTCTTCTACTCCTAGAATGTTAAGAAAACAAGTGTTTCTGTAACTCCTTATTTTGGATTCTCAATCTACATCCTATAGAATTTTAGTAATAAAGAGAAAAAATAATCTGACTTATATATAAATATTCTAATACCCATCTGAAAAAAGAACCAACAAAGTAGCAAAACAAAACAAAAAGAAGACTATGAAGTCATAAAGCAGAAAATGAAAGTGTTGCAGAAGCATGCACAGGGGGGAAAACCTTAAAAAACCAACAAGTGATGAAAGAAAACTTCTCCTACAGAATAATTAAATGTCAAAATTTTGAAGAAATGGGAGTCTACAAATAACTTCAAAGCAACCAGCATAGCACTCAGAATTTATTCACAGGAAAGGAGGAACATTAGAGCTTGTCCTTATCATGAATGCTTTTGGCTTGATCCAGATTGGCCTCATACTGTCCAGCACCACCATCATCTCCAGCCCTCAGTGCAGCCACCTCCCTCTGCAGCAAAGAAAAGTGATCGAGAACAGCCTGCGACTCTTGGATAAAATGGGAAAAGAGTTTCCCCAACAATGTCTAAGAGAGAAAATGTCCTTCAGATTTCCTACGCAGGTTCTGCAGCCCAGGCAGAAAGAGACTGTTGGAGCTGCCATTGAAGAGATCCTCCAACATATCTTCTACATCTTCAGCAAAAATCTGACCCTAGCTGCTTGGGATCGAACAGTACTGGATCAGTTCCAAAACGCACTTTATCTGCAAATTGAGCAATTGGAGGCATGTGTAATCGAAAAGCACACCCAACACTGCTGGAGTAAAGATGTCAGCAGGCTGAAATTGAAAAAGTACTTCCGAAAAATAGACTGCTTTCTTAAAGATAAACAACACGACCTGTGCTCTTGGGAGATCAGCCGTGCAGAAATGAGGAGATGTCTCCAACTGATTGATAAGGTGACAAGGAAGCTTAAAAACTAAGGTACAAAGATTTTAACCTCACATAATTTATAATATTAATAATCAAATATTATAAATAACATTTATTTGTTCTATGATCTATCTTGTGGCAGTGCTCTAGTTATTTTTATTGTATTTAAATAATGCTTCTGAAATTTAGTTTTGCAAATGTAATGCATTATTCAATGTAATTTAATTTGTTTCATTAGTAAGTAAGCTGTCTACTCTAGCTATAAATTAATCCATAAGAATTTTCAGTGAGAGTTACTCCCTAGGAATATATTGCAGCCTTTGACAGAAAGTGACATCTTATGGCGTTCTCTGCTGAGAAAACATGCAGCTACCTTCCAACTCTATTTCACCTACAAGCAGACAATCACTTATTTGTGAATGAACTACACATCCCACATCTTACAGGAATTGCTAGATTTGTACTGATGCAGAATGCAATCAAAGATAAAGTAGTACACTGCTTATTTAAGTGATCTTGACTTAGGTTGATAATATGAATTTTTCTTTGAGAGTTGCTATCCTCTTTTCCAAGCAAGTAACTTTTTCACACTTGAGTAATTCCAACATTTGCTTTGTTCAAAGACGTGAAGTAATTCTAGAGGGATTTGTCTTTATAGTACATTTTTTTGCAGTAGTTATGGCTTTTGAAGTAACTTCCCAATTGGGCAGTGTTACTTTTAATTGAAATATATTGCCTCTAACTGTTTCGGGGCAAGGGTTTCATTCCTTCCTGCAGTGTTTCCAATTCACTTCCATTTTTTTCATAAGATTATTTGAAGTAACTTTTCTATGTAAAAGTACCCTAGAGCCAGATCTGTCTGTGGCACATTCTACTTGCTCATGGGTGTATTCATTCTGGCTACTGCAACCTCAAACATCACGGCCCAGTGCTGTGCTTTATTGCTGCATGAAATATGCCTCTTTCCCTTTGCTCTCAAATGGAACCATACAGATATATAGCCCTCCAATTATTTTCCCTTCCAAACCACACAGCCTTCAGTAATAATTACAATATAATCAAATTCCTTAAAACAGCTTGCAATAAAACTGGGCCTGGATTTTACCCTTGGGAAGCTGTCCCTGGATAACTCCATTTCAAACAGTGTGTTTTCCCTAATCATTTGCTGTGAGGGTAACAGAGGCATATCAAGTCTCTTTTACCCAAAGAATAGAGATAAAAATTTGGTAGAACCCCAAAAACTTTTAAAAAACCCCAAACAAACATCTATCTATGGCTACCCTGTTGTACATTTGGCACAGGCTTCTGGATCTGGCATAGTGAAGCAGAGGAGAGAGCCTATCTGCGGATCCCAAAAGAGGGCGGTGTTAGTCTTGGAGGGCTGAAATTGCCAGGGTTATTCTCTAAAGAACAACTTTAGAGCTTTTCCTGATCTTCAACCATTCCAAAAAGTATTGAAAGGGAAGATAATAAAAATTGTATCTAGGCAAAAAAACCGACTGGAGAGAACAGCAGAGATGGTGTACAGTGTCTCAGGTGTCACATCTATGACACAGGTGTCTTTTGCAGGGTGTCCATACTCTCCTCTCTACCATTCATGGATGCAAGGTAAAGAAGAAATGGCAGACATGGATCTCATGGATAAAGCTGAAATACCAGAAATAAAAGCAGCTAGCAACTTCACCATGATCAAGAACAACAAAAAAGACCAAAAAACCAGAGCAAATTATCAGAGTAATTTTTCCATGTGTAACACCCTGCCGCAAATGTTACAACAAAATATGTATTTCTTTGCTTTGTAACTAACAGCACTTGAAATGGACCCACCCTGGGACTGTTTCAAATCTCATTTGTGTTGCTTGTTTGTTCTTTGTACTTCTTCAAACTTGTAAAATAAAATTACATTCAGCTTACTTACCCTTCTAGTTCTGATGTCCTTGGGTGGCTATTGCAATGCAGAAAACTGTTATTGAAATATTCTTACTTTTACAGAAATTTGGAAATAGCATGAAATATTTTTCAGCTGCTCTCTGGTCAGGGATTCCAGTTTTTATTGCCTAACTTGTGTGAAATGGGAATGTGTTCATTTATGGCCCACTAATTGTTCAGAAACTTCTGTATCATCAAGTTTTATTTTTAATTCATAGCTGTCCTTAAAAATCTCCTAATCAAATAAAAATCTGTTTTGAAGTATTTCAATCAACACAGTATTTTGCAGTGCAGGCATAAATCAGAATGGACACTAGAGGGCAAAGTGAAATTAGAGACAAATGTAAGAATTTTAGGTGAATGTACATGTGTTTTGCCAAGACAGTATTTCAGGTCTTTATGAGCATGCCTATCAATAAAGTGCTGTTGGTCCACAGAAGGGAACTGAAAGAAAAATTAACTATTCTTAAAAAAACCAAGATCTCAGAGGTGATGGACAGGAGTTCATAGAGAAACACTTGATTTCAATTACTTTTTTGGGCAGCTGTGAGGCAACAGAAATTATTTGTATTAGGACAATATCTAGAAGACATTTAAATATGGGAACCCTGGAATAGTCATAGTCATGGAACAAATAAAAAGGAAAACAAAAATTGCAAGCCAATATGCCTTTGTTTAATTCTTACTTTCAAGAAAGGTAAGGATTCTTAAGTGTAAAGTAAGAAAGATGGAGATTCAGAAGATCATTTCTCCTCATCTTGCCCTTGTAACATTTTGGAATAGTACATATTTCATTGCCATTGTGTTGCCAGGGAAGCTGTGCATTATGCCCCCAGCTACCTGAAGCCCTCTGGTATTTCTTCCAGTCAGTATTTTTCTAGAAGTGAGATGAGGCAAATACATTGTTTTCAAATGGAAATTAATAAAACAGTAAATGTGAGCTCTCAAATCCCCATGGAAAATTTAGCATCGATGAAACAAAATCCTTCCAAGAAGGGACTGATGGTAAGCCAAGAAGCTTCATAAATTTTTCCACAAGGCTCACACACCAGTGCTGTGCAGCACAGGTCCCAGTCACAGCCTGGCTGTTCTCGTGGCTAGTCTCACAGCACCTTGTTTATCTGTGTTGTGGACTGGACTTAGCTGTGTTGCACTTTCTGGGACACTAAAAATGGCAAGTTTTCATCTATGCAAAGTTAGTTTTCCTGCATAGATTTATGGGACTGGGGTCAAAAGCCTTGTCTTCCACATGAAATTTAAGAACAGCTACAGCAGATCTGAAGAATGCTTATTCCAGACTTTATTTTGGAAAAAATTGTTCACAAAGCTCAGTCAACTATCAACTACAGCTGTTCAGAGCACTTTGACCATGGGTTTGGCTTGTTCCATCAGCTCTGGCTTAATTTTTGAATTGAGGAAATAAAAAAAAAAAACAAACCCAAACCAGAAGAAAATCCCAAAATGGGATAAAAGCCTGTGAAATTACTGTCCAAACAATCACCCAGGATTAGCCCTTGATACTTGTCCCTCAGATCAGCCCTGGGGAAGTTATAGGCGGGGCTGTGGTGGAGCAGGCAGACCCACACCAGGGCTGGGGCTGTGGGCAGGAAAAGGGATCAGGAACTGCTCATGGGAAGACAATGCCCACAGACTGCCAGTCCTCACCCCTTCCAGCCCAGTCTGCCCCTTGTTAGGGCTAGCCCTAATCTGTTTTCCCCCTCCCAGTTGTGGAGGAACACTGGGCTCTTCCAGGGAGCAATCAGAGAGAAGACGAAGAAATGAGGGTGACAAAGACACAGAGTAAATCCTGAGAGAAAGTGTCAGTTCTCACACCCACAGAATGAATTTACTTTGCTTCAGAAATGTAATGCAAAGCAAAACAATATACATAACAGAATAAAGCAAGTAAGATTGCAACTGATAGTTTCTAAAAAGCTGATTGCTTTTTAATATTTAAAAATCTTCTAATCCTCATATAGGCAGGTATGAGTCACTTGTACCAAAATTTCCCACACTTCTGACATCATGATATACTCAGGAAGGTGCAAAGGCCTTTTCAATGCTGAGAGTTCCCAGGGAAGCAATCATCTGTCAGGGAATGTGAAGACAATATTTCTTCTCAAGCTTCACCATTCCTAGCATCACAGCCCAGCCTTAGGGGAGCTGAGTTCCCTAGAGGAACTGCAGTGCTGCTGTGGGGCCACCCCTCTGCAGCCACAGACTGCCAACCCCACAGTGCTTCCAAACACCATTCAGGCTCTTCATTAGTTGTGTCTTGAATTAATTATTTTTCTCTCTGTATGACTTCAAAATTGAAGATCCCATCTCATGTGAACTGGTAGCTCTCTGGTTTCATTTCAGTGGAGGTGAAGGAGAAGCAATGGCAAGAGATGAGCAGATGAGCACAGGGAAATTCATGTCCTGCCTCAGTTCTCTAAACAAGAGGCTCCAAGGTTAGTGCATTTTCTAGGACCAACCTTGCTAAGCCCAACTGCTCACAGTAAGAATCCTAAAACCACATTACCTTCATCAATGAGGAATCAACTTCATCATTCAGTGTTCTAAGAGAATAATATCATCTGCTTTTGAACATGTAAAAGTAAACACAATTAACACTCCCCCCCTAAAAAATAACTGTTAAAGCATGGAAGGGCATTTGCAAAGCCAACATTCACACTCAGGAGATCAGCTACTGAGATTTCAAATAGCCTTATCTGGCCCCTGCACACCAGTTACCAACACATCTACTCACTGTAACTTTTACTGTCTATACTATTCCTTAAGTTTCTTATCTTGGTAGACCAGAACCTGCACAACTTCCTCTGGATTTAACTGGAGTACTGTGTGTTACAATTCCCAGAAAGGAAATATCTTGACAGACATATTTATATAAAACAGAAAGCTTTTCTTCAACAAAATAATAAAGCCTATTTGACTTCATGTATTTTTCAAAATGTTGCTCTCTCTTTAATCAATTAACATACTTTCTTTTAAAGTCTCTTTGGATTGAGTTGTACTTTGTTCTAGTCTCCACTTTTTGGGAAAAGCGTGCATTGGCCATAACAGATTTTTTCTTGAGATTATAATACTTTAATATTTTAATAATTAAAAATAAGTCTGCCATAGAACTCAGTGTTGTCCTTGTGACAAGTATTAAATCCTGTCAGAGCTACTCACTTATACTTTAAAAGGATTTATGTTGGACATGATTACTGATCATTATAAGTAGTTCAAGATATTAAACACTTAGTTTGCTTTCTCTTTTTTCTTCTTGGTTTGTTTGTTTGATTGTTTGTTCATTTTTAAAGAAAAATAGGGCACATCTCCCTCTCCTTCCCAGTTCCCCACAGTTCAGTATTTCTGCAAACCATTAAATTCCTAGAGAATGTCAGAAGCTATAATCACAACTTCTGTTATAAGAGACTTGGTCAGGACTAACACTTCAATAAAGTGAAATCTCCTAGCCCATCTAGCAGTAATTCCTCTTTATTATTGTAGAAACTTCTTTGATGGGGCTGTGGGACTCATCCAGCAATGAAACTGAGAGCAGTGGATTAGGAGGCACAGATACTGCAGAAACATGACTCATTTCAAAACCAGGTATGTCTTTGATATTTAGTTATTATTTTCACTGCCTCCAAAGCAAAACCTGTGAATTTCACATGCTGCTGGAAAGAAGCTAATTGGGAATGAGAAGGAAGGACCTGATGAAGGCTAAAGGTTTTTTTAATAGAAAATGAGAGATGCTATTTACACTGCTCCCTGAAAGAAAAATAAATTGTAGAAAATTATTACCCTAAAAAAACAGATTACATTGTTCCTGAATATGCAGGTTCATATTCCCTAAGAACAGTAAAACCAGGTTATAATAATCAGCCTAAAAAATCATCCTTTGCATCATAAAAATAAGTTGCTTCCATGTGGCAAGGTTTTGATGAAAAACAGGATTAAGTAGTGCTACAGAAACACAATGGTTTGCATTTTTATCCTATGCAGAGAAGGTAGTCAGTAGCTTTCTGCTGTTTACCTTAGCCTGGGGATTAGGGTAATATGTAGGCTCAATGCTTGAAATCAGTGCTTGAAAATGAATCCCCTGAATCAGCATATTCCTACAGAGTTGAGGGGCTGGTTATGAGTACACAGGTCAATCTAGAGGCCATTTGACCTGCTCCCTCAGGGACTCACAGGAGCTGGCAAGCAAGGAGGGTAAGACTGTCGCATCTTCGCCAAGTGACATTTTGGGAGGTCTGGACAGTAAAGGTGGCAAAATGCAGGATGCACAGAGTTGAACAGGCTGGCTGGGATCATCTTTTTTCCCCGAAAGTATTTTCAAACGTCATTTCCACCTGACAAGCTAACTCTCCTGCCGGGTGTGCATCTGTTTGGTGGACCCTTGTGGCACAAGGGGTGCTCCCCCAGAACAGCTCTTCTCACCCTAAAGCAGCCAGGAACTTCGGTGTGACTCGCCCTGTTGGATGACGCCAACAAGTCAGCTCTGGCGAGGTAGGACCTGTTTGCAGGCCAGGGTCTCTGCTGAGTTTATAACATCTCCTGGGTGTGAGGTGTGAAGATGGCACGGCTGCTGCTTCCTCTTGTGCCCAGATTGAGAGTGCAGACAAAAGCACTGACACTTTTCCCTATTACTTGCTTGCCGTGAAGATGGCTTTGCTGCCCCTGCTGCCTCCACACAGCCTTCCTTCCCCCCTGGCAGTCACGGTCACACAACACAAGCATCAAACAGTGCTGTGCAATACCTCCACTGGCTAGAGAGGGGTGAGAGTGCCCAGCGCAGCACCACATCAGCCCCATGGCCCCCAGACAGCCCAGGGTTCACTTTAACTGAGACGAATAGCACGGGAGCATGTACTTAGAGCTAAGCACACATTTCAGAAATGTGATTTACCAGTGCTTAAAATAGCATAATCCACTGGCCAACACAGGCTTGAATTCACAGAGACAAAAAATCTAATAATGGAGGAAGGGACATATAATGTTAACAGGAACATTGAAAATTAATTTTGAGACACATGTTTTCTTTTCTTAAAAACATATTTGCATATTGGTTTTATAGCAAGGATTTGGAAACAAAAGCTGTGCATAAAAGGAACAGATGTTTTAGCCTGGTGATGTTTCCTGTTTGAAGAGAGTGAAATTCTTTCCACATCACATGAAGCATTTCAGGATTGCCATTAACTCTCTATATAAAGCACCCCCTTGCAAAGATTCCTGACACAAGCACCATGCCCAGACAGAATGTGTTTTCCCTACCTCATGATGTAGGGAAACCAATGCAGTTAAAAACTGTTTAGATTTTTAAAAACCTGTGACATGTGGTCTTATCATCATAAGTGGATTAGTCATAAAGCTTGTTTTAAGAGATGGCAGCAGCAATACAAATAGTTTTTTGATTCTGAGTTTCTAGACAGAAGTTAGTCTGCAAGAAAATAACTGGAGGGGAGAAGAAAGTTCATTTACTACAAATAAAAAGGTAGGGTTTTTTGCCATGACTTACCCTCTTGTTCCCATATCCAGTTACTGTGTGTTCAAACAGTGTTGTTTGGTATTTCCTTTCCTCTTAACGTCTTTGCAGCATACAAAAGTGTTAAATGTTTTAAACATAAAAGCCTTTGTCAAAATCTGTGTGCCTAGAAGCGTCTCCAAGTGTCCCCCCCACTCTATCTAGCCTAATAAAAGCTCTTACCTATTACTTTCTTGTATTCATCACACTAAAAAACACACTGCAAATCACACAGCTAAAGAGACCTCACACATGTTTTCAAGTGAAAGCTGTATGCAGGAAAAACTCTAGAATTTAGAGATGCATTCTTTGCACTAAGGCCTAGCATTAGGTTCTGACTGGCTAGATCAACTACAAGCTGCTGGCAGAATTGTATTCTACATTTCCCAAAGAGAACTTGAATATCTATGCAATGATTGATGGATGAGCCCTGTACCTTGGTTTTATTCCTGCAGTGCATTGCCAGTCAAATGTGAGGGTTAATAAGAGCATTATAGTTCAGGTCAGAAGTACACCTTTGAAATGGATTCTCTACTCATTGCCCCTCATTCCTCATCATGGAGTAGGCGCCAGCATCATTCCCTTTGGAGGACAACATCACTCTTTTCACATGACACCATCCCAGGAGATATTTTTCTCAGCAGCGAATGAGCATTGACTCAATAGAGCCACACTGCTGCCAAAGGAAAGCCCTCAAAATGCTTCAGTGCTGGGCAGCACCTCCCCAGCACCAGTCAAATGCAGCTGCCCCAGCTGCCCCTGCCTCCCACCAGGCTGTGCCAGGGGTGCTCACCACCATGGATCTGAAGTGGAATCCAGCCTGCAAGCCCTCGCTGCTGGCCTTGTGTGCTGGGTTTGCATCCCCTGGGATTTTGGTAGCAGAAGGGGCTGTATGGGTGTCTTCTGTGAGGAGCTGCCAGAAGCTTTTCCCATGTCCACCAATCCCTGGTGGCTCCAAAGATGGGCGCACCCCTGGCCAAGGCTGGGCCAATTGGAAATGGTGCTTCGGTGGTAAAGGCTTAAGAAGAAATCAAACCAAAAGTTGTTGTGCAGTTGTAACTGTGGCCAGAGAAGAGAGGAGTGGAAACACGTGAGAAGAACAACACTGCAGACACCAGGGTCAGTGCAGAAGAAGGGACAGGAGGTGCTCCAGGCACCAGAGCCCACATTCCTCTGCGGGCCGTGGTGCAGCTCATGGGGAAGCAGCTGTGCCCATGCAGGGCCACAGGGATGCAGAGATCCGCCCACAGCCCATGGAGGAGCCCCAGACGGGAGCAGGCAGATACCCTGGGGGAGGCTGAGATCCTGTGGGAGGCCTGTGGAGAGAGGGCTCCTGCTGCCAGGCTGGAGCAGCCTGTCCTTGGAGCACCGCACCCCACGGAACAGTGACGCAGGCTGCAGCAGATCTGGGAGAACTGTTGCCTGTGGGATGGACTCACGTTGCAGCAATTTGGAGGGAGCTGTTGCTGATGAGATGGAGCCACGTTGGAGGAGCTCTCAGTGAACTGTTTGCTGTGGGAGGGACCCTGCAGTGCAGCAGGAGAGCGACTCCCTCTCCCTGAGCAGCAGGAGAAGCCACAGCTGATGAACTGACTGTAACACCCATTCCCTGTCTCCTCGTGCCAGCTGGGTAGGAGGTACAGCTGGCAAGGAAGGAGGGGTAGAGGGTAGGAGATTTTTTAAGGACTTATTTTACTTCTCTTTATCCTGCACTGATTTGTTAGTAGTAAGTTCACTTCATATCTTAAGTGGTGCCTGTTTTGCCCATGATGATATTTACTGAGGGATCTCTCCCAGTCCTTGTCTCAACCCATGAATCGTTTCCTAAATTTTCTCTCCTCTGTCCAGCTGCAGAGGGGAGTGAGTAAGCAGTTCATGGGTGGGCCTTTTAACAGTGGTATGCTTGATTGCTTGACCCTCTATTTAACACTGATATATTATTTCCTCCTGAGAAAGAAAGGAATTCTTTAGCCTAGAAGAAGATGATTCTGGATCAGTGAAACTAAGCTGCCATAGGGCAGGAAAGCCAGTTGTAGCTGTATGACTCTTGAGCTCAGGTCTCAGTTGGGAGACATAACCATGGCAAACACAGTGGCCCAGAAAATAATTCACTAGCCAGGGAGGCATTTCACTCCTCTCCAGGACACCACAGGCATGGTCTTGCCAGGAGCTCAGGGCCACTTGCAACAGGGGTGAGACTCAGTAAGGGACATTTTACCCTCCAGCATTTTGTGCCTACACACAACACAATGCTTATTACATCTTCTGTGTGTTCTGCACTTACAGCATCAGATTTCAAATCTCACTGTAGGATGGGGTATGATTTCAACATGAATGCCTGTGGTGAAACTTACTTATTGGCAGAAGGGAGTTTATAAACAAGTTAGGGTATTCTTCATCTGATTTATGCTGAGATATCTCAGACACCTTAGGCAGAAGTAAACTAGGATGAACACATATTTTCACTCTGTGAGTAGTGTCCAAATTTCACAGGGGCATGAAAACCCACACATTTCTATATAATAGGTGGAAAATTCTTTCCTCTATCTGAAATAATTTAAAGGATGGGTGTGCTCCCATCCTTCCTTATCATTTGATGGAGTCAATAGCACTGTTGCAGTGTTGATGATTTAAGCATAAAAGAAGCATTATAATTTTGCATTTCTTCTCACCAGTAATCTTTCAAAACATTGCTCTGGGTTAAGAAATAAAGTTAGTGGGATTGACAGACTAGTTTATTGGTATAACGGCAAGAAACCAATTTAGATTAGATCAAGCTAGGTTAGGTTAGGGTAAAGTAGGTTTAGGTTGCACTAGGCTGGGCTGGGCTGGGCTGACTGAGGGTCAGGGCAAATGCAGTGGAAGTATTTGGGCATAAAAACTTCTTTCTCGGGAAGTGCAGTGCTGTTCCTGCTTAGTGCTACATGCGGTGACGTCGTGGGGTGGGGTAAGAGGGAAGAGGAGGGGTGATCTCCAAACAAACAGCTGCTGCAGCTGCAGAGAGGAAAAGGAGAAAGCTCAGGAGCAGCAGCAGCAATCCGACCCTGCAACAGGTAATACTTCTTGAGTGCAGGTGACACAGACCGCTCAAATGCAAACAGGAGAGGGGAAAAAACAGTGGGTGGCATGTGGGAGAAAAGTACAGCAGCTGTACTCAGCAGCTCTCTTCTTCCTGAACTACAGGGCTTGCAGCTTGTCAGGGCTAGGGAGGGGAAGACACAGAAGTTCAGACCAACATAACTTAATGTGAGTTAGAAGGAAACTATGTCAGCTGAGGGAATTTTCTAGCAGATCTTGCCTGCTGAGGCAAAAAAGAAAAAAAAAAAGGAACATTGCTCTCTGGTTTCAGCGTGGGGGCTGGTTCCTCATGTGTGGTCAGCCAGCACGGGCACACGGGAAGGCAGCAGAGCACAGGAGTCCTGAGCGTAGGAAGGTGCTCTGTGCACGGAGGCCTGGGCGGGATCCTCCATGTGGGACAGCCCTGAAAGCAACGTGAGGGCGGTCTGCGTCCTGTCACCCTGCAAGGGACACACAGATGGGCAAGGGCTGACCTGATCTGGGTGCCTGACACACAGATGGGCAAGGGCTGACCTGATCTGGGTGCCTCTGCTGTGCTCTCACCTCAGCTCATGGGGCAGCATGGTCCTGACCACCCTTCAGACACTGAGGGCACTTACCTCCGTGCCTGCCTTGGATGGTAGTTACCAAAGAGACACGCTGAAGACCTTAGTGATAAAAATAATAAAATACAACAATTACACTTTGTGAAATTTCTGCTCAAGGAAATACATCAGGCTTTGCAACTAAAATGATAAAATCTTTGCTGTGTGTGCTAGTTCTGACATTTCTTACATTTCGTCTAGTTTTCCGGGTTTTGAGCCCACAGAGAAAGCAGATAAGTTTTCTGCTAAGTGAGGTTGATATTATATATGATAAGTGCATCCCTAGCATCTCAATGTACTTGGCATGAAATCAGCCACAGTAAATAAGGTGAAACTGACAAAACAACAGACCGCAAGTGCTGCCTTCTGGGTCTGTGTCTCCTGCAAGAGCTACGTTTGTTTCTTTCTCCTGTCATCAGTGCCGACAGAGTAATGAAATGAGCTGAGACCACTGTCGCCCCCACAATGCCTTCAAATGAAAGAAACTTGAACACCTTAAAGCAAATCACACTGCAAGGGAGAGATGTGGCAGCAGGTCAGGCACCAGGGTGGCAAAGGGAGGTTTGGAAGATTAGCCAGCAAGTCTGAGGCAGGCTCAGAGACTGAACCCCTACCCGATGTATAGTCTGTGTTTTGTCTGCAACAGTGCTGCAGAAGTAGGTTCTGGGAGTGAAATGTGGAGTCATCCCTGCTGTGAACCAATGGGAGCACGGGATCTAAATAAAGACCATCTCTTCTGCCCTTCACATTTCGCATAGAAGCAGATGTCTGAATTTTGTGTTGTGACACAGAGCTGTTGGGACAGGGAAATATGTTATCTTCAGCCTGCTTCTGTTTCCGTAGGTGAAGAGGTCAGCCTTTGGATGAGAAGGACCTTGGTGAAAAGTTACATTTCAGCTTCCTTTTATCACACTGAAATCACCTTTCAGTTTCTTTAGATTTCTTTGCTTCTGTGAAAAGCTTTCGTTTGGTCTTAGGTACCTTTTGTGTGGGGATTGTCAAAGTAGGCTGAAAAGGTGTGATGCAGTCTCACATCTGGGCTGTTTCTTCTCAGTGGAGAGTTTCAGCAGGGGAGGGAGCTGTGCCACTTGCAGCTCTGGGCCAGGGTCTGCCTGCTGCCCAGCACCACATCCCTACACTCCCTGGGGAATATGGGGCCCTCCATTTATATCAGCAGTCTCTACACATTCCAGAAGTCACTGGTATATTTTAAAGATGATGTGTTCTAATGTACAACAGCTGCCACACTGCCAAAACACTAATGTGAGGCTGTGTTTACAAATGTTACTCCCTGTTTAGTCAAGATTAAGTACCTTAAGAACTGCAAAAACAACAATTTTCTAGCCAGCCAATGCAGGAAGAGTTTGGAAAATACAAATCACTGAAAGACAGGCTCTGAGGATGACAGACAGACGTATCAAACTAAACTTCAGAAGAGAGAAGCCATGTGCTCAGCTTGCATCCAGTGCAATGCCCACACAGCAGCATCAGACCAAAAGAGTGGTGGAGCTGCTGAGTGGAAAGCCTCAAGATTTTCATGTCTGTTCCTTCCTTTTGTAACTGCCATACAAAAATACCTGTCTGTCCAGTAACAAGGCTGTTTCTTAACATAGAACAATGTTCTTAATTTTTTTGTCTTTTTATAATATGTAGTTTCCCAACTTCTTCTTACCACAAGATGGAACAAAGTGTCATTCAGTAATAAAACAGATGGAATTTGGTTTAAATATTAGTTGATCTTACTGGACTTTAGGTCAATTCAGCTGTATCCTACTTTTCCCAAAAGGAAGGTATATATGGAATAGATTCCTTTATTTTGGGTCCTTATATGTCTTATTTTTACAGTATCAAAGGACAATGATGTCTTTTGGGAAATATTTTATTCCCACAAATCTTTTTGTGCTTAAAGAAGTGATGATGTGAATAGCTGTCATCCTACATAACAGAAGAGAGGAAGACAAGCACTTTTATAGCCTCCCTGCGATTTACCAACAATAAAAATTTAGAAGATCAGTTTATCTAGATCAATTTAAGTAAGTCTGTAAGTATTGTTACTTATGGTCCGATGCTAGGAATGAAGGATAGGCATTCATCAAATTTAGATATTTTTGAACAGAGAAGTTTATTCCATTTTTTAATATACAGATACAAATGAAATGAAGTATTTGTCAGAGACATGCCACAGGAACCCACAGGATCGAGGCACAACTTGAAAAGAATACTACTTATTAGGGCAGGAAATTAATAGGTCCAACACAGGAGATAAATTCTAGTAAAAAATTAACAAGTTAATTTCCTAAAAAGTAGTCTTACAGATGAAGGAAAAGTAAGCCTCTCTTTTCAGAGTAGCCCAGAAGAAAATACATTTATGGGAAATTTGGTATATGCAGAGCTTATGAAGTTTTGCAAAAAGTCAGATTGTCCATGAAAATTATGTTAGAATAGCTGCAAAACTTAGCCTTCTTCCACAGGAGATTTTGTTTATTAAATGCAACTTGAATCCAGAAGTTAATGGAATGTCTTTGTTTAAATACTTCTTCCTCTGGAGGCACAGATTTCCCTTTATGGCCACAGATCACCCTAATGATTGGTGGGAGCTCTGAAAATTTTCTGAGCATATCCTAAATGTAAATAAATAAATATATAGCAAGTCTATAGCAAGAAAAGGAGCCTTTAATCTATTAGACAGAGTTCTGTTCTGGGACCTCTGAGAGACACACACACTGATTAGTTTATGTTTCCTAGAATCAAAGAATTATTTGGGTTGGAAGGGACATTGAGAATTTTGAATATCCATTGGGCTCCCTCTAGTTCCAACACCCTTGCCATGGGCAGGGACACCTTCCACTAGTGCAGGTTGCTCAGAACACCATCCTTCTTTTGGCCTTGAACACTTCTGGGAATGGGGCATCCACAGCTTCTCTGGGGAACCTGTGCCAGTGCCTCACCACCTTCACAGTAAAGACTCTTTCCTTAATATCTAATCTTACCCGGCCCTCTTTCAGTCTAAAGCCATTTTCCCTTGTCCTGTCACTTCATGCTCTTGTAAAAAGTCTCCATCTTGTTAAGTTTCCTTCAGGTACTGAAGAACCACAATTAGGTCATCCTGAAACCTTCTCCAGGTTGAACAGTCCCAATTCTCTCAGCCTTTCCTCACAGGAGAAGTCCTCCATCCCTCTGATCATCTTGTTGTCTTTTGCTCTGATCCTCCCCTGTACTTGCTCCATCAGTTCCATGTCCTTCCTGTGCTGGGAGCCCAGAGCTGGGTCAGCCCTGCAGGTGGGCTCTCAGCAGAGCAGAGCAGAGGGGCAGAATCCCCTCCCTGGCTCTGCTGCCCACGCTGCTTTGGATGCAGACCAGGACACGTTTGGCTCTCTGGGCTGGGGGTGCCCATGGCTGGGTCATGCCCAGCCTCTCATCCCCCAGCACCCCCAAGTCCTTCTCCCCAGGGCTGCTCTCAATTTCAGCTCTTTTCCTTTGATTTATTGACGAGTCCAAAGAGCATGCAATTTCTTACAATGTTGTTTTAAGTCATATGGTTTATTATTTTCACTTTCCACAGCTTTACCATGAACATGTACCTGTTTGTGTATGACTTAATGCAATTCTGTGGACATTCTTGGATATTTACAAATATGATCATCAGGTTCATGACCTTTGGAAAAGGTAAGGCTCCTTCTCTATTTTCCTTGGTCATTTTAAGTGGTAGTGACAGACACACAGAGATGTCAAATTAGAGATAAAGTTAAGATTATGAACATGTGTATGTCCAATACCAGGGACTGTAATTCAATCAGAAAGGCACTCAATTAAAAAGGCTGAACAAATTACTTGTGCCTGTCATCTACCCTTGTCACACTGGGAATGAAGCTCTTGTTTTGCTAATGAACTTTAATTCAGTGTCATGCTAGTAACATTTGAATTAGGCATAAGTCTTAATGACTAGGTCCAGTCATTATGGCAAATATTAAACTTACTGAAGCCACCAGGAGAGATCTTTGTGGTTATTACACATGACTCTCTATCTCCAAAAACATTACCGTATATTTATCTTTCTGTTGCCTGGGGTTAGGACACAAAAATAGAAAACTAGTGACTGGAAATTCAAAATTACTTATGATGGTGGACAGTTGTAGGCATATAAAATGCCTACTTTCTGGACTACTTGTTTTCAGCAGTGCAGATACAGGCAGGAACTCAACATTTTTTAGTGTTTAGAAATTCCTTATGCATTTCCTCAACATTTTCTCCTATTTAGAAATACCCTAAAGCAGTATCTCTAAAACAACACATCTCGCATAATGTTTGCCCATGCTTGAAGTACAGGGAATTTAATTATTTTCTCAGCTTCCTGCCTCTGTGTCAGAGCCACACACACACAGAGTGGACTTCCTCCTTCACTCCCTGAAGCATTTCTTCTGCTACCCCGAAGTTTCGTACTGTGTGACCTTTATTTCTTGCCATCTCCAGTGATGATAGCATAAAAGCAAACCCAGCAGTTACTCCAGATTTTAACTGTATAACCATCCTCTAATCTTCCTCTTAATTTTGCCTTCAGATTCACTGGCTGACACATTTCACTCCATAGGACTTGTAATGCGCCTTTGCCAGTTGTTATCTGTTTTGGAGATCCTGCACATCCTCGTTGGCATTGACAAAAGCCGTCTCCTCCCCAGGTTTTTGCAGGTAAGTTGGTTCTCAAAGCTCTGCTTTCATGATCAACACACATCAGCCATGGCTGCCCCTGGGGACAAGCCCAGGCTGACCTACCCTGTATGTTGCTCCTGCACCCTTCCTCAGGCAGCCTGGTTTCCTGGTAGTTTCCTATCTGCAGGTGCAGGAATTGTTTCCTCAGAACTAGGCTGGTTGGGAAAGAACTCTCCTGTCAACTTTTTTCTTTTTGAGTGAAAGTGAATAGTAAGTACCCCATGCTTGGTCCCCAGCATGGACCCAGAAAATGTCCAGATGAGTGGCCACCAGCAGATGTGGGTCAGTGGCCAATTGCGGATTGCAGTAATCAAACTCCAGGGGGGCTTGGTCCTTCTAAATTTCTCCCTACATGACCTCCCAGCATCCCTATATTCCCCCCAAGTTATCTTCCCCTCCTTCCAGAGGGGATGCACTCTCCTCTTTTTCCCTGACTTCCAATAAGTTCTCTGTTTAACCAAGCTGGTCTTTTCCCCTAGTGGTTTGTCATATGTTCAGCTGAAGGCAGAAAACCAGCCAAAACATCACATGATGCTATAGCAGAAAGCATGATGATAGTCTGACAATTTCCTTGCCACGCTATTTTTTATTTTTCCTTTTGGGTGCTAATATCAGGTTTTGTTATTTTTTTCTTAATGCATTGGAAAAAGGAAAATGATTACTTGAATTTACCTTCAAACCTTTTCAATCCTTAGTATTTGAGTAATGGTGAAACTCCTGTTTCTCTCAGCAGTCAGAAGGCAGAAGACCAAGGGTAGTTAGTTATGTTTTTGGTTTTCTGGATAGCACATTTTTGTCAAATGACATATTCATGGGTGAAGATGTTCCTCTTTTCAAGTCTTCATTAACTGTCTAAATACTTAACTAATGGACTAATACAGATCTCTGCTCTTTACACTGCTCCCTAAGTATGGTAGCAAATCCATCAAAATGTAAAGAAATGCTTTTCCTTGCCTAAATCCACAGGCTTTGATGCTAATCTAGGGGAGAAAGAAGATTCCTATCTAGTATGACCTGTAACAAATCTTACATGTCTTGGAAAGAAGAGCACCCTGCTCTTAGTCATTAAAGCAAGCCTTGCCCTGACAGAGTTTACACATTCCCCAGCCCTGACATAGTCTGTTTCTTTCCTAGCGAGGCTTACACAAGGCAGAGATCAGGGAGGCCTGCACAAACACTATTCTCTGTTGCCACAAATGACATTAGTATGAAACAGATATTCTGAGCAAGAAAAGGGTGACCTTTCTTGGGCAGTGTGGTTTGTGCAGTGCTCTCCTGGAAAACATGGAGAGGCGACTCAGGGAGCCATGTGGCACTGTGGCTCTCAGTGTTTGCCTCACACCAAATACAGTTTTGGATCCTTACTTGGTTTTTTCCCCATCTGCACTCTCACCACAAACAACTCTCTTCCTTTGATGTTAGCAGCAGCCTTATGCTGTCCAAACAAGATGCGTGAGCTCTTTGGTGGAGACTCTGCTGTCCCGTGAGTTACTAGTTGTGCTGAGAGCGTAGGTTAAGGAGCTGTGTGCCACCACTACTCCCACATGCCTTGTCACACTTTCTTCACTGCCTCTTAGGAAGAAAAAAAGGTATATTTTCCACAATGAACTAGGGAAGGACAGTTGGTTAGGAGATGTTTACCTTGCTACGGCTTTCTAGACTCTGGCACAGTCAGGGTACTGATAAAGGTCCATGAATTTGAGAGGGGCTGCCTGGTTCTGTGCTCCCATCACCTATTCCAACTCAGAGCTTAAAACATACCCCTGTATGCATCCATCATTAACAGGCATACGCATGCCCATCCACAGTGAAGTTCACTTGGGGTGATCACTAGGGTGAGAGAACAGGTGGGTCAGGCAATGTCAGGGAAGTGCATGGGTGGAGGCCTAAATTAACATTGAATAAAACAAGTTGGGAAAGGGCCTCGTGGTGGCAATTTGTTCTGTAGGCATTATGGCAAATAAAAGATGTAAATGAATCCTTGAGTGAAAGATTTCTGCCTATTGCATTTGTTGTGGTTTAGTAGCATTTAAGAAAAACACTTTGAGATACATGATACAATTAGTGGAAAAACAAACTCAGAGGAGTCTTCTGGAAAAACTCATTGAGGGACAAAGTCTCGGGCCACCAGGTACCAGAAAAGAGCAAGGTAGGTCAAGGCCAACTCACCATGAGAGAAGGATGAGTCCTGTGTGATGGATGTGCTGGGGTAAGGTGAGGCAGGGGATGGCCACAAAGCTGGTGCAAAGGGATGTCTCTCAGGCCATTTACACCTTAAATAATTGGACGAGGGCAGGAGAACATGTCACATGTCATTGTCACCACCAAAACAGAAGGTAATGAAATGTGTTAGTCTGGCTAGGGAGTAAAGGCTAAAAGGACTTGTACCATAGCGAGGAGAGAGGAAAGGTCTAAGAAAAGGCTGGTGCTTTTGTGATACAAAGAGCAGTTCTTCATTCTGTGCAAACAAATTGGATTTACCAAACCAAAAGCAACGTACTATAGTTTTGTGATAAAAAAAAAAAAATTTAACTTTAAATATTTAGTGGCACTTTTCTCACTTTCTTCTGCTGTTTTTTTTTTTGTTGTTGTTAATATACAGTAAATTGAAGAACTCTGTAAGAATTTCAGGTACTGAGTATGAAATTGCACAGTCATGTTACTAAAAAATGGAAGTGAATGTGCTATTTTCTCTAGCCAGATTTGCTCTGTTTCGCTTACTTGATTAACAAACTCAGTCTGCCTTGCAGAAACTTATATCACCCTACAGAACCTGCTGTATCCTATGAGAGATCAGTGTCAGAAAAGGAAGGAAATCCCAATTTGATTTTAAAGGAGGAATGAAAAGTGAAAACATTACATTTATGCTTGGTGATATGTCAGCTCATGCTTCCTTTTTATGAATGTGAAAACATAGAACTTGTAGTTTCATGCTTCATTTTTTATTTAAAGCATGAGAATAGTTACAGAGAATATCACATCTTCATTCATGCAAGGACAGATGATCCACAAGGAAATGATCCACGGCTGAGCAGCAGCACATGCATTTTATCTACGTGTGTGTATATGTGTGTGTATTTATAAATGTACATGATTCCATGTATATGTACATACAGATATATGTGTACATATATGAAGACAATGTCAAAACATACTACTCTTCTCTTAGAAGCACCCTGCCTCTTGCAGAAAATATCCCCAGTTTTTGACTAACCTCTGCATTTGCCTTTGATCTGTGTGAGTTACCTAAAGTGAGGAGTGCTGTGAAAGGAAAGAGAATAAAGGCAAGCAGACAGGCGACCTGCTGATTCATCCAGAGAAAGAGATAGGATGCTACTGTCTGTCCTCACAGGGATATCAAAATTGTCCTGAGCAGCCAGCTCTGTGTCCTGCCCCACGAATGTGCTCCTGACCAAGGCCACATCCTTCTAGTCTTAGTGTCTCGTGGCGGCTTTGTGCAGCCCAATGCTTGCCAGATGAGGCCACAGTCTAACAGGAACAAAATACCTCAAGATGACGAGTTTGTGCCATGTCCAATTTCCTGTTCTTGCAGGTGCTTAACATACTTTATAGTTTGATTACTGGGTCCCTTCATGTGTAATTAGCAAAGCTGTGTGCCTCCATTGCTCCCCTTCCCCAGTATGAATCTCTGATGGAGGAAATCTGCTGAACCCCAGGTAGGTGGTTCTCACTGCCTCATGTTTCTGCTTGTATCCTGGTGAGAGAAGAAAGTCCACTGATTCTTCCACTTCCAGATTATAAGGCTGAATTGTGGGTCTCCCGTAGTTGTTCTGTCACTGGCCAGCACACATCCATTTGAAAATGGAGTTTCAAACTGGAGTTTGAAATGGTAACTACCTCTCTACTGCTTGTCCTTTCTCTCACTGAAATGGGATTGGATCCCAGCCATTTACCCCATGCTGTTTTCTAGCACATTTCCTCCTAGCCATTTTTTGAAAAGTGAGTAACCATTTAGAAAATCTTCCAGCTCTGACATCTAAGAACATGTCCATCTTTTCACTGTCATGATGAAGCCCTTGGTCTCTAGCACAACTACCTGTGGCAATTCTCTGAAATAGCTCTTGTATTAAAAGTAATGCAGAACTCTCTCTCCACATCTCAGGTCTGATTTTCGGGTCAGTGACAAAGTGCCCACACCACCAATGCTGCATTCTTTACCATTCTACATCTAACAATTTTAACTCAGATCCTATTTTATCTGTTCTCTCCAGCACACAATCCCACCCAGTGCTCACACCGCTTTTACCTTTGTTTTGATTTCCTTCTTGTGATGGTTGCCTTGCCATGTTTCTTGTATCTCTGTTCTATCTGGTTTCAGATCTGCATCGATACTTCCAGTTCCCCCATGGCTTTGCCATGTACCTCAGCATCAGTGTACAAACACAAGCGCATTAGCTCTCACTTTCTGTTTCCTGACCCATCTATACAGAAGTCTGCCAACATCTGACCTTTTTAAAAATCAGTTCCTCAGTTAGGGACCTAGCAAAAGATGACAGTCACAGGAGGGTGAGAAACAGGAAAACCACTTTTAGCTGTTCTGGCCCCTCAGTGCTTTCCAAGGTGAGGAACCAGATCCCTGGGGGATAGACAGGCTCTCTTTCTGTATGAAAAATTGCTCTGATGTCATTTTGCTGAATAGTGAAGGCTGCTTTATCTGACACATGTGGTTTGTGAAAAAAGAGAGCTCGTGGCCAGAATGGTCCATGCAGGAACCTGTAAGTATTATGTAGCAAACCTACCACACAAACTTGCTGAGAGCCAAAATTCTTTGTTTAAGGTAGGGGTCTGGGGAAACCAATGAAGAATAACAATGCTTAAAAAAACAACCTTGGTAATCCACTTTAATTTTGTAACTTTTAACTGACTTGACATCACAACTTGTGAAATCATTACAGCTAATGTACCTTATGGAAGATATGGCATTGGGTAAAAAAATCCAACCTAATAAAGCTACATCAATTTATACCAACTGCTTAGGTGTATGTTTTCTCCTTCAACACTTTCAAATATTCTATTTGTAAATCAGAGTGAATTGTTACTGTTCTAGGACAGCTTGACAACTCTTGGAGTAGTGATGAAGGGCAGGGCATGGATACTGTTAGAAAAACTGTCAGGAAAGCTGCAAAAAGATACACTTTTAAAAAAATTCTTGAGTTTTAATATTACCAAAGTATTTATTTTAAGATGGAGACATTGCCTGTTTAATCCACTTTATCTTTTTGTTTGTGGGTTGGATAAAGTTCAACCACTAGAAAATTGCTAGGACATAAATACTGTGGCAATCATTCACGCAAGTGACAAGCTTAAACCCACTTCCCGTAACCAAGAATAAGATGGAAAGAAAGATAAGGAATTCTACTTTTCCTCCTTCTCTCTGCAAATCTTACATGAAAGAGATTCCTTGGGACACAGATTCCAAGATATGAGGAGCAGGTCTGGGAGTGTAAGATCAGTACTTCCTGGCATGTGAGCCCCCTCAAGAAGGGCCCTCTGTATCCTCCTGCCTCCCACACAGCCTGCAAGCAAGGAAGCTTATCCCTGCCAGCCCTCCAGGTAGGCAGGTGCTGCGGGAGTAGTCCTTGCTTCCACAACCTCCCTGGGCTCACCCACAGGTTTCCTTGGCTACAAACCAAGTCATCCCCTCTAGCAAGTCAACTTCCACATGTACTGTAACAGGTCTTTGATGCTACAGCCAGCCATGTCCACTTCTCTTTGCTGAAGGACCTTGAACAAAAGCAGGCTATGGAACAAAATATTCACTGCTAATTTTGTGTAAAGAAAACTGTATCCATTTGTGGCCTCCTATTTTGCCAAAACGCCACAGAAATAACAGAGAAGGTGCTAACTGAATTCAAAGTTTTCTTTTCTTTTCAGATCACGGAGAGAATAATTATTTTATTTGTCGTGATCAACAGTCAGGAAGAAGTTCAAGGGAACTATGTCGTCTGTGTTTTATTTTTCCTTTGGAATTTATTAGATGTGGTCAGGTAAGGGGTCAACATCAAAACCATGAGGGGAAAACGGGTTATTCTTTCCAGCTGAACTCTACCCGCATTGTGCAGCAGGCTCATTTAATTGTTTCAGAATTGGCAAAGCATATTATCCATTTTTAAATAAAAGCTTGAACTTTTTAAGTTACCTAATGATTTTTACAAAAATCCACATGGTTAAGATGCGGAGTAATTTACAGATGTAAGGTAGAATAATGCATTAGCAGACTGTATTAATATTTGTAGTTCAAAGGCTTTGACATTTTTAACAAAAATTTAGAAGGAAATCACAACTACCTTCTGGAGAACAGCAATTCCTGAAACCATCCTGGTTGCCATTACCACCCTGTTGCTTTATTATTTTATTTTTTTATCCACTTTGATCCAATATTGATGGCACAGTAAGGCAGCACCAGCAGAACGTCTTTCAAAGGCAGGAAGATTATTCTGGTTGATTGCACTGTGCTTTCCAAAAAGCCAAGAGCTCCTATTCCTGATGCAAGAGACTGAGAGTTTTAGTGTAGTAGAGCATATATCACACCATAAGAATAACACATACTTCTCATATGTGATGTAAGCCTCTATGCACCTCAGTTTGTAGGCTATAACATGTAAATACAGAATTAAGAAGCATTTTAAGAAGACAGCTCTCACAGCAACCCATGTATTGCAGCAAAACTTTTTTTTCTTGATAAAATGCCTTTCTGCTAGTTTAAATATATTGCTTAGGGCAATGGCTGAAGAATATAGTTTTAGGCAGAAAAGGAAACTTATGTTATAAAAGAGATAAGAAACAGGAAAGTGTCAGAGAGAATTAATAAAGATTTTAGGTCAGCTTCAGAGTATTTCAAAATACATTTTAATAGGCTGCTGCTTGTATTAATTGATTATACTTCCCTCCCATTTCTTCTTGAAGTTTGTAAAACTAAAACAGTATGAACCTCATCTGAAATGAGAGGGTTCAGTGCAGCTGGAGAAATGCCAACAGTATAAGCGGTTGGCTGTGAAGGTTTGTTGGTGCATAATAGCACCATTGATGCATCAGTATTTTCTGCCCTTTCTAAAGAACAGAGTTAAACACCACAGCAGTAACAGCAGTTGTTTAATAGGAAAGCTCCTGTGGTCTATAGCAGAAATTACCAATTCAAATAAACTATAATACAACTCATACAAATTTAGACTTCTTACCTGATTTATGTTACAGCATCCATGACAATGTCCTAGTATCTCAAAGAAGTATTCATGTCTAAAAGTGTATAGGCATCTCCCCTATCCCTTAGCCAACTACTCTTGAAGTATTACAAGTTTTTCCATATAAAGTTTCAGGGACATAAATTTCTCTGAAGGACTATTTATTAGGCATCGTGGCTAGTGATATACTGACAGCAAGGTCTGATTCTTCCTGCTTATACCATAACAGCCCAAGGAATTGCATAGAGAGGGAGTAGCTGTTTCTTTTTTGTATTGTGTTGAGATTCAGTCTTAAGAGCAACAGTAATAGGAAAATGGAAGCAATCCTGAGGTTGCAGAGGGCAGCCTTGAGAGACAGTGGTCCATTTTCAATGGTCTGCTCTTCTACAGGCCAGGTATGATGCAAAATTAATCAAATTAATCAATAAAAAGGGAATACAGGTGTGTTTAACACTAGTTTTATCTGTCAGAAAGTCTAGCAAGCTCACAGTGTATGAAGTCTTTCAGCTGACCAAAAATGTAATCAGACCTGTTTCTCCAGTGTTTGGAGAGCTGCTGTACCACTTTAAGATCAAACCAAGATCAGGTCACCTTTGGAGACTGAAGTACTAAGCTTTCTGTTCTCCCTATAAACAACAGTAGCAGCCACAGTAAAAATAAAATGCTGCAGCACACTTTGAGCAACTGCTTTTTTTGGACCTACTACCCCTGCTGAGGTCCAGGAGGGGGACAGATGTACTACCAGTTATGTACCTGCAATTGTCTTCTTGTTTAACCTTCTCCAGCAGTGATTCAGCTAGCTCAGCAGTCATAAATCAGGGTTGTCTCAGTCCCAAGCAACAGTGATATTCTGCCTGCCCCTCTCAGTTGCAACACCCCCATCTGAAATCCATTTTCTGATGGAGTAGTATGAAATCGTGCTGGTTTCTGGTAGAGCGTTTTGTCTGGAGGGTTTTATTGCTGTCTGCCTGCTCCAGGGTAGCACCACAGGTAACACTTCTGAAAAATTGAGCCATCTACTTTCAGGCATTGGAGTCTGAACAAAAACTGTTGCTGGCTCTGAAATTTACTTAGCTCCAAGCTCTTCTGCAAGTCCTTTGAATTTTCCACTAGAGTATCTTTATTCTAAAGACATCATAATTTCCTCTGAGACCATCTGCTTTCCTCTTATTGCAGGTACACTTACAATATGTTGGCAAGGATGGGCATATACTACCTACCACTAACATGGCTCAACTTCTCACTGTGCATCCCGCTTTATCCCCTTTCAGTTCTGGCTAAAGGTAAGGAGTTGCAGAGGGTACCAACCACTTGCTTCCTTAATATTCTTCAGTAAAATGTGATCACTTCAGTTGCCATTTCTGTTTAACATAGCTCCTCATGTGCTGCCAAAGCTGTCATAAATGTTTGTGTACCTTCATATTAACCTCTGTGTCACCTCTGTCTCTCTTTTCTGTTATTTTTTCTTTCATAGGGACTACCTGGGGTTTGGGGTTGTGTGTCTGGTAGGTTTTAGGGGTTTTTTGTTTGCTTGGTGTTAAGTTTTTAAAAATCTGGGAGAATGTTCTTTTTGTCTAAGTAAAGCAGAAAGATACCCTCATAAAAGACATATGGATTCCCCCCTTCCAGACTGAGTGTACTAGACAGCAAGTTCCAAACCTTCTCCCATGCTGAGGCTGACCTTACTGCCTCAGGCCTTACTTAGCAGGTTATCATACTTATATCTGCCCACTGAGAATGCACTGAAAGTTTCTGACAGAACTTGTTAGTGAATAGGATATATTTATTAATTCTAGAATTTAAAGCAATTAGCACCCCTAACCTACAAAACTGAACTCAAGGAGAAAACATGCATATGTATATGAATGCATATATTATATATATGTATAAGTATATAAAATATAAAAGGTAACTGACTTGTTCATTAAGCTTTTGATGATCTTCTGCTTCCTTTAGACTAAGAATTTACCATGTTTTTACAGGATTTGCAATTTGTGTATCACTTCCTTATTTTGAATCCTTTGGCACATACTCCATCAAGCTACCATTTCCATTTACCTTCTCAATCTACTTCCCCTATGTTCTGAAAATGTACCTGATAGTGCTCTTTGCAGGTAAGTATCTCATCTTCCAGAGAGCTGAGTCTCAACACAACTGGGATGCCCTTGCAACAAAAAATCAAATGTGTACTGGGCCTTTCACAAACTCTAACCCTCTCTGCTACATGTCCTGCAGACCACTGCAGGAAAGTGCATCACTACCTGTTTTGATTTCTAGTACCTTTCAAATACAAATAGTTAAATATGCAAGATACACCATGCCTATGGTGCATAAAAACACAAACCTATAGAAGTTGTTTCAGTGATGCTTGCCTTACAGCTATTTAGTGAAACTTGATTTTTGGTTTGGTTTGGGTTTTTTTTAATCAATTCCGATTTGATCATACGCTAGTTCCTCACTCAGAACTCCTAGCTGGGATGAAAAATTATATCTAAATTAAGACTTTTACAGCATGATTATTGAAAGGGATGAAAAAACAAGGCCACTCCAAAACTTGCATGTAAACAGATACCTTGTCCTTCTCATCAAAACACTTTGGAAAAATTTCAACCGAATTTAGCTGCATCATAAAGAAGTCTTTGGTCTGTCATTGGCTTTAGGATTTGAAGGATCTCATCTTTATGATGGAGTGTTCTGTTCCTAAGTACATGGAAGGAACTGTGCAAGGTTGCCAGATGAAGGCTCTTACAGTTCCTTCTAAATTAATTGTAGACAGTTTGAATTCTACTCCTTTGTTCTTACACTGTTTTGTGTTTTGATTCAGGTATGTGCTTTATCATCCAGAACCTCTTTTCCGAGAGAATGGCACACTTAGGGACAGGCAACATCAAAAATAAAAGAAGCTAAGTTTATATTTTGTTTGGAAGGACAAAATACATTCCTAGGGGATTGCTGCACATAGTAGTTAAAAACAAACTGGAAAGATTTGTCAGTGCAAAACTCCTCTTTGCATGAACATTATCTGGCTATGTGGAATTTTCAGAAAAGGCAGATCTCTTGAATGCACCTCAAAAATACAGCAGCTTTTGAAAAATTTTGAATGTTTTGACTTCAAATGGCCAGAGTTTTTTAAATTAAGTGTTTTTTTCTAATACATGTTACAGAATTCTGAAAAAATTGAAGCATGCCACAACTCACAGCCACACCCTTATTTCAGTGTTAGTTCTTTTCTATAACTACAGATATTCTGTAATGACAATATCATTTAATCTGTAAGATTACGTTATACTAGGCCAACGTATATGTACTCACATATAAATGCTAAATTGTCTGGAACTGGAATCTCCCAAGCAGCAGAAGCCAGAACCTTTGCAGTCTAGAGACTAACATGCTGATTAACATGCTGATTAACCCCGGCGGTCACTAAGGATCCTTCATGTTCGGGTCTCACCCTTCAGTTATCAAAAGACGGTTCCAGAAAATGCAGCTAAATCAGAAAGGCAAGTGTTATGGTACTCATCTACTGTATATTCAAAGGGATGTTTAAGGGTCAGAAATAAACACTTGTTATCATGTGTTTGGCATGTCACTCTCTTACCCCACAGTAATTTCCTTTCGTGCTGAACAGCAGATAGATATGTGCAAAAGAAGTGTGATGTAGTCAGGTCAAATAATATGTTGTTCCTAAAAGGGAACTGAATGGCTGTCAAAAGCCATGTGCAAAATTCTAGGCATTTGACTCAATTGTGCCTCATACTTCTCTAGGATAAACTGTGAGAATGCAAGTAGAACACAGGCTTTTCAAAGGTTGGCAATGAAGAATACACACAGCAACCCAATGGATTATTCAGGCAAGAATAGCCAAATAATTCCTTAGAGGCTGGAAGGAGCTTTTCTGATGTCTCATCTGTATTGATTATCACTTATGTTTCAATTCAAGCATGTGGGGGAGAAAAGTGAGGCTATTTTTTTTTTTTTAGCTGACTGAAAACTGTGAGAAGGGAGCCTAGATAGTAGGAGTAGGAGAGAAGGTAATATTTAAAGGGAAACTAAATACTGTTAAAATATGAAGAGGCTTTTGCCTATATGACTTTTCAAACCATGCAGCCTAAGAGATTATATAAGGAAACAGTGAAGCTAAATTAATTTGTTATGAAAGGTCACCTACTGTAATTTCTGTTTATTTCATACATGTGGCAGACAATGCCTGCAGACTGTTTTGACCACTGAATATTTACAGACCATAAATAACAAGATCTGCTTAGAATAGTATAGTGTCAACCCTGGATTTGTTTTTTTCAAACCACTGCAAACAGAAATTTGGAATTTTGTAGAGAAACAGGAGCGCTTTCACTTTGGGCTTCTGTCTGACCCAAACTGATTCAAGTGTGAACAGTGTTAAGAAACATATAGAACAGCTAAATAAGGTGACAGTTTTGAAGACAGCCAGAGTAAGTCCACATTAAACTACTATATAGCTTGCTAAAGTTGAAACATGAATATGTTTTCCTTGGAAATTCAACCCAACATGCCAGAAACAGCTGGTTCTAGCCAGTTCCAAAATGGAGCCACTGCAGGACACTGCTGTGCCAAACAGCTAAGATGATGCTCTGGCATTTCTCTGAAAACTTAAGAAAAGGTAAGAAATGTTACACATTTGCAAGAAAGAAGAGTAAGAACAATGTAAGAGAAACAGCTCTGTACATTGACACCAAGGTCAATGGAAAAGGAGAGGAAGAGCTACTCTAGGCACTGCAGCAGATTCCTCTGCAGGCCATGAAGAAGACCGTGGTGGAACAGGTTGTCCCTCTGCAACCCAAGGAGAAACAGACCAGACAGGATATCACATGGCAGCCTGTGGAGGACGCCAGGCTGGAGCAGGTGGCTGTGTCCTGAGGGAAGCTGCAGCCCAAGGAGTGCCCACACAAGCAAAGCAGGAACTGTGGCCCATTAGGGACCCCTGTTGAGGTAGCTTTTTCCTAATGGACTGTACCCCATGGAAAGGACCTATGCTAGAGCAGTGCTTGAAGAGCTGCAGCTTGTGAGAAGAAACCATGAAGGACTGTGCCTCATGGGAGGGATCCCCATGCTGGATCAGAACAACAGTGAGAAAACAAACAAGCAGCAGAGATTAAGGTTTATTACCTAAGTGCAATCCTCACACCCACCTTATCCTGCCTGGGGAGGGAGGAGGTAGAAAATGCAGGACTGAAGGGGTAAAGTGAACCTAGGAAGAAGGGGACATAGGTGGGAGGCAATTCTAGTTTTGCCTTTTTTCTTTCCATCCTACTCTATTTTTAATTGGCAATAAATTTTTCTTCCACAAGTTGAAGTTGTTTTTGTGACAGTGAATAGTAAGTGGTCACTCTGTCTTTATCTTGACCCATGAACTTTCTCATCCTATTTTCTCCCTGTCCTGTTGAGGAGGAGGAGGGAGATTGAATGTCCCTCCCTGCTGAGGAGAAGGGGCTGAATGGACATCTGGAAGGCAGCTGAGGTCAAACCTATCACAGATAAAGCCATGTTTATTGTTATATGTTAAAAATGTTACATTTTGAGTTTTATAGCTGGGTAAAAGGCTGGAATAGGAAAAGGGTTCTTTAAAATTCACTATGGAGAGGTTCCCCAAGTGTAATCTGCATGAAAAAGGCATGGAGCTCATGGGAGAAGGCTTCACCTCCTTCTGGTATAGAGGTAACTTGGAGCAGGCACTTGAGAGATTGAGGCAGTCAGCCTTCCATGTGTTACAAAAGACCACTGTTACTTCAGCTCCCATGCCTCTCCTAAGTTCCTGGAAAAACTCAGAACTGAGCAGGCAAAAATATGTTCGAGACAATGGCTTTTATGACAGTGAGTTGTACTTCAATGATTGTAGCCCGTTAGGGAGGGATGGGATCCACCTGTCTAAAAAGGGCATGAGAAGTTCTGGCAGCAGACTGGCCCATTTGGTGAGATGGGCTTTAAATCAAATGACTTGGCTGAGTACCAAAGTGGCAATTCTCATGCCATTGGTTCCTCCTGGGGAGTGGGCCATGCCGACCAGGGCAAGCTTGGCTACCTCAAGCTGAGAGTCTTAGAGCTAACAAAGGTGTACATGGCTATGGGGAATCCTCTTACATCCCTCTAAGGAAACCTGGATGCTCGACTGCCTCCCTGAAGTGCCTGTACACAGATGCACATAGCACAGGGAATAAACAGGAACAACTGGCAGTCTGTGTGTGGTCACAGAGTCATGCTCTCACTGCAGTTTCAGAGACATGGTGGGATAGGTCACTACTGGAATGTTGTCATGGATTCCTGTGTACTTTTAAGGAAGGACAGGTGAGTGAGGTGAGGTGGTGGAGCTGCTCTTTGTGTGAAAGAGCACCAAGCTCTGCCCAGGGACAGACAAGGAGTTGAGAGCTTATGGGTAAAAACTGAGGGACAGCCTCAAATGGGTGACACTGCTGTGGGTGTTTACTACAGGCCACCTGACTCAAACAAGGAAGTTGATGAGGTTGTCCATGGGCAACTGGAAGTAGCCTTGAGATCATGGGCCCTGGTCCTTGAACTCTCTCCTCTGAGAATTCAACAATCCTGATAATTGTTGGGAGGCACAGCGTGACTCGGCACACAGTCCAGGAAGTTCCTGTAGATACAGGAAGATAACTTATTAATGCAAGTGGTGGAGGAGCCAATGAGGAGAGGTGTGTTGCCCTCCAGAGGACCCTTCCCATTCCAATAATTCTGCGATTCTCTGAACTTAAATCTTTGTATATTGAGATAACAGCATGCCCAGATCTCTTTATACAGGGCTGCTCTCCAGTGACTTTTCTACCCATTTAGACTTGTGTCAGGAACCTGATACCTGGTACCTCTGTACCAGATGCAGAATCCACCATTTTAGCTTGTTAAATTTCATGCCATTAATCATAGCCAAATCCTCGACTATCCACATCTTTCTGCAAGGTCTCTTGTCCCTCAAGAGTCAACAGCAACTTTCAAGTTTAGTATTATCTGCATATGTAATTGTGCATTCAACTCCTGCCTCCTAATCAATGATAATGACATTGAACCGAACTGGCCCTAGATTTGAAATTTGAGGAAAACTGCAGATGACTGTTTGTCAGCTCCCTGCACTACAACTCTTTGAATTCCACCCTTCTGCCAGTTCTTTAACCAGTGTACCATGAACCCACTCATCTCACCGTTGAACAGCTTGTTCAGACAGATGTCATAAGGGACAGTATCAAAAGTCCCCACTAGGTGAGTGGCTGTATCATACAAGGGTATCAGATGAGTTACTCAGGGCTTTCCCGTCGTGAACTCATGTTGACTGTGCTTGTGTATTGTTCTTTAAATGCCTTTCAATAGTATCCAGTATGATCTTGGTAAACTTTACCTGGTAATGAAGTTAACAGACCTGCAGTTGTCTGTGTCTTTCCTCATGCCCTTCTGGTAAACTGGCCAGCTTCTGGTCAGCAAGGATTTCCCCAGACTCCCAAGAGGTAGCTACTCCAGTGCTCTGGGATGAATCCCATCAGGCCTCACAGACTTACAAAGATGAAAGTGATATAACTGCTCATTTACAGTTTCAGTGTCCAGAAATGGAAAGTCACTGCTGCTGTATGTTCTCTAACTGAGACAACTGGCCAGACCAATGTGTATCAATGTTATTAATGACTGACACAAAAGCATTATAATACCTCTGCCTTTTCCTTATCCTTTTTTTGGGTTGACTACCTTCATCAAGAAATGCTTGAATATTTTCCTTAGATCTCCTCTTGCTCTAAGCATATTCAGAATTTCTTTTTTTTAATCTGACCCAACACTGGCCAGTTTCAACTCTGAGCTTTGGACTTTTGTGTTTTCTCCCTACACATGGGATCCACAGCTCTGTAATCATCCTGTGAGGCCTGACCTCTCTTACAGCCATCATTCTTTTCTTTATGAGTTCCAAGAGGAGTTCCCTGTTCAGCCAAGCTGCTCTTCTCGCTTGACTTTCGGCATAGTGTGATTTGCTTGCTCCTGTGCTTCTAAAAGGTTGCCCTTAAAAATGGACCAGCACTCATGGATCTCTAAGCTCTGAAAATCAGATTCCCAGAGGACTCTGCTAACTAGCTTCCTGAGCAGTTTAAGGTTTGCTATTCTGAAATCTAGGATAGCAACTCTGATGACTTGTTTCTCATTTACACCAAAAATTTTAAACTCATCATTTAAAGTCATGATTACTGTGGCCAAAACAGCCATCTAAAAATCCCATCTTCTCCTTCACAATTCACAAACAGCAGGTTGGGGATAGGGAGGGTTAGGGGGAGAGTTGGGGGGGACATCTTTGCTAGTTGTCTCAATGAATACTTGTGGCAAGAAATTATCTTCAACATACCTCTGGAATTTCTGAGACTTCCTTGTCACAGTTGTCTGGCATTTCCAGTTGATGTCCAGGAAACTGAAATTTTCCATAAGAAGAAGGGCTACTGGTCCAGAGATTTCTCCTCATTGCCCAAAGATTAAATAATCACTGCTAGCATTGTGACTGAGTGAACAGCAGTAGACAGCTACAGTGACATCTGCTTTGTTTTCCATCTCTCTAATTCTCACTCGGGGGCTTTCAAGCACATTATTCCTAACTGCAAGGAATGACAGTGAAAACTGTACCTTCCAATGGCAACTCTTTTGCCTTGCCTATCCGTCCTACAGCCCTGCAGCCTGTAGCTCTGCATGGCCGCACTCCAGTCATGGAACTCATTCTACCAAGTCTCACTAATCCTAATCTCATAGTTTTGGGAGCTGACAAATGCTTCCAGTTAATCCTGTTTATTTCTTGTATCATGTGCATTGGGGTTCAAACATTTCAAATACTCTCTTAAGCTCTCAGTGCTCTATGCAGCTCAGTTAACATTGCCACCCTCAGGCCATGCTATGCCACCCCTTGGATCCCATGTTCTACTAGACATCAGTAAGAATTTAGTTAATTCAGATGTTTACATATTGCTCCTCTATGCAAACTGAAACACAGCAAGTAGGCATCACACAGTGATTTCCTTTAAAAAAGACAAAATTTCATCTGAATTAAAATGCCAGTCAACATGCAAACTGAGATGATTAAGGTGTAAGTTAGTTTGAAACAGTACATTAGAGATGGAACCATTAAAATGTGACATATTCGGCATTGTTAGAGATTACTAAGAAGTGCACACAAATGGAAAGTCATGAACTGAGGTGCAAAATCACTGACAAGGACTTTCAGCGAGTCCTTCTGCACATTCACCTTTTAGACAGTTTTCTCAGTATAGAGATGCATATGCAGCAGAAAGCTACCACTAATTATACACTATTTTGGAAAGGCAAACAAGTACTGCATTAATCCTTTACACACCCAATCAGTGAAGAAATGCTCACCCTTCACACAGTACCCTGTTGGATGAGAAAATCCTAGAAAGAGTCATGGAATCATAGATTTGGAAGGGGGCTCTAAGGATCATCAAAATCCAGCTCCCAGACCTGCATAGGACAACCCCAAGAGTCCCACTGTGTGCCTGAGAGCACTGTCCAAATCCTTCTTGAGCTCTGTCAGGCTGGTGCTGTGACTTCCCTGGGGAGCTGTTCCAGTGCCCAACCACCCTCTGGGTGAAGAATCTTTTCTGAATATCCAACATAAACCTCCCCTGACACAGCTTCAGGCCACTCCCTCAGGTCCTGTCACTGTCACCACAGAAAGGAGCTCAGTGCCGGCCCCTCCTCTTCCCCTCACAAGGAAGTTGTCATGGCAGTGAGGGCTCTCCTCTGTCTCCTCTTCTCCAGGCCGAACAGTCCAAGTGACCAAGAAGTCAGAAGAGAATTTCTTCAACAGAGGAAATGTTATCAGTCCTGAAAATAAGATAACTCCTCCAGTGTCTTCAAGATGTATGGAAATATAATTTCCTGATCAAAAATCAACAATGCTCTTACCAGTACTGTTTTGAAAGACACCAGGGAACAGTGCCCGATTATATTCAGTTAATTTTTGTCTACTTCAGCAAGGAAGATTGCTAAATATAAAATCTCTTGTAATACCTGTCTTGGCAAGATTGCAAAGTGAAAAAGTCTCTATTCCTTCAGAAAAAAAAATAGTAATAAATAAGGAAAATAGCAGAGGCTAATCTATTTAAGATGATAAATGTGGAAAAGAGTTGCTATATTGTCCCTTTTCCCTAGAGGCAGAGGAAGAATTCTCATTATGTGCAGAGAAGTGTCAAGGAGACAAGAACAGTTACAAGTGGAAAGAAAATGGCAACTGTCCTGGAGCTGCAAATACAACAGCCATCAGGATTATTGACTCATTTCAGCAATCTTTATAAAGCCATTGCAACCCAGACATGCATGCCACCCTCTTCAGAAACCCTGCTCACACTATATAGTCACAATGCGTTGTCATTACTGCACAAGAACATTGTGTTATTACTACAGGAAGGATTATCAGTTCAAAAATAATACTTATTCCAAGTCTTGTTACATTAAAACATACTTTAATAAATACGCTATATCCATCAAATTTTCTTAGTTTGTTTTATTTTCAGCCATTCCTTCAAAGCTTCCACGAATTAAAGGAATACTCATTACAAATTACAACTCTTGAGGTTCCCAGATGTCACCGAAACAATTCAACTGAAACTGAATGTGTATTTTTCATTTAGATTCAGCACATTTGCAAAACAGTAACACATCACTTATTGACAAAATATTTTCATAGGAATTTTTGTGATGAAGCAAAAGGGTAAAAAAAAATCCAAACCCAATTAAAAATCTTGTGGTAGGAAATGTCTTTGAAATACAGCTTCTTGATGCCTGAGTAATAATAATATGCTTTCAAGTACGGACAGTTTTCTTCATTGGATAAGGTATGGTGTGCAGCTACCACCCATAAGCTTTAGTCCATATTGCTTTTTTCTTGAACTCTGCAAGAGATCTCAAGGCCAGAAGTGTAACTGTGAAGACAGGGACAAATTACATTAAATTGTGCAGTCCAAATGAAAAGATGTGACAGTATTCTTCCTAGTAATTTTACTAGTACAGGTATAGGTTTAGTTCTCCTTTTACTGACTCTTTTAATAATTCCTTCACTTGTGGTGATGTACTAGGCCCTTCCTTTGCTTTGTAGCACATCTTCTATTGAAATCATATCACATGATCTTCTAATTAGTCTATCACTTAGGCACACAGATCAACCAACATTGCAGAAAGCTCAAATTCAATGAGCAATGATGCAAGCCAGGACATAGGAGGCACTGGGAACAACAGAAGCACAAAATCTTAAGTCCTCTGCTCGATTCACTGATTGGAAATGCAACTCACCGATTTCTTAATTCAATTTGAAAGAATCATGTGTTTAGACAAAATCCAGTAACCAACCTAGTCACAGTCTAGTTATTCACATGGAAGTTTTATGTTCTAGTATGTAAAAGGAAAAAAAAACAATGGGAAGCTCAGAGGGAACAGTGACTTATAGAGAAGTCTGGGCATACTAACAATATATGGTGAGCATCAGAACTCTGATGTACAGAAGAGGTTCTCCAACAGCCCTTAGCATTCTGGTGGAGATTAGCAGACATTACAGGGAAATTCACCAGAGTGACTAAGACTGCAGACATCAGAACAAGGGTAATTATCCTATTAATGCAAATAACTCAATAACTGGATTTCAAGAAGCCTTGTTTAGGTCTAACAAATCAGATGGTCCAAAGGAAGTGCCTTGTATTCATGGAAAAAAGCACAAATGCTCTTACCTCACTTGAAAATATTTGTGGTGTCCTCTTAAAATTATTTGCACAGATACTACACATGTAAGTAAGCAATAGGATGCATGAAAGGGCTGCAACTCCTACCATAATTAAACATATTGTCTACTTTCCATTTTTCTTTTCATGCATCTTTTCAACAACTCTCATTTCTCTTTCCTTTTTTCTCAGACCCCTTTACTAGGCTGTCCTAGTTCACCTCCTACCCGTTCCACACAGCGCAGTCCTTACTTGCACCTAAGTTATGTGATTTGTATTCTAGTACTAGAGGATTTCCCAATAGTATGCTGCATCTTTTTTTTAAGGGTAACTTCAAAAACAACAGACAGATCTATTAATGAAATAAGCTTGTGTAATAGATGTACCTCTAGGTCCTCTGGACCCTAAGTGCTACATCATAAGCATCAGAAGATGAAACAGCAAATGTAAAGTGTTACAGACAACAATGTCAACTTACCTGTGATAATTACCTCAAAGACAAAATCTCACTCCTTATAACAACTGAATTTTGATCTATTCTGTCTGTTATAGAAAAATGAGACCCAATTAAAAATATATTACCTTTCAGCAAATCCATGGTAGATTTTGATAATGCTTCCCTAGGACATTCCATCATATTGATCAGCCATTCAATAAACTGAAGATAGAAATATGAAAAAAATCTGAATTAAAAAAGCCCCTGTATCAGAACATGATGAATTATTTTCAGTTTGACAGACAACATTTGATTTCTGCTAAATTCAGTTATCTAATCAGAGGCAGTGGCCAATGAAGCTTCTGCCCAAAGTAAACAAAACACCCTTGAGTACATCTCCCTGTCAACGCAATTCTTCCCATAACTGGATCTGAAACTCCCTTTGTTCCTTCTCATTATATCAGCAATAATTCTTTGTAACAAGAAGGCACATTAAACAGCTTCCCTCCATGTTGCCTGCTCATACCTTTAACCTATTAATATAATTCTTTCTTATCAGTCTCTTGTCCAAATGTTTTACTTCAGAACTCTTATTGCCTTTGTTCCTCTTTTGACCTCTCTCATTTTTTGTTATTTTTTTCTGGCAGTGCAGGGTGCCTGGATGACAATATGGTATTTAAACTCATAAGGATGATTTTCAGGGCAAGGCCTCACATTCTTCCTTAAAACCTAATTAGGTACTTGCATACTAACAGCTCACCCCTGCATTCCTCTGACATTCTGAATTCTGACTTCAGGGGTAACTTTGAGCACAGAAGCATGCTCAGAGAGTTCTCAAGAGATTCCAGTTTGCACAAAACAGCTAACTATTAATCTATAGATCAATAACAGTACTTCCACATATAGCAACTACATGAATTGCACAGTAGGTTTGCCAAATTAGGCCCAAATTTCCACATTTATTTTCAACTCATACTTCAAAATAAATGACACATACTGCAAACCATGAAGAAGATCTTTGATTGCTCTGAATTTACAGTTTGGTGTGTGCAGCTGCAGAGGATCCTTTCAGTGTTTAAAACATGGACTTGCTACCAGCAGCTCCCAATTATCTTCTCCCAGCTGTATTTTCTTAAGAGTTTGACTTCCAGCTTTGGAATTTTTTTTTTTTTTTGCAACTCTCAAATTTTACTTAAGAAACTACTTTCATATCTGATTAACAATAAAGTGAGATCACAATTGAGATGCAATAAAATATAGAGGAAATAACTGCTCTAAGATCCAAGGTGACTACCAAAAATGGGGTGCTTTCTCATGTAAAGTGAGATGCCACTCAAATTTCACTACATGAAATTTTACCTTCTGTGTTTGTTCTTTCCATGGTTCTTTAGCCAGCAAAAGGGAAAGGCTACTTGGAAGGAGAGTGAGAGTCTCTTGCACAGCAAACTTGTCAGTGGGGTGCTTGCCAATGTGTTCCTCATATAATTCTGGTGATACCATGTGGTGTTTCCACAGTGACCAGTCAGCACTGAGGCCAAGCAGTAATGGTGCACCATGGTCAGCCCAGGTCAAAACAGAAGCTGCAAACAGCCACATGAGGAAATCTATGCACTAAACAGGGAAAAGGCAAAAATGCACTTCATTAAATGAATAATAGAGAAGGAGAAAAAAAAATTAAAAACCTCACAATAAAACCCCTCAAACAAACAAAAACAAAACAAAACAAAACCCCAAAAAACCCACCAAAAAACCACCACCAAAAAAACCCACGAAAAACTCATCCAAAAAAGAAACCAACCAAAGAAACCCAAGACCAAAATCAAGATGATGACCTACTCTTAAAAGCAATCATTTAAAAATTCAGGCAAAATTCAAAATGCAAGAACTAACAAGTTTTTAATATCCTTCTACGTTTTGAAGTGCATAAGCCTCTTTATAAATTCAAACTACAATGTCCACATAAAGAAAAGTAAAATCACACTCTTCTAAAATAATCTTTTAGATTAAAGGTGATCTACAACTCACTTAAAATGGGGAAATAACTTTTTCACAGCAAACTGGCTGTTGAGGGAAATCACAGATGGTCACCCTTGTGATCCTTGTTATAAATGGTTGAGAAATATTGCAGCAATATAATTAATGCCCTTCTGATCTAAGCAGCAGCTTATTTTATGTTCTCAAACAGAAGATCTAAAATTGGTGAAAAACATAATTTCTTTAAAACTGTCCAAGCCCTCTCAGAACCAGAAACTACACCATTCTGACCTGCCTAGACAGTTCTACTAGTAAATTCAAAATTTTCCTTCAATTGTTCTAAATACAGTAAATTTTAAGGAATTATTTCCTTTAGTTGCCTTAAGGTTCCATCATAGCCTAAATGTAAAAGTTATTTTAAAGTAAGAGTTTTAAATACACATTCATTCACAAAAAATGTGAAGATCTTCTCTGTGGTGGTGAGATCACAATCTTCTAAAATACAAAAGCATGGAGAATAATGCTTATTACTGTGGGAAAATGTGAAATATATCAGAAACTCCTTCTGTCCTTGTACCAAATAATTTTCACAGCCATTACCTCTTTCAGATCAACCTCTTTCAGATCACCATTTTGTAAGGGTGTTGACTTGCACGCTACATTTCTGATGTAGCCCATCAGGTCTAACAGCCAGTCCATTCTTTTCAGAACTCCTAGAAAAAGAAAAAGAATACTGACTCATGTCAAACACTAGAATGCATTCCTTTTCATTAAAAAGCCAGCACAGAAAATCACTATAGCAGGAAAGTACCAACTGCAGAAGAACAAAGATCATCAACACCACTACTACACTTGATTAATTCTGCCACTGGCAGAAAACATACAGACCCTTAAATAGTACAGAAACGTTGCTTATAATGCAGGCAACACATTGAACACACGCACACACACACACATAACAAAAAAAAAAAAAACGCCAGGAAGAAAACCAAACCGCAAAACCACAAACAAAAGACTGAATGAGAATTATTTCACAAAATGACAGCCTGCAGGACCAAGCATGCACATATGACTGCTACAGAATCCTAAAGCCTCCCTCAATATGCAAATTACTGTGAAAATGGTCCTACAGTGTTAAGACGGTCAGTAAACTGTGGTCAAAGCATGAAAACAAAATCAGCCCTTAATTCATCTCAGGGATGGAAGACATCTCATTGATTCAGATTCTGTTATCCATAATCTGTTCTACCACCTAGAAGCTCACCACCAAGACCACATACAAGTGCCTCCTTTCATGCTGTCTCCTCTTTTACCCAAAGAATCCTCACTTCACTCAATTAAAACTTAATACTCTTTGAAGTTCTTCAAACACAGCTAGCAGCTAAGGCATCTGGCAATATAATGCTTTGAAGTTGTTCACATGCAGACAAAAACCTTTCTGCCATGAAAATGAGACTTCATTCTTGTATCTTTCTGTTCTTGTTTCTTCCTTCTTTATCTTCCTGTGTGTTTCTCCTAGTTCTCTTGCATCAGCCTCTATACTTTGTCAGACCCATAGCTGAGCCAGCCCAAATCATTAACCCACCAGATGACTATCTGGTATAGTTATGCGGAGGAAAAAAAGGAAATTTATTTCCTGTGCTAAATCAGTGCAAGGAGTTCAGGAAAGAAAGTTATGTCCCTAGTTCAACCAATCTCATGGGAACATCCCCAGCCGTCTGTGTCACATACTGGTAAGTCAGATTTTAGGTCAGAAGGTTAGCAGAGTTGCAGTATTGAGATGTACAGATGTACTATGTGCACCTGTAACACTATCCTAAAAAGAGTGGGAGATACAGATCTAGTTAAAATTCTGGTCTGTAAACCACATTGATGAGACAAATGACTTGTAGCTGGATCACAGAAAGAGAAGTAACTGCAGTAAAACACAAATGCAAAGTTTGGTACAAGTACTTGAATAATAAAAGAATTCTGAAGACACTAGTTTTTAATATGGAAAAATTTGGAAACACTTTGGTTAAATCATCTGAAAATTATTTTAAAGGAATCAGTGTAGATTCATAAATATCTGTTGATTGCATTTTTAATTTTTCTTTAAGCCTAATTTTACCTGTATTTTCATGTCTCACAATGCGAGCATGATAGAAACTATGCAAGAACATCCATAAAATATTTTTCTTCTGATGATATCCTGCCACAATATGAATCACGGCACTCAAGTTCGTCAGAGACAATCTGCCTTGAGAAACTAAATACACCTTCACAAACGTGGCCTTCTCGATATTGTTCTGCAAATGCAATAAAAAGAAAAGTTAAATTTAAAGGTACATTTCTTGTGGGAACAGTAAATTCTGCATTTTTCTTTATAAAAACGTAAGAAACTCTGAATAACTAGTAGGCTTCATTTTCCTCAAGACATAATATTACACAGAAGACTGTATATGCTACTTGAACTTTACACTGTTCGAAATAGGCCAGCAAAGTAACTCAGTACAGCTTGTTTTCATACTGCTTTAAATTTTACATTCCCCTTTGAATTGAATTAACAGCTTAACAGTTTTGGACATTCAAGTCTTCTTGCAAGACAGATATACTGTAGTGACAAAAAGAGGTTTTCTTAAATGATGTTTTCCAGTGTGAAATAAGAAGTGAAAAATACAAGGAAATGACAGTTCAGCTTCCACAACCTATTTGAACGTTTGATGCTCTAGTGAATTGCACAGCAAACAGAACAGGGGGCTTTAGTCAAAGATGTTTGTTTTTAAAAGCTTGATCTGAAAACATCAAGTTCTTCCACACAGGTCACTTCCTTAGTGTTTCAGCTGCTAAGAATTCCACTGCTAATTGATTCCACTGGTGAGCTACAAGATAAAAGCTTTTTTTATTCCATTATCATCCTCAGTCATCTTGTCCACCAGGAAACATTCTGAGTGTGAATGTAAATATAGAACATAAAGTCAAGAATGAAAGGTTTTTCAGTCAGTTATTTCACATTTTTAACAGAAGCACAGATCCACCAGTTCAAGGACAGCTAGTCACCAGGATCCATTTACAGTCCAGTTTCAAGCAGGTGGGTATATTAACCAAAGAGGATTTCTAATATTAACCAAGTGGTCTGCTGTTTGCATCATTGGTCTGAGATTTATAAGATATAACACCACTCTGGTTCACACCATTCCTGTTCTGCTAAGAGAAGTAATTCCCAGAATCAGAGAATCAGTTAGACTGGAAAAGACCTATGAGATTATTAAGTCCAACATATGATTCAACAATACCATGTCCACAAGACTTCGGCACTGAGTGTCACATCCAGTTTTTCCTTAAACACCTCTAGGGACAGTGTCTCCACCATCTCCCTAGTGTGGCACTCCCATTCTAAGGTCTAATCACACTGTCTGTGAAGAAATTGTTCATAAAGTCCAGTCTAAACCTCTCCTAATGCAGCTTAGGAGAGAGAGGAGTGCAGCTTTGCATCTTCTCATCCTGTCTGGGACTGGTTGCCTGAAAGAAGAGGCCAACCCCCACCCCCCACCTCACCAAGTTAGTTAAGACTCTGGTTCAAATGTGCCAGGTGAAATCATGAGTATTTCAGTCTCTTTGAGAAAGTTTGGGATATGGATCTTATCACTTCTGCTACTCTCTACTGCCTGCAGATTAAATCCAGAACACTCTTACCAACATGACAAGTAAAACAATCAAATGCTCCCAGTGAGCTAAAATAGTCTGGTGACAATAGAAATTACAAGGTTGCTTGTTTCACATGATCTGGTGATAAAAGGGCATAACTAAATATAATTACCTTGGAGATCTGGACAATGCGATTGATCTCTGAATCAGCCATTTCTGAAATACATCTTGCTACGTTGATATACATCTCCAGTTCACCTCTCTGCAAACAGAAAATTAAATACATGTCCATTTCTGGCTTTCTTCATCATAAAAATTGGTGAGTTTAGGAACTTGTTCATGATAATGATGAATAATTAATCTATCTTCTAGCCTCACCTAATCTATTTTAGAAAATCTGTATTTGCTGAGGAATTTGACGTACATCAATGTACAAAAACAATGATGTTTGAATACTTTTAAAGAATTTATTCTATTTTTAAAGGCAAAGGGCCATTCTTTGGAAGTATTTTCTGTAGCTAAATAGCTTCTTTAAATCACTGTAAGAAACTGAATCCTCTGTGGGGAAAAAGAAAGCCCTTCTCATTGTTCACTTCTCTTTCATTAAAATTTATTTCAGTACTAATACTGTAATTTTCCATTACTGAATCGTCATCATATTCTAAAATAACCAAAAATAAGTTAAACTGAAATTATGCTGCTATTTTAACTAATATAACTAAAAATTGTACATTTAATTAATGTTTTGAATCTGATGCATCAGTGCAAAAGGACGGGCCTTACCATCATTAAAAAAATACCTAGCTACAGTGTTCATACACCTCATTCATACTCCTCACCTGAACCTCATTTGGAAGAAGCTCATATATCTTCTCCACAGCCTGACACAAAAAGCTCCAGCAAAACTGGGCAGGGTTGGGAAGTTTCATTGCCTGGATGAGCCCCTGTAGAACACACTGGCAAATTTCTGGGTTTTTTGTGCGGTTCTGCACTTCAAATTGTTGTATCAGAAGCACTTCTGTAAAAGACTGTAGTTTGTCTTCTGCAACATGTTGCATCCACAGGGACAGGGACGTGAAAAGATATTTCTGAGTTTTCATCTGAAAAGGAAAATTTTTTGCTCCATTTCAAATTCTAGCTCTTCATTGACCTTGAACTATTGTTGGATAAAATTATAAAAAGAGTGGCTCAAACATGACTTATAAAAGCACGTAAAGTGATAAATATTTCTCAGGTCTTTTCTTCTTCCCTTTTTGTCATGAATTTTTTGAATTAAAAAGAGTTCAAACATGTCAATATTCTGTTTTCATTAAAAACTGAAGAACTTACTTTCAATGAAACTTAGACATCACATCCCCATATGGACAGAGCAATATTTTTACATGGCACCCACTGCATCCCTACATAAAACATACAGACTATCTAGACAGTCAGTGACAGAAGTATGATAGCCATAGAACCATGAATGTTGCTAGTTAGTGAAGAAGAATTAATAACCTGTACAAAATGCAGAGCTTAATTCTCTGTGGCTCATCTTATTTTGTGACCTCAAATTCCCACTGCAGCTGGAAAAGTGGTAGTCAGAAATAAAATCTTTTTTTTTTTGGTACTTTACCAGTTACGTACCTTAAAACTACCAGCAAATGTTTGCATATCTAAGACTAATGAATTAAAACAAAAAACATTCCTTGAAGAGATCACAGAAACAAGCAACTAATTTTCTGAGAATTGTCATGAATCTGCTCCTGAACTTGGATAAAGGAACAGAAATGTGCAGTCAAGTGTTCTGTGGGATTCAGGGAGTTTTACACACTGTACCATGGAATCCACCTTTCAATTCCAGAAGAACAGAAACGCAATGAAGGATAAGACCAAATCTGATTATACTGTAGGTTAGTCTGTTGGGTATCTACAAAATTAAGGCAAGGTTCTCAAGACATAGCTATTTTTACTAGTTAGCTAGATCAAGAGACCTTGCTAGAAAAAGTAGGTAAGCTTTTGGACAGATTAGGGTGGACCTTTTTTAAAGACATTTAGCTGGTAAAAATAAAAGATACTTTTTCTCCCTACATGCCATGCTTTATGTCTCCAGTTTATCAGCACTATAGGTCTTAAGCAATAAAGTAAAATGAGTGTAGCAGGTCTTAAGTCTGCCTTGAATTTCAAGGCCCCAGAATAACCTCTCTCTCACTATAAGTACTCACTAAATGGTATTTCTGAAGAATTATGAACCCAGTAATCCTTTTCTGGTGAGACAGCCTAAACATTGTCACTGAGGAATTTTATATGAAAGAGGTGCTGAGCTCCCACAAGTTTTCTGACATACGTACACTGAGACTGTAGATAAGGGGAGGTGCCACCCACATCCCTAAAAGCATTGCTGCATTTTGAGATGACTGGGCCTGTGTCACAGCCAGTTCAAGGCAGAGATGTTTTACCTCATCACCTAAAACAGAAGAAAACAAACTAAGTTATAAAGAAAATATTTTCCCTTGAAATTTGTTCTCAACTCATAAAATAAAGGAGGGCTATTGTTGTACTAGAGCATTGCATTACAACTTATTTTTCTAAAAATCCTACTTAAAGGATTTTAACATACACATAGCACAAACATTTTTTAACACATACATATTAGAAGACTCTTCTTTACATTAATGCACTTTCAGCAAGAAGTATCAGCATTTGTTCAAGTTATTTCAGTTTAGTCAGGAACAAAAATGTGGGAATGCTAACAAAAGTAAAAATTAAAAAAAAAGCCCTCCTTGCCAAATAAAGTCAATATTTAATCCACAGAAGGAAAAATGAGTCAATATTCCTGGACTATGATGTTGTCTGAAATATAAAACAGCCACAAAACAGATGTACTCTTTCCTCTGAAAATTCCCTGATTTACAAAAATAAGACTCCAAAGTGAAAAGTAGGAATAAAAAAACTCTCCAGACATTTACCAAGTTTCAGCTCTTCATAAGAATGGCAGACCTCAGTATAGGAATCTTTTTCCACTATTTAGAAAATTATTACCCTGTGTAATTTAGTAGAAAGTGCATTTCAAACTAGTGATAGCTAGATGAACTACCAAACAGTTCAAATATGTGAAAAAGTGGCATACAGGCTCTAACATGGGCATTGGATCAAGCATTTACCAGTTACTGGTAACAGGATACAATTAGTTGAGTTTTATGATGGACTCATATAAATAGTTCAAATGAAATGTTCAGGCTACTTTCACCAACATTTTAGGGAACTTCTCAGCTCTGATCTTTAGTTTTTCTTCAGTTAAACAGTATCCACATGGTGATGACAAATATATACTTGCAAACACTAAAAAGTCAGTCTTGAAAGCATAATAAAACTAGCCTCTCCACTAACTTCAAGCCCTGAAGAGGGATCCAAAGTTTGTAAAAGCTGCATTAGTAAAGAACACTTGTGACGTATACAGAAGTCTTAATAGAAAACTACTACTCTTACCAAAGTCCAGCCTCATCAAAGGAGAAAGAATGGATGCCCAGTTTACAGGTGGATACTGATGGCTTTCTCCAACTAATGCAATGGGTGCCAGGGCTACTTTCACCAGTTCAGCTGGGACAGATTCAGGGCCTAGAACAGAAGATTCAGTCTAAATTGTATACACACATATGTGGCTGAACAGCTTAGCAAAAAATGTGAACACTACACTGTAGTTCAAGCTCTAGTAAAGAACTGAAAAGTGTTACAAAATCACTGTTACTTCCCTTTGCATCTGAGAATTAGCCATTTCATTTATAATGAACCGATACATTTTTAATGTCCTGTCAAACTGTTTTTTGTTAGTAATAAACAGAAACTTTCTGGTCCCTTGTTCTTCAGTCAATTTATAAGTTAATTACACATATTCATCATCTAGTAAGGTAGTATTTCTGCATTTCTTATTGGGAGAACAGCAGAGTTTTCTGACAATGTTTTCCTTCCTCATCTTGTAGATGCAGACCAAAAGAACAGTCAGATAAGTGCTAACCTTTGCTACATACCATGTTAACTTATGTCAACATAAGTTAGCTCAGTCCTCCTGGAATCAAAACATGGGCATTTTAACCACCATTTAAAGCAGAACTTGCTTCATAGGACAGCAGTGAGCTCACTTAACTCCATATAGAAGCAATCCTCTCTATCCTCCTTAAGACTACCCTGAGACATCTCTTTTTCCAGGCTTCCTCATGTAAGATGATACTTTCTTCAGGCCTCTTTGCATCTATCCCAGCGGTAATCTGTTTAATACCACTCTGTTACAAAGAATCTTAATCCAGCATCACTGAAATAAGGGGCAGCATAAAGTCGGTCTGATGATGGAGTATTAACTGAGCATACAGGCTAACACTTAAAAATTATTTGACTTTCCTTCTCATAGGGAAGAAACATCATCTCACCAACAGAGAGGGAAGAGAAAAGGGTTTTAAAAGTCAAAAATTAGGTGGAGAAAGCGAAAGTCCTAACTACACAATATTAACTTTTATCTTTTTGATTGTAATTAAATTTCTTTTTTAAACATCTCACATTAGCAAAGTTCAAATCTGTACTTATAAAAGTTCTCTTAGCAAATAAAAGCAAGTGTTTAAGGTCATCTTTTATAGCCATAACAAACTTCCCAGAGTAATACTGTAGTTTGATCCTTACCTTTCTTTCCACCTTCAATAGCAAAGTCAATGGCTGCCCTGATAAAGCTGTTTACAGGTAAGTAGCCAAAATCTGGAGGAACTGTGAAGATAAAAAGACTGCTTATATTCTAAAACATCATCAGCAAAATTATAACCTTCTGCTCTCCCAGGTAAATTTAATGGCTAAACTGAGCTGTGTTTGAGCTAACTGATTCTGTAGGTGACTCAGAGTATTTAGACCACAAGACTGATAGACATATTGGCCTTTTTACCTTTAAGGCAAGCTAAACATTTCTGGTGGTGAGAGGTGCCAGATCTGAAAAAACAAATTCACAGATCAACTGAAAAGCCAGAGATAAGAACTTCCTTAAAAATACATTGGGCACTGCAAGCTAGGCTTTGAAGGGGAGCGCTTCAAAATTTTAAGAAGTCCAATGGAGCAGAGACATTTCATATCTATCTAACTTTGGGCAGGAATGCGTGCATGCAGGCATACATAAGAGCAGAAACTTTGAAAGACTTTTCTCTGTGATGTTCATCTACATTTTGTATTTTTGGTTCCCAGATTAGTTCACACCAAAGCAAACAGCTTCAACTTCATTAGCTTTTGCTTGTTACTGGTATTTCATTATTTATTAATTATCCAGCCTTTACTTCACCAATGGATATTGAAACAACACTTAAAGTTAGCAATGTATCGGCCACCCGGAAAGGGCACAGAACACTAATTTTTTTTATTTCAGCTAACCAGAGAAGATCTATTCTAGGAAAACACTTCTAAAACGTTAGCTTTATCTCATGTGTCCCTCACTGTCTTTTTAGTGATGGTGTGCTTTTTGTGTGGTATGCTATTTCTACATGTTCTTTAGGAAGCAGTAATAAAGTATCTTACCAGATGCCCTGTTCTGGGTAGAAGACAAACAGGACATGTGAAGACGTCCCAGAAGTCTTGCTGCATTTGTCTGAAGACCAATCTGCTCAGAGAAACTAATTATCTGTTGAGACAAAGCACTAGTTAGACAAATTTCCCTACACTGCCTCATTCAAGCTGGACACAAACATTACGTAACTACTTTTAAACAGACTTGTCTTGCTTGTGCAAGGTGTGAAGGTATGCTAGTGCATTATCCAAAGGAGGAAACACCTTCTTACCTGTGTAAGGGTTCTGATCACTTCATTCAGCTTACTTTGAAACTGTGAGGACTGAATGCTCTCAGATTTCAGCTGCAAGAGAAAAAGAGGTTAATTTTGTAAGAGACAAAAAAGAAGCAAAAAACAGAAAAAAGTCTGAAAACAGATTACATTTGCACTCATGCCTTTCTCTGGGAGTGGGAGAGAGAAAAGGAGAAAGCTTACATGGGCTCAAAACTTTTCCCCAGTGGCATTGCACATGGGCCATATGATGGCAAATGGAGCAAGCCCCATTTTAAGCACTGCAATTCAATGTTGCTTGAATTAACCAAACATGAATTATTGCAAAAATGTGATGTCCTGGTTTACAGCCATGGCTGTAGGAATGGGAAGCATGCATCCCATCTTGCCTTCTAGGCAAATTTCTCCATGAGATTAAGGTACCATTTGCTTGCATATTCTGACCTGTATCATGCCTCCTTCAGAGCCCACCAGTGCAACCAGCCCACTGACAGCAGCCAGACGTTCCATTGTTGGAGAACCCTGGAAGCATAATTCAGGGCCAGTGAGCCAATGTGATGACACAACAGTACTGCAGGACTAAATGCTTGTTCTTCCAATTTAAAAACCATGACTACTATCACTAGCACACCTCTAATCCAATAGCCTTTTCAGATCAGACTCCAGCATGGTAGATAATACTAATCCCTCTCTTGATGAATGAAAGCTTTATGAATGAAGGAATGAGCTTCCTCCTCACTCCTCCAAATCTGAAATCATCATGGATTGACAAATCATTTTTTCTCCTAGCACAATCTGTATTCCACAAAATATACCAGTGCAATTCAACTCAAAACCAGTTTCTTTATTGATAATTACCTTTAGCTGCAATCTTAATATGTAAATTTAGAGTTTGATTTGAAACACTTAACTTTTCCAGATAAATTAAAATAATTTTAATGACTAAGGCAGTATAATCACACTTCTTTTTTCTTTCTTTTTTGACAAGCAGCACCTGATTTCACAAGACACTTTCACTTAATAACCTAGACTTTATCCTTGGGCACTGTTCCAAATTAGTGAATATGTCCAAATTAAGACCTCATTGAGATAAGCATTTCTCATAAGTTATCCAAATTGAAGAGAAACAGGGATTTTTTTCCCTTTAGCAAACAGCCCAAAATTATCCTCTTGCTTCCAAATATCAAACAGCATATTCAGACAGTTCTAACTTTTCCTAACATCACTCCTTACAAGAAGCACAGAAAATTATGTTTTTGCTGTTAATTTTAAACTGCACACCATCCCCTCCCCACCTCCTCTATCCCCACCTATGCAAAAAAAAAACCTAAACCAACTAAACAAGTGCAAAACCCAAGATATGCATAGGAACTCCTTTACCTCTGCAAGCACAATTTTTATCCAGGCTGGCATTAGTCTGTTACTCAGATCTTCAGCTTTCCCATGACCACAAGCTGACAATCCATGTACTATTGCACCTAAAGCTAAAGCAAAGCTGTACGTCTGTAAGGTAAAAAAGAACTTATTAAAACAGATTTTACAAAGGAATCTATATTTTTATACATTTATTATTGAAACATTACTCACATATTTATCATTTCCCAACAATCTTTGTCTAGAATATCAGATACTTTATTTCAAGTGACATGGGATTTTCTAAGATTAAATCTTTGACACATAGAGCCTTGGTTTTAGAGCAGATTTTCTGACATGAAGTCTAGCACAGGTAGGTAGCTCTGACTTCCTATTTTTCAGATAAACATTCTGAACAGTTGATTAATATAATAGCAGGCTTTGATTCAAAATGGTTGCCTCCCCTGGCTACTTCATTTCCTGGCAAACATTAACCAGAAAAGAATCTGCACTAAAATATTGAGATTATTTTTCGCAATTTGAGGGGTACCCTAGGACACTAGGGAGGAAACGCACACCTGTAGGAAGCTGTGGCTATGTTTATGGTTATGCACTGTCAGTTTTTCAGGCACAGCAAAAATTCAAAACAGCACAGTTGATGTATTTTCCCACCAAGAAAAAGAAATTATAGAAATATGCTATAAAAGAGACAAAAAATGGCAAGATACAGGGACTAAAGACATGAAATGTAACAATTTCTCTTCTAAATGCAATCAAACACATGCAACTTGTTTTTATTTCACTGTCTGGTAATTGCTATATGCATTAATGAATCAAGTGGTAATCTTAGTAATTGTGTGGTATGCAAAATACATTCATCAATATTAATTAATGATGAAAGTGGAGCAAGATAATTGCCTTGAATTACAGTTCAGGAAAAGCAGTATCTAATATTAAAGAGATAAAGAGAGAAAGAAAACTGAAGCAAAGCCCAAATACAGAACTATTACCTGCTGATTATTTTCTGCTAAGGTCCGTAGCTTGCTCATAGCCTTCTCAGCCTCAGCTGCTTCTATGATTCCAACACTGAAAGCAGAGACACAGGAACAGGCCACAGAATAGGCAAGTACCTGAAAAACATTTTATTCCATGAACTAGTCTCTAATCAAGCTCACTGTAACAATGGTCACATTGAATAATGTGCCAGCATGAGAGAAAAGATGTAACATTTTCAGTTTATACTTCCAGATATTTATTCCCTCTCTGAAAGACTCTTCATTGATGCTAATAATGTTAAACAAACGCAACTAAAGCTTTGAAGTACCTCTGGTTTTACAGAGGTCAAACTCCTGACCTTCCACACAAATGTAGGTATTCTCTATATACAAGTATCTGATCATTATTTATGTAACCATACTCAGCATGCTGTGCTCCCATCAAGCAGGTCTGTCAGGCCAGAAAATCAGCACATAGAACTGCCTCTCACACACATCCCACAACATCAGCCTCCTATCCTTGCAGAAGGATTCACCAGCAACATTGCTTTTCTGTTCTGCCATGGAGAATAAGTGAACTAACTACCAACAAAGCAAGTGTGCTTTGTTTAAACTCCTCTGTATCAAAGTTAAGCAGCAGAACAACACATGACTCTGAGGGAAGCAGAGAGCACCCGCCTACTGCGCAGGACTGACATCAATTTGACCTCTAGCAAGTAATGTGCAGATTGCTGCAGCAGGCCAATGGGTTATGTGCAAATCACCTACAGTTCTGAAAGAGTCTCCTGTGCATCTCATATAGTAGCATTCATCCTAGAGTGCTGCCCAAATTTTACTCATCTCTACAAATCCTTACAGAGGTTTTAATTGCAAAGGGTAAGTTTTCTTTTTCTTTCCGAATTGTCTCATGATGTTAAACAGTTACTGCCTTTCACCTCAGAAGTTGCTGTATTGAACTCAGTTTAATTTCAATAATGCACTTGAAGATCTCTGGGGACACATAAATTACTTCATAGCTGTAAGTAATTTTAATGCATGAAAAAGACTAATCCCCAACACATATGTACTGCCAAAAAAATAAAACTCCATCTATGAAGATGTTTAATAAAGAGCTTTCAGAACACTACCAACAGGGGGAAAAGAATAATGCTATCAATCTCTATTGACTCCTGTAAGAAAAGCAGAGGATTACGCAACTCAACTGCTCAGCTGCTCCCGTCTTACATCTATCATATATAGACAGTGTTGCTTTTCTCGTGCAAAACATTTGCTTGTTCTGATTTTTGTTTTCTGTGGCAAACTATTTGAATTTCATCAGCTTTCATTCTCAAGTTTTACCTCAGCAGAGTTATAGGCTAAGTATATGGACCATGTCAAAACTTACAGGATGTATCCTGGAAAAAAACTCCCTGAAATGCAGGGCTCAGTTTAAGTTTTCAAAACATAAAGAAAACATTAATGGGGCCATAGCAGCATGCACAAGTACAGAATTCACATTAGCTAGTGACACAAAATTTCAAAGAAATATACAGAAGACATATTGAAAGGATGAAGTATTAGCATTTAAGTTCTCTCTGAGAGTAACTTGTTGTCTACTTTTAGTAGATCAGCTGAGCAGTAAACAACTGTATGTAAGAGACCCATATTCATAGTTACTCATGATCCAACTTTCAACAGTTTTATTTGGGGTTAAGGAATTAAAGACCTTTAAAGGATCATTTCTGTTATCTTCAGGCAGTTTCTTTTAATGTCTTTGCAAGATTACACATTATTCTATTCTTATTATTGCTGTTATTATCACTTTTTTTCCCAGCAGACATAAACCCACACATTGTGAAAGAAAAAGTAGAAATTAAGCCTTCCAGTATCACAGATAAAAAAAGTTTCAGCAAAAAGACTGTAATTATTAAAGGGACAAAACAAAATAAAAGGAAGACTTAAAATTTGTGATAAAATAGGTCATACCTCTTGGACTCCTCTGGTTTGGTCCTCACTGCTGTCCAGGTATTTGTAGAGTTTTCGCAATGAAGCAGAAACATGCACTCGTGATTCTGTTTGGCTACTGTGACTCATAAATGAAAGAACAAGTCCTACTCCTAAAATACATCCAGTGCTTTAAGAGAAAACAAAAGAGAAAAGATTAAGTATGCTTTGGCTGCTCTGAACTCCCTTTAAACCCCAATAAAGTTTGTGAGTAAGAAGACCTCTTGGCCTTGCCTGATAACTAGCCCTGTAGATAATTTATTACCACAGTCAATTTTGCAAATGCTTTTTATTTCACACATCATTTTCAAGAAACACCAGACAAAAGAAGAGCATAAGAAGAAAGTGTTTATTTAAATAGTAAGTCCTACACATACAGCCTCACTATTCCTTCTGTCTCTGAAGAACCAGTAGTCCCAACAACAAGTGCCATAAACTAGTATAAAGGAAGTATTGATCCAAATTTCTGTGTGTCCTGATAGTATAAACTAGGAAATCCCAATTAGACATACTAAACGCAAGTTCAATGAGTGAATTAGCATCTGCTGCTGTCAGACCCCTTCAAGAGCTGTTTCACTTGCAAAAGTAATAAAATTAGTAAAAATTAATAAAATTAAGCCAGAGAACTGCTAAGTTGGCTTTCTTAGTCAGGTAAGAAATCAAGGTATTCACCTGCATTTCCTAACAGGAATGGTCAGGTGTGCATTCTAACTTGTACGTACTAAAATATGCTACAGTGGAGCAGCTTCATCAAGGTAGACATATCCAGCACAACTAACTGTTTGATGCTGAGGATACTTAAAATTGCAACAAGAACGTAGTTTCAAAGGACATAATTTAGTAGGGCAGCTGGCACAAACGTCTCCACAGTCTCCACCTCTCTTTCAGATTTTTGTTGAGAAATTCCATTCTGGACCAAAGATCTTTTACTAAATTCTGCATATGTGCTCCCATAACAAGTTCCAAGTCATCAGGTTTGTCAGAAAACTTCCTAACAGTTCTGGCTTTCATCATGAGATACTAAAACATAGCAGACACTTATTTAATCAGTTTTCATTCTCAACGTGATCTCTCACTGGTACACATCCCCAGTTGCACTTATTTGTAGATGATTGTTTTCCCCCCATGCACATCTCACTGACACTGCTTGTAGCAAGCAGCAAGCAGTGAAATGGACATGGCTAGGATCTTAGGCATTCTTCTATCCAACTTAAAAATAGCAAGAAAAAAAAAGCTGCTGCTTTTACTCAGGTAAGTAAAAAAGAGACATCTGAAAATAATTTCAGTCATATTTTTAAGATAATGTTTTACAGTAACTGGGGATTAAGGATGATTGAGCATGGCTAGAAGACACAGAGGGGTGCCTTGGGAGTGATATTTTTTTTCAGCAAAGACCAAACAAACCTTTTTAAACAATTGATATATCTGAATTAATGATTAATGACTAGCCAATAAAACAAGGGCATGGCACATTATTGGATACTAAAGAAAGAATAAAACTTCACCTTCTCTGCCCCACTTTTTGTAACTAACAATTGCTCTCATTTGGCTGCCTTATTTGTGAGCTATATAAAATGAGTATTAGGCATTTTTCATCTACATGATATCTCAAATTTCCTAGCACACTTTAAGTGCTTTACTGCCAAAGCATCAGGTTGCAGGGAGTCCTGCCTTCCACTGGGCGCAGCCTGAGCCTGGACAGCACTGATTGCCACACCTGCACTGCTCAGCAGACCTATGCTCAAAACACTGTCAGCCTGTTTTTTGTGAAAAAGAAAATCACCGATTTAGCAGGAGTGAAACACTGGTGAAAATGCTCATGCCTCACAGCTAATCATGCCTTTGTCACACTCGATGAAAAGGCTGGAAAGGACTTTCCTTTGGAACAGCAGGTTACAAGTAGAAATGCAAAACTTGGACAACTCTGCAACATTTACAGTTCGACATTACTTCTTTGCTCACAGAGAGAACTTGTACTAGACACCTTTAAAAACCTTTAAACCCACAGACAGCACAAAAAACCCTCTCTACAATCTTCCCTCTCCTGCTTGCCATTGTTTCATACTCTTCTGGCAACCTCTTGCTGCCAGAAAAGTCTGGCTTGGCTCTTCCCTGAGGTTTTGATCTCCAGCTAACAGGCTGCACAAACCAGCAATAGGCATGACAAAGGGGCGCAGCTGGTAGAGTCTCTGTGTACTGTGTGTCTCACCCTGTGCCACTCAAAAGGCAACAGAAATCCTCACTAAGCTGTACAGGTTCACAGCCCAATGGTGCACAGCTATGACTCCTCAGAGCTTTTCAGAAAGTGCACTGGAGAAAGGAGGGCAAAGGAAAATGGGAATTATTGCTGCGTCTTTTGAAAAGTGAAGAGCTGGGCAGAGTAATGCTCAAACTGAAAGAAAACCTTATGCACCCACACTGAGCCACTCAAGATACTGCAGTTCCTCCCGTGATTTGAAAGAGAAATGACTGCTGTGGAAGAAACATCCTGCCATGCTAAGTTAGCTGTCTCATGGCAACTGACAGGTGTTTTATTGTCTAAGGAGATTCAAGTTCTAACTGTAAAAACTTAAGCAATGCAAAGTCTGTGACTGACTCTGTTTTAGGGAGCATACCTCCAAAGGGCCTTTCCAGCCTGCCTGAACTGGTGATTATATGCAAAGTACTCAGAACCTGCTGTCTCCTTGTCCTATTCTTATACTTTTCTGTGTAGAATTAAGGGAGAAAGTGTGAATTTAAAAGGTATAGCTCGAAATAAAGTATCACCAGTAATAAAGGAAACTCACTTGTACTCCAGACTGGTGTCAAAGCAACAGTTCTCCAACACATCCAGGGATTTCATCAAAACGAAGTTCATCTGTTGACCAGGTAAATCACTACGAAACCAAATCAAAACAGGAACAAAAAAAAAGATCCAATCCAGTAGAAAAAGGAACTTGATAAACATCATCTCAGCTAGATGTGTAACTATTCATAAGCTGAAAATTCATGACATTTCACACTATTAGCTTTGTCAATCTCTCTCCACCTCATTGCCTAAGTTACTGATAAAAAAGACGCATTTATATCTCACTCCAAAGATGTCATACGTAAACCCCTCTTATAAAACATATACTCAATTTTCATAATGAACTGGACATCTTTAATGGAAACTAGATCTATAATCTGATATAAGCTATAGCTACATTCCTATGAGTTTTGATTTGTTGCACTACAATGCTTTGAAGAATCTGTAAGATTAAGCTTTCAAACCATGCAGTGCAGTGAAAGAGTAAAACTAGTCTGCAAGAAATGGTTAGAAAAATGTATTCACTTAACATCCCTCACCACAGAAATGAAACAAACACAAACCCCCAAAATACTGATTCACATACTCCAAAATACTGGGCTGATGTAACTTCATTCTCTTTAAGTGCCTTTTAATGCTTGTATGCAGCTCAGTTGTCCCACTGACTAAACATCCAAAGGTAGTCCATTCCCAAATTATATGACCGAGTCAGTGGCAGTAAGGCATCAAGACACCAAAACATGAAGATTAGAATTCAGCAATGCTTCAGTTTTATCAAAATCAGATGCCTTAGAAACATTAGTTTCACTGAGCAAATTAACAATGACAATCAAATCTGTTTGGTACCTGTGCTTGTACACTAATTAATTTTTTTTTTTTTAATGGGTATACAAGAAGAAAAAATCCCTAGTAGTCAAAACTCTGGAGGAATATAAAGCCAAACCTAATTCTTAATTTCTCAGGAATCACCAGAAATTTGCAAGTGAGGCCAACCTTTCTTAAAAGGAAGCATTTTCTAACAACTTCAGAACACCTGTGTGCTGCCAACACAGCTGTAACAGCATGCTTTAAAGACAGGTCATTACACTCCTTCCATCCTCACATTTGTAACTCACATGATGTAAGTGAACACTGTCACATGTCCAGAGCACCACTTACACAGGAACCAATGAGGGCTGTGAATTATTTTACAACTATGTCTTCCAGTGTAACTAGTCCCTTTTAAAAAATCTGTTGTTCTTCTAGCTGACTGCTTTGCTCTCTGTACCTTAGGATATTATGAAAATTAGTCACTTGTCCTGAAGGAATGACAAAATACCTAGGATAGCTCTGGAGGGGTCTAAATTGGAGAGGGGGAAGACTGATAATAAGAGGCACCATTTAAGAAACATCACAAAACCCTTCAAGAATCATTTGCCTATGACTTGTAAATACTTTAATTCCTCAGATCTTAAGGCCACATGAAGAAAAAGGAAGTTACCTATGCAACTACATTAAATATGGCAGTTCTCACCTGACTTTTTCTTCATATAAACGTGAGATGAACATCCCCAAACCAAGACCCATGTGGATTTGAACAGCTTGAGACTCATCAGCATTTGGCTTCCCAGGTAACCTGTCAGTCAGCATACTCAGGACCTCCTCAATCTTTTCCTTGCATGATACAATGAAAATTGGCACCAGGAGAGACAAAGCTGTGGCTGCACAGGTTCGAGCTATAGTACTAGCAGTATTTTCACCTGAGTAAGATTTCTAGAAAAACACAAAAAAACATAAAAGAGAGCATTTTTTTTCTCTTATGCCTTTTCCAGGTGACAACACTGAGCATTTGAGGAATTTAAAATAAACACCTACAGAGCAAACAGCAGTACAGCTGCATTGCAATCCGACATTCCTTGCGTGTGGCTTTTACCGTTTTGATAATAAAGACAAAAACTTCAAGCAAACACAAATATAAACAGAAAGCACAATGAAAGAAAATTAACAAGAGCAAGAAGAGTCTTGATTTTCCCCTATTCCAACTACTATAGCTCAAACAGAACCAGGAAACTTCATTATTAGAACTCCAGGTGTGAAATATAGATATATTGCCTTGCCTTTAGTACCACAGCACATACCTGGTAGAACCATGGGAAGACCTGACCTTTCGGCTGGTAGCGGCTATTCACAATACTCAAGAGGGTCTCTGTGACCATGGAAATCCATTGTTTCATAGGAATAAAATCAGGTTCCGTCTATAAAAATCAAACCCAATTGGTCATCATTATTTTTTCTTAAAGCAAGTTCTGCCTAAACAGAAGCTCAGCTGATGATGTTCCAGCTGCGATCCATCATGAATGAGATTATTTTGTCATTCCTATGTAGGGCAAGTATCATCATTTATTTGTCAGTGCTGGCTCTCCAGACACTACTTTTGAACAAGTACCATTCAGTAGAGCCAAAAATTATGAAATTATGAAAGAGTTTGGCTGCCTCAGTGTCCATAGAGTGACCTCTATCTCATCTGTCAAAATGGCCAAATAAATGACCATTTAGATTTTATGCTTCTTGTGACAAGGCACATGCATACCCTACCTGCTTGGGTACCACAGAATGTGACAGATGGCATTCACTGAGTATGATGAAATTTGAACTTGAAAATGTTAAGTACTTCACATGCACTTACCAGCCCCCCCAAACACCTGGTCAATACTTCTCTGTATTCCACAAACAGAAGGGACCTCCCCCAGATTCACTCACCTCAGGTACCCCTTCAGTGTCTGAAGAAAGGCTGCTTTCGTATTTGGTTACAGCAACTGCAAGGCCAGTTAAAGCAAAAATAGAGTTTCCTTTCACCACTGGGCTGTCTCTGAAGAGAAAAAAGAAAACATTTAAGAAACGCGGTAGAGATGCTGGCAACAAAACATTTATCAAAGCATAAAAGTTATGCTACAGATGATCCAGAAGGGAAGATCTTTGCCCCTAGCAACTTCATCGGGCTCTCTTCTAGCTCAGCAGCAATCTGTTACATTTCATCTTCAGGAATTAGAGAAAGAATGGAGGGAAGAAGTGTTCAGTATTTTTTTTTCTTGTCTGTCTTTTATATAAAGGCTACTACACACACAGTTGTATAAAAACAGAAGCTTTCTTCCACTATAATAAGGAATGCTACCCTGCAGAGCAAGTAGCACTCACAGAAATGCAGCAGTTGGCCTTAGCCAGTACCATTTCCATAGAGGACAAAACAAAAACATCTTCAAATGGAGAATGCTGGAGAGGCAGATGCCACCTCATTGCAAGATGCCGCTTCACAGCATGAGAAGATTTAGCAGAGCAGCCATTATTATCAGCTTAAAAAAAAGTTTCTGATTATTTCCTTACACTACAAAAACACTACCATCATGGAAAATGATAGGATTAATCACTTCTATGACAGTGCAAACCTGTAAGGAAATCAAGTAAGAAAATCTGACAAAAACCAGAGAAAACATACCTGTGTTCAGTTTAGTATAAGGAAGTATGTTGATATTCTAGTCATTCCCAGAAAAAAAAAAACTGCAATATAATCCTGATGGAACTCTCTTACATCATTTTACAAAAGCACCTGAACAACTTGACTGTACAAGACCACTTACAGGCCAATAGACTTTTCACATCAGTCTTCAATTTCTAAAAACTTCCTTGACTGCTGCTGCGAAAATATATTTACACAGCCAACCTGGCATTTATTCCAGATCCAAAGACATCATTGTCACAGTAAAAGTATTTTCTGGAGTTCTATTTTGCTTTTTAAAACAAGAAACATGAATCTTAGTGGAATGTCATCATTTGGAACAGTGAAATTACCTTCTCTCAGATAAGAGGTACTTGCAAATAATTACAAAGTACTTAGTTAAGTTATTTGAAGTCTCTCAGTATCTTTTGCCTTAAATAATTTCCTAAGCTTCTAAAAGGCAACATTTTATTATGTACCTCAGAGAGAAACTTCTAAATCCACACACTCATAAAACCTGGATGCTTTAAACTTAATGAAGGCAAAAATCATCTTAAAAAGATCTAGGAGGAAAAGAAGCAGTGTCCCACTCTTTATTCAAAATATGGGAAAAAAACATCATCTGTAGTAATTTAGCAGTCCTTACTTGGAAGCACCTTTGATGACATCGGTCAACATATCTCTGACCCTGCAAGAGAACAGAAAGAATTTACACCACGGTTATTACTGTATAGCATGATCTCAGCTAAATTCCTCTTCTGTCTTACATGAGGCTGTGATCTACAGGTTAACAACTGTATCAGCTGATGAGAAGACAGTGCAAAATAATTACAAGCCTTTAATCGGTAAGAAATTTTTGCACCACCCCAAGTTTCTTCAGGTTCATGTGCACTCCCAGTGTTTCATAAAGGGCTCTTATTTGTCTTAATACCACTCTTTGTAAAATGCTGGTTCAGGAGCACATCAAACGCCTAAGCTTCCAGATCATTGTGCTATGTTCTAGCATAATGAAATCTGAATGCTTTATAAAGGACAACGATTACAATTTATTCTACAGTTTATTTCTGGAAACCACTACAGACAGTTATGCTATAACATGGTATATAAACTTGAATCAATTTAAATTAAAGCCATAGGAGTGGTTACAATTTCTTACACATTATTATAGTTGATTTATAACAAGCTACTTGTTTTCAATTGTTTCATTTTGCATTCATATCAAGACTAAAGCAGAGACACAATCAATCTCCTACACTGAAAGGTGTGGATGAGGAGAGAGATCCTCTATTCTAAAACATAAAATTCTGTCATCGCCATGAATGTCATTCTACATAAAAAAACAACTTTAGACTGAAAATGCATGTCCCCTAAAACAGAGCTGTATGTTATAAGACTGAGTTACACCCAAGCTTTCAAAGAAATCTACCCACATCTGTCTTCACAATCACACTGCTTTTACACAGTTTCAAAGCCACCACACTAGAAGCATTTACAACTTGGTGAACACCAATGCAAAACTGCACCAAAAATATTTGCAAAATTTACATAATAAAGGATTAACACTAAAGTTTATACCACATTGTCCACAATTAGGTTAACCCTAGTGAGCAACAAAAATGCTTAACAGATGCTGAAGTTAGGGCCCTGAGGAACCAAGCAAATAATTGTGAACTGGAAAAGAAACTAAAGCTACTACTGGGCTCCAGTTAATTTCCTGCTTTGATTTTTTTCCTGATAAAGGGAATTCTGTTCACTTTTGACATAGCTTACATTATCACCATTTAGGAAATAAAGAACAGAAATTCTTTCAGGAGAAATCTATGAAAGCAGCATTGCTACAGGCCTTTTTATACCCTATCAAGAGAAGGATCAGTTACTAATAAAGTACTTTTCTACAACACTGTAGCATTCTGGATCTTACAAAGCAAGCATCTACTCCAGAATTAGCTAGAATTCAGAACAATTTCTGAATTCCTCTTGAGTGGGACTTAATAACACACCTTTTAGATTGAAACACACAAAAAGCATTTTGGCTTTGTACATATTTTGATTCCAATACACTTAAGAACAAGCACAAACCGAGATAATTATACTGTCCATGGATAGATAGTTTTTTCTCTTGTAAAGCCTCCCACTTTGCACCTTCTTCTCCTGGCCATGCACATACATGGCTAAATCCTGACTGAGAAACACTTCTCATCTGACAAGAACAGAATTAGTGCAGAATATGGATCAGGGTGTGCATCATGTGTTTGCTTTAAACAAAATTTTCACACTCAATAATGGTAACTTAGCATCAGTCCACCATGACATATGTCAGATTGTGACTTGCATTCCTTTCATCAAGGTATTTTCAGTGAAATAGCTCATTAAACTCTCAAGAAGGAAATTTTTATCTTTGCATAACCCTTCTCCTTTAGCATCCTATAAAACCACGGCATTACTTCACTCTTTCCAGCTGCTCACCCTACAAAGTTTTCAGGCTCTGCAGAGGGGAACCCACGCATATGGAAACCCTTACAATTACCCAATATTCCTCCTTTCCACTTGCCTCTCCCACTATGGTCACTGTATCTGGTGGTTGGTTGTTGCTGAGTTTCAGGTTCTTTTTTCATTAGTGCTCATATAGTCTTTAAACTTGTAAAATTGAAGGCTTTTAAACCTTGTCCTCCTCTGTCCCCTTACTTGCCACTACAAGTGGTCAGGAGCACATAGGCACTTTCTTACCACAGCCAGGCTGTAAATTGTTTGTACTGCACCTCTTCAGGATCCTCTTTTCCATGTTTTAACTGCATCTCCAGCTCTGCCTGCCTCCCCTGCAGAATTGCAAAAAAAGTAAAAAATGGATCTTATAAGCTTTATTTACATAATATTTCTTCAGAGAACATTCAGGAAACACATGTAGCCTAACCTAAGGGCTAGTTCATAAGTGACCTTGACTGCTTTGCATAGGGGTCCCACTGTAATACACAATATATTAGGGAGAAGAATCCATAATTTTTTGTTCTGAGTAAGAAAAACAAACTGCAGATGGCATAAACGACCACAAATACTGAGGCATCTATCTAGTACATGCAGAGCCAAGTTCCCTTGGGAAGGGCTACAACAAGCAGGGACCAAGCTTTAGAAGCCTGATAGCTAAAATGGATTCCAACAGCAAAATATTGCTTTCTTGATGCTCTACTTAGGGCAATATTCCTCATTCTTTTACTTTACATAACACTGACTTCCCTGTGATTTCCTACACCATTCTTTCTGTACATTTGAAGAGGCGATATAGATTCTGCCCTCTAACATGCTGCAACATGTTGTAACATATATGTTATCTAAAAATATCTAAAGCAGCTTTGTTTTAACATTCTGTCACAAATCAAGAGAACTATAACTTAACTTGTTTAGGTTGTGAATTACTGCTCCTTAGCAGATTATTAGGCCTTAAATGAAAAAATACACATGCTGTATTTTTTGGTATTCAATGCTTGTAGTTTGGATGTACATATCAACCTGAAAATACAACACAGTGAATCTTGACAATCCAGGTCTCACTCAAAAAGTGACCCTCCACAGAGATTCTCCAAAGATGTACTCCAAAGGAGTACATCAACACACTGGCTAAAAAGAAGGCAGTGTAGCAGCTCAGAAACACTGCATTATGTACTATCCATATATATCCACTTATCTTATATTGCAGTCTCTTTTGGCCACCTCTGAGGAAATGTACTAGAAAAGTGTAAGGATTAAGTAAGAAGCAACAAACACAGGCTCTACTGTCCTGTAAAATGGCAAGAAATCCTACTGATCCTTTAGAAAAAATCTGGTACATGCTAAGCTCTCTGTGAAATATTGCCTTGGAAGGGAAGAAAAATAAGAAAGTAATTAAATGCAAGAGACAATGTCCCTCAAGACCTAAATCTGCAATTTGAATAGTTGCTGTTTATTTTGTAATGGGGTTGGCTTGGTAGAGGATCTTGCATTTTGTTGATGGTCAAGATAAAAATTGTTTTGAAAATGTGAAAGAAGCATATGTTTTGCTGCACAGCAAAACAAGAAGCAAAGCTTCTAGAATTTGTTTAGCAACCTGAGCTGCTCGTGCTGAAAACAGCTGATGTGGCCTGGAAATACAAACAAATAAACCCTTCTAGTAGCACAAAGAGAGCATTCTGGAAAGAAGCTATTTGCTAAACTTTTTTTAGATAATTTTCCTGTTGAAAATCAAATTATACTACATTGCTCTAGATACCAGGTCAGCTAACCTAATAAGAGAATTTAAGATATTTCTTAATCATTAGATAAGGTAGAAAAAATTGAAAGAGGAGTCTCTTACAGTGCAGTAGAATGACATGCTGATTAAGGGGAAGTTCTTTTTAATGAATCATCTCAATAGCTTCTGTCTCCTTTATGGTACTACTATATCAAAATTTCTATGCAAGCAATAGGTTAGAGCTCTAGCTAACATTTCATCTTCTAAAAATTTTAAAAATTGACACTTTCTGTAAGCTGACACATGAACAAACCTGCATGAACCTGAACTGTAAATAGAAACTGCACTTCTATAAAGCATCCCAGACTGTGCTGTTAGTAGCTGAAGACTCATTTTTATTTCTTTTTTATAAATGTTATAATCAAGCACCTTAAGCTTTACTTTTTTTAACTTGTATGAGTTACCAGCTCTTTCTGGTAAAATTAAAACCCGTACCACTTGAATAAGCATGAATGTCCACAATAATATACACCTCAAAATTACCTGCAGGACTGCACTGTAGGTTCGACTCATAAATCCTAACCAGGTCTGTGGCAGCAATATGGAGTGGTGCCATTCAGAAGGCTGAATATTAACCTGTGCAACACACCAGAAAGGTTAGAAGCAGTTACATTAAGTCCAATATATGCAGAATCTATGTTCTCCAGTCTATGATTTGCAGACAAACATTCACTCATTTCCACGGCCCATTACACAAGGCTGTAGGAAATTAAAATGATCAGGTACTTTATTCTCCTTTCTGATTTTACCCACACCAAGTTACTTTCAACTTCATTAGCCAGGCCAGTCAGAAGTGGTTTCTTGAGGCGGTGCCACAAGTAATTGATCCCAGAGAGACTGTGAAACTGTATGAGGCAATAAGCACAACACTTAGCAGCACTGGCAAATGTTTCTTCACAGTTTGTGAAGATCTTAGAAGTTTCTAAAAGCATTGTTAACCAAGATAAATAACTCACCTCCCCCTGTATCATTATTTTCTGGAGTCTTCCTACTTATTCATCTTTATTTTATGCCCCTAATTATCTATGTAAAGTAGTCAGTATTCTTTCTTCACTTGGACTTTTTAACCAAAAACAAAAGACCATCCTAAAGCTGTATGCTCACTGCTTTCAGTGAACCCGAAAGACTTGTACTAATACATCTATACAAATAAAACTATTCTAAAAGTCAATTAAAAAAAACAACATACTCCATCTTGTAGACAATACAAATATGACCTGTAGTAAAAACCAGGAAATTTCATCCTAATAATGACTAATAAACACTAGTCCTTCCTTTTAGTTAAAATTATATTCACACCTCATGTCTGCCCATCAATTCCTCCAAAAGTTTAGGAGCAGTCAAGATTCCAATCAGAATTACTTTCTCTGGCTTCCTGAGAAACCTGCAGCAAGTCCAGTCTTCCCCTCAGCCTCTACTCTGAAACTATTTCAGACTTGTGCATTAGACTATATAGTGTAATTCTGCACATCAACAGACAGCTAAACATGAGTCAGCATGTGCCAAGGTGGCCAAGAAGGGCTGGATCAACAATGGTGTGGCAGCAGGGCCAGGGCAGTGATTATATCTGTGTCCTCGGAACTGGGGAGACCACACCTTGAATCCTGTCTTAATTTCTGAGCCCCTCACTTCAGGAAGAATGCCGAGATGCTGGAGCATGTCCAGAGAAGGACAGCAGAGCTAGTGAGTCATCTGGAGCACAAGTCCTGCTTATTAGGACTCCCTGAGGGAGCTGGGGCTATGTATCCTGGAGAAAAGATGATCATCTGGGCCTTACTGCTCTCTACAACCACCTGAAAGGAGGGTGTAGCCCGGTGGGGATTGGTCTTTTCTCTCAGATAATAATGGACAGGACAAGAGTACATAGTTGAAACTGTGCCAGGGAAGACTCAGTCTGGATATCAGGAGGAATTTCTTAATGTAAAGATCTGTTAAGCATTGGAATGGACTGTCCAGGGAGGAGGAGTATTCACCATCCCTGAAGGTGTTCAACAAATGTCTGAATGCGGCACTTAGTGCTATAGTCTAGATGAGAAGGTGGTGACTGGTCAAAGATTGGTCCCAATGAGGTCTTCTCCAACCTAAATGAGTCTGTGATTCAGATTTAACTGGTCTTGCAGTGATTTGTGAAGTTCCCCATGTAATCCACACTTGTGAAAGCCAGCAAAAGCAGACCTGCAAAATACTGTATGAATATACAATATTCATGCAGGAATTAATTACAAAGCTTTAGGCATTTTGTGGCATTTCAAACATCTAAGACAATATGGTCTACCAGGAACACCTAAAATTTATGTATGTGTTTGATGACAATAGAACTGCTGAGGTGCTTTTCATTAATTAACTCTCTTCATGGCAGCAAGCATTTTGCATGCATGTGGAATATGAGGAAGGAAAGAGGGAACTGAACACCTTCATATAACAAAGAACATTCAAAATTCATCTACAATTGAAAATGACTGGACATAGTGCTGAACATTTTCATACAAGCAGTACTGCAACCTGCTATGTCAGTACAGGAAACCAGTAGCCTTTACTTGTCATCTATTGCTGGATATGAAGGGTAACAACAACTAGACTAAGTGTTGAGTAATTAATACTACCAACCACAGGCAAAGGTGACAAGTGAAGTTCAGACTGTTTTTTAACTGCACAATTTATGTCTAAGGAAAAATTGGCTGGGTGGGGAGTGCAGGGAATGAGGCTCAAAGGAACTGCGAACTAAGGACAAGTGCTTGTGGAACACTGCCACATTGATGTGGGGTTTTTCTTAGGAACATTACTTGGCCAGACCAAGCAGCCAAGCAGTTTTTAAGGAAGAGCTCCAACATGATATCTGAGGTAGTAAGAAATGGCACTAACTTGGAGCTGGTAACCTGCGCCTGTCAACTGATGCTTCAGAAGAACATGTCTGCCTGAAAAGGCACAAAATCATTGACCAGGTTGTTAAAATGCAAGACAGGTAATGCCGACAAACCACAGGAGATACTACTCCTGTATGTGTTTGGGATAACACCTTTGTACCAGTGAAATGTTTAGACATGTATTTGGACATATATCCCTGCTTGCATATGAGATAAATAAAGTGAAACCTCAGTGCTTTCATAAATAAGGCTAGCATTATGTATCTGTATCAAAGAAATAGTGAAACAGCCTCTCTTTTAATTTTGAATTTTGCTCTGAGGCTCTTTTTAACATACTTGAATTCATATACTTCCAAATGCACCCCAAACATTTCTTTGTGAGAATAAAAATTGTCTTTCTCTAAAGGACAGTAGACTGAAGAAAAGAAAAACAAAAATCTGCCAGAAACTCGATTTCTGAATATTGTTTTATCACTGAATGAAATAAGCTCAGTAAATTCAGTAGTAGAAACCAGCACAAACTAGTTCATATTCATAACTACATCCATCTAGGCACAGAACAATACAGTACAATGAATTCTACTCCAGAAAATCCCATTGTCATCTTAGTGTACTTCACATATGAGGTTTGAATAAACTCTTCAGTATCTTGATTACATTCTTTCCAAACCAGGAAAGAAAAGCACAGAAGGAGCTTTTCACTTTTCAAAGATGCATATCGTCACAGCACATCTAATTGAACACACTTTAAAAATACGTAGGGAATGGGTCTTCTACGAGTATACAGAGTGCCTAATATGATTTTTACTTGTAGGGAAGTAGTCAATTCTGCATAACTCACCTCTGCAAATTATCATTACAATTGTGCCTGCAAATATGACTCATACATAGGAAAAAGTAACTTGTGCTATTTCCAACAGATTGAAAGCACTTGTATAGAGAAACATGCAAAGGCAAAATCATTTTCCATTTAAAAAAACCCTACACCAGTGGGGTTTTTTTTTCAGAGTGCCAAAGCCACTATCTACCACACTGATGTACCAATAGCAGTCTGCCTCTGTGCTTTTTCATGCAGGATGAAGTGTCCTCTTCACCTCCACTAAAGAACAAGAAGATGGACAGCTAGCTGAAAGCCTAGTAACTCCAACCCAAAACACACATGAATAGAACCATCAAAATATATGGTCATATGTGAACATATGTGACTATTCATTACCAATTGTTTTCACAACAGATTAAGTGAATCTGATAAGAAATTGTTCCTATGAATTTCTATGAAGCATTACTTGCAAAACCTGAAACAATCACAGGCAATATTTGGAGACTTCTTGTACAGTGTGCTCCAGGACAGCCAGAGGAATAAAGAAAACCCACGGTCTATACTTCTGACCACTGTCACTACAGTAACTTACATGTCCCCTCAGAGAGAGGTTGACAAGCTCCTGTTTAATAATCAAAATAATCAATCTGTTTAATAATCAAAAAGCAGATCCCCATTTCTAGGGGAATGATGATCTTCCTCTTTCAACTCACCAGTGACCACTAAAGACCAATAGAGCCAGCATTTGAAACATACCACAGTTTATTGATCCTATTTTCTTCTTCCTGTGAAATATCTGTTCAAGCAGCATCAAAAAAACCCTTCTGCATCCTAATCTGATCCTGCTGACAGATATCACAGATGCATCCAATTCCTCAGCTAGAACAGCACCTAGGTGATAGAGTAAGCATGGCCCACTAAGGTTGAATAGTAAATTATCTTTTTCCTGCTGCTACTGTTTGATTGAATGGTAGCTAAACCCAGGTATTTATTATTTTTATGTTTTAAAAGACTTTTCAACATACAAGAAGAAAAAGACTTTACAACATACAAGAAAATCTTTCCTCTGCACACAAACATCATATAACTTTTTTTGCCAGCAGAATACCAGGCATCACAGTTTTACACATAAATAATCTCATGAAAATGAAACAGGTATTTTCGAGCCCCCCACCTTGCCCCAGCTGCCAAAATCCAAGTGCAATAATGGCAATTGTGCATACACAGATACAGACAGATACACAACTTGTAGGTTCCTATTTTATAGCTGTGAGCACAGATCAAACCACTGAAGACATAAAAACATTATCATCCCAGTATGGTGCTGACTTCTTAGTCCTAACTAAGAAAATGCAAACTGCTGGAGATTTTTAGAGGTTAATTAATTAATTAATTAATTAACCTCAAAAAATTAATTGCATTTACCTCCAATTAATTGCATTTTCTTAATATTTACATCAACCTCAGAATTTATTCAGAGCTTTACACAGACCTCAATGTTTCAAAGGCAACTCTAAGACTTCTTATTAATAGAACACTCCTTACTTAAAACATCGCTTTAAGAATTAACCCCTACAACTTCTTCCCTCTCCCAAAATAATGAGTCAAAGCGGTAGCAAAAAAAAGTGTCATTCTGGTAATTTAAACCCCTCAAACACAGGTCTTAGTGTGATGTGCTGAATTGTGATGACTTTGCAAAGACACATTGACTCCTATAGGACTGGGAGAATAAGAAGGACCTAGGTCCTGCTAATGCAATGTTTTTTTGACCCATTTGGCAGTTTTATAGCTTAGGCTCTCTGTCTTTACTGTTAAACTCTGTTCCTCAGAAGAACATTGAGGACCAAACAAACATTAAAGCATGGAATTTAGTTTGATAAACCCAGGCACTTGCTTATCATCTAGCCAAAGGCCCAAAGAACTCTTTTCTGACCACCCTGTCTCTATGTACAAAGGGAAAGAGCAAGAAAAAACTTTGACTCTTAAAGTAGTGTAAACTGAAAATGGAAATACTGATTTTTTAATCAAAATTTTATAGTTACTGCAGATTTTCACTAAGATGGTGCAGTTAGCATTGTCTGAAGATATTTTGTGTTTAGGTTTAAAATATAAACATATTTGGATTTATTTCTAGTTTTACTACATCTTAAATAAATCAACTTGGTAAAGTACTGAGAGACTAGGTAAAATATTTCTGTCTCCAGTCATTCCATGTATTCATTAACTTGATCCAGTTCACCACATTCTCCACAACAAAACTGCCATGTTTTGTCCAGCTAACCATTTTAAGGTTCTGTTTCTGTGAAGATAGCTTGTTCACACAAGAAAGTAAATTTTGGATATGCTGCTGGATTTTATAATCACTGCTATTGTACATATTTTTTTTTACCAGGATTTTATTTGATGCTTTGGGGCAACAGGCAAGTGTTTAAAACAAAGTTCAGAACTGATCTGCATCCCACTGTAATTTGACTGATATAAAACTTTCATACATGCCTTCTATGAAAATGTAATTAAATATGTTTTTCTTCAGAACCACTGTCACAGAACTTAAGTCTCTCTGAATGAAGTAATTACATGCAGTGAGGAGCTTTTCTTTCTGGATACTATGGAAGCTGATGCTTCATTCATTACTCATTAATCTGAATCTGTTCCTCTGACATATGAAACATCCCTGTGGACTTTCCCTGGTGCTATCCACTGGAGCTTCCAAATAGTTAGAAAACATTCACTAATTTACACTCCTGTGATAATGAGGAGCATTATTTTCAGTTTCTGCTTTCATCCTTTAGCAGCAAAGATGCCAAGATGGAAAACATCTATTAAATTTGTATACATAGTTAGATATCCTGAGATAAGTATTCAAGGCTGGGTTTTCTAAATTTTTCTAGTTTGAGGCAAGAACTTTACATCTGAAGCACTTCATTATCCTATTGGCACTGACTTCACGATACAGAGCAAGGGATGGATTTCTATACTCCAGTCCAACTGGTGCAGATTGGCTTTTTTCCTTGTACACCTGGCCTAAATTCCACTGGGATCCAGACACTGGTGTTACTGTGGCCATAAAACATGATTATTATTTTTGGTATCTTTTCAGTTGTGAAGGACCAAAATTGTTAAGATGTTATATGGATAACATATATGCATATGCTAGCAAAGCGGAAGAGTTTGAGAGATGGTACAGAGCCAGAAGACTGTACTAGTCAGAAGCAGACAACTTCACCATGGCACACATTTGACTGGGAACTTCATGCAAACTACACTGCAGATAACTTTGTCAGAACCAGCTTGCTTGCTCCAGAAAGACTGAGAGAGTTACCCAGGACAAACCCAATGTGAACATGCTGAAGCAGGACCTGAGAGCAAAGCCCAGAGGGAGCCATGTGGGTGTGCCACAGGATGAGAATGTAGTCCACATGCATTATACACGGCACATGCCTGTGTTCTACTGTCACACTTTCAGCTTGTACACAGAAAACTCTCCAAACTCTGCACAGACAACCTTCCCACTCAAACTTTGTGCTATACTTATTTCAAAACTGAGTGTTTGACATCAGTGATTTTTAGTGTCATCATAGAACAACTTCCCAGCAGATATGCCTCACATCTGGGTGACAGTCACAAAACAAAATCAGGACCCAGATCACCCCCTCAGATGCATGCAAGAAGCTCCTACAGAAATATAAAATGACTGTATTAATAGAATTATTTTACAAACTCTTAAAAGTTTAACACACTTCCACTTGTGTTAAAAGCTGCTCCAATTGGCACAAAGTTGGGAAAGGAACACTAATTTCCCTAGATCCAGTTGGACTGTTTGGGGTTTTTTACTGTTGCCCAAAATTTTCAAAGATGAACTTTGATATTCAAAAGTACCATTATTTAAAATGCTCTGTCAGACTTCATTACACACACTTTATTTTCCATAATAATTGAGAGCTTATTTCATGCCATTTTTCTAAAACCACACCAAAGGTAACTGCATGGTTTTGGTGGCACAAACCTAATAGGTCAGGGAGCTGAAATGTTTAAGAGAGAGAAAAAAATGCCAAGTCTTAGCAAGGTGTAGATATTGTTTCCCCAAGGAGCCCCATCATTGCTGAGGCCTGCTATTCACCTACAACTAGTTACACAAGACAGGTATCAGGCATATATGTATAGCAGTCCACGAGGCAGAAAAAGCCAAAGCTCCAGTTTCTTGTTCTGATTTTCAGAAGAGGCATTTCAGCAGTAAACACTTTAAAAAAAAAGTATTTACATGTTAAGTTCAAGTTAGTGAGGGTGGGTGACCACAGCAGTAGGCTGAGGATCAGACTTGATGATTC